>NC_071398.1:94756968-95070458 GCF_022682495.2 Desmodus rotundus
TTTCGTGAAATCTAAGAAAACGTTGTGGGAGATTTGCTAAAATACTGTACGAAGCTGTCATCAAATGAGATTATGGCAGACTGGTGAATAGTTGAGGGAGGGAAGACAGGCAAATGTGATTTTTCCTTCAAAAGAGTGTTCTGACGTTTTATTAAAATAAGGAATTTGAATATTCATCAGAGTTTGACAGACACTTAGGAAAAATGGTGTTACCCCTAATACTCTTGGAAAGTGATCCTTAAGTTTGGGATGTGAGCTTGAGCATGCTGGGAGGAATGTCATGTTAAACTATCAATATTTGATTTTTCTTTATTTTTAAGAAATATTATGTAGTTGCAATTATAATATCTTTCCCTCATAATTAGCTATATTATTTAAATACCAGACAGTTTTTGTTTTTATTCCTCACTGTAATGTTTTGGTTTCTCTTTTAAGCAGGTTTAGTTTTTAAAAGCCTGTTTGTGGTTTCATGTATTTCTATAACGAGAACCTTCTTTACATGCCAGGGCATTGAATCCCTTACACCAGGGATTCTGGGTTTATGCTTAGAGCATGCCCTTCAATGAAGAGAGAAAGACAAGCAGCGCGTCCGCGCCCCGCTCTCTGCCCTCTCTGTGTCGGGACCAGCTGTAATTATAGTTGCCGTACCCTGAGTGCCTCTTCCTGCTGCCTCGTTCACACTGGCATCACACGGAGTCTGGCAGTGGCTTCTAACTGTCCTCCTGGTCGTCAGATCTGATCATGTCTCTCTCCTGTGTGAGCTCCTTCAGTGGCTTTCCGTTGTATGCACATTGGTTTAGAGCCAGCTCTTCTGCGTGGTCCTTCACACTCACCTGTACCCTGCCTACTATTTTTGCATGTTGGAATCGAATTGAACTCCCGAAGCAGGGTGTTAGAGTACCTTTATATATATACTGTTCTTTTTGCCTAGAAACTTCCTGGATTCATCTCTCAAATAGCTTCTCGCCAAGCTTAGGTGATTACAAATATATCTTAAGAAATCTCTGCTACACCTGCATAGGGGACTTTCGAACATAAATGATGTTTTGCTGTATTTTAAAGAAGTTTATCTGGTGTGTGGGAGAAGTAGTGAAAGCGGCTGATTGTTTTATTGTTGGGAGTACAGGGGATACCTGCCTTAACTCTGACCCTGTACCATGCAAAGGAGTTGAACTTGATGTCATAGGTGATAGAGGACCATGCAAGAATCTTACAGAATTTTTAACTTGAACTAAAACAAAAAAACACAAAACACATAAATCAAACTTCCTTGGCAATAACAGAGAGGATACTCTTCTTACGTTTGTAATTTCTTATGAAGTTGATAGGTAATAGATAGGTAGCATATTATGAAAACCATTTTTGAAGCAGTACAAGTTCCTTTATTTAGAATATATGAAGAATTTATTCTTAGACATTCAGCCAGTTTTGGGGGTATATCAGGCAGGTATAAAACCCCATTCTAGGCCCTGGGGACACAGCTGTGAGTGTGACAGACCCTGGAACCCTGCTGTCGGAGTTCCACAGCCTTAGGGTGAAAACTTATGCTGGCAAATCAGTTATTCTACCTAAAAGATGATGTAAATAGACTTTCAGTTTCAAGAATTCAAATAATGAAAATGAATTTTAACTCTGCAACTTTGGTAAACATACTTGATTAGTAAGCATTCTAGGATTTTTTGAAAACACCTTTAAGTTCTTGTTATAAACTGTCATCATCACTGCTTGCTGAAGTTACTGACGGTCTCTTCCAGTTCTGAATTCTGAGCTGTGAGTCGGCCAGATTTCATTGTGCCTGAGTATCTGTCAGACTTATGTTTGAAATGCAGATTTTAAAGCCCTGTTCCCAAACCTGATCATTAGGTCTGAGGTGGTTCCTAGAGATTCAGACACAGCCTTGGGCCCTGGCTGGTGTGGCTCAGTTGGTTGGACCTTCGTCCCACAGACTGAAAGGTCGTGGGTTCGATTCCAGGTTGGGCCACGAGACAACCTATGAATGTTTCTCTCTCATACCGAGGTTTCTCTCTCCCTCTCTCTTCCCCTGCCTTCCCCTCTCTAAGCATGTGCTCTGGTGAGGATAAAACAAAAGCAAATTTTTTTAAATGCAGGCTTGCAGGGTCATACTTTAAAAATATGTAAACACTGGTTTGGTAGAGCGTATGTATTACTGACATACTTTTAAATCCTTAAATCAGATACGCTGATTTTCTCTTCTATAAAAGCTCAAATATTCAACACTAAAGTTTTTTAACTGTCTTTGACTTATTTCATATTTGGGGAGGATGGGGTATGGATATCTAATTATTTTACTCTCTGCTCTATAAAGTCACATATCTTTCTTTCATGTCTTAAACATGGCTCAAATCAAGTTCCTAGGCTTGGGAGAGCCAGAAAAGTTAAAAGTCAGTCAAGAGGAGGACTGTATTTATTTGCAGAACTTGTAAGTGCCAGAGTAATACAGCATCTGCATCAGAGGTGTCATTTTGTAACCTACATGTATGATCTCATATAACCCGCAGAACAGATGCTGTGCAGGAGGTTTCTTCATCCTTCTCATTTACAGGTGAGGAGCTGAGTCACAGAGATGGAGTAGTTTGCCCAGCCTCAGACGGTTAGTGCGTGCCGGCACCCTCATGCGCGCATGCTTACTGTAGAGCCTGGGCAGGCGAAAGGGTTTGGAAGTCATCAGAGTTGAAAATAAAACATCGAAAAGGAGACGAATAGAAACTTTCAGGGAAAAAACGGCAGGGCAGTGATTCTTCAGGAGGAGAAAGCATGCACCACTCTGGCAGTCTTCATACGGATTCTGGAGCTACACTGCCTGAGTTACGTTTCAGCGCCACAAAACTTGTAGCAGTTTGACCGTAGACAAGTTTATTAACTTCTAAACACTTTGTTTTCTCATCCGTAAAGTGAGGATAATCATACCTGGCTTGGGTGATAAAACACGATGGTACATTTAAAGAAATGAGATGCTGCCTGACACATGGTACACACTCAGTAAATGTGAGGAGCTGCCGTTGTTGTCCTTGTTTAGTAGACAGAGATCGGTCACGTTGATTTTGGATGATTTGTTTGCGTAGTTGTGTCAAATGTTAAAGACAACGTGGAATTAGAAAGGAAAAGACCAACAAGAAGACTGATCTCTCTCTTGAGCTACCTGCAAAATTGGGGCCATAAAACTTTTGATTGTTTAGTAAGTGGGATTTACTTTTCATTTGAAATTCAATGCTCCAGTTCTTGAAGGACATAATACATAGGGTATCCCCGTAGCAGAGAATAAGCTCTGTGTTAAGTAACGACAACAAACATTATTCCAAGAAAAAAGTGATTCAGCTCTGATCTGCTTGTAGCAGTAAGGATTATTGCCTTGGATGTAAGGGAATAAAATAGTGACAAACTACTGGTTTAAAAAATTAAAACCATACTCAATTTTAATTAATCATTATTAAATTTAATAAGTCAGATTATTCTCAAGTTACATGTTGCTTAGTATGTTTTGTTTTGGGGAACTGGTTTAATAATTTTATGTAGAATATTGGTAAGGAGCATGTTTTGGTTCTAGCTCCATATAGTTTATTAAATGTAAAGTTTATTTCTCTGTCTTAAGTTTATACTAATAAAAAAAAAATCATGACAGCAGTTAGTCTAATTTCATGTGTACACAGCATTTTTGATCCATTTAATTCCCTTAATTTAAACCTTATATTTATTTTCTGTACCATCTTAAGTGACTTCTTTTGCTAACAGCTTAAAAATTCTCCATAATTGACTGATGTTGTGTCTGTGAGTAACTTAAAGGAGTCATCCTTTTTCACACACAAGCCCAGTCTAAAGTTAGTCACCTACAATTTTTACCAAGAGTGAACTACTGTTTTCTCACGGCCTCCTACTCATTGTAGGTAGAGCTTATATACAAAATTGACTCGTCTTAATTATAAAGTGTATATCTTTGCTTTTGGAAGCAAACAATTTGAGTGAGAATTGTGTCACATCTAGTCGCATAACTGTGAATTTCCTTTGTGACTCTGGTTAACAGCTGCGTAGTTTTCAGCTAAGCTTCTCCTTGTCCACAGACAGACAGGAGGGATTTTTTCATTATCTTACTTTCTCCATCTTGATTAAAGTGTATCATCCTTAACTCTGTTTTAGTTACTACCCTGACATTGTCTTTTTGATGTCTCTATTAAATTTTTATAACTTTATTGACATTTACTTGGACCAATTGAAGATTCTATTTTATATTTATAGGTTGCCGTTTTTCACTTTTTTCCTTAAATTATGTCTAGCATGGTGGTTCAGCATAGACCCTCACCCTGACTGCATGGGTTCGAATCCTCACTCTGCTGTTTGCTAACTTTGTTACCTTGGGCTGAATGTATTCTCTCTCACAGCCTGAGACAATGGAAGGAAAATAGTATCTGCTTTAGAGATATGAGGTATAACTTGTTTAGGTCAGCGCCTGGCACGCAGTACGTGCGTGATAAGTGGTAGCCGTGAACTGTTTCTGCTGTTACTGCCTGCTGTTACTGCCGTCTCGTGATCGTGGCCAGCTGAGTTAGGGAGGTAACGCAGCAGCCCAGTCAGTGCTTTCTAATGTACCCTTCTGATCGTGTTACCTGACACACGCACTCACACACACTCACACACACACCCATTTAACAAGCAGAATCAGAGGGCTTTCTTTTTCAGATTTCTTCCGTCACAAGTACAAGTTTTTCTTAGTGAATAAAATTAAAACCTGATATAAAATAAATTTTAAACTCTGCAGATACCATTCTAAAACACTACTTAAAACTTGTAATTTGAATATCTTTCACAAATTGATGAGTGTTTTTATTGAATTTGGGGGGTGACGTTGGTTAATAAAATTATATAGGCTTTAGGCGTACAGTTCTGTAGTACATTATCTGTATATTGTGTGTTCACCACCCCAAGTCAAATCTCCTTCCATCACTGTTTATCCCCCCTTTACTGTCCCACATCTCCCCCACCCTCCTCTTTCCCTCTGGTAATCACCACACTGTTGTCTGTGTCTGATGAGTATGTTCTAACACGCATTCGAAATGTTGTTATCTCACTATCGCTAATATGCTAATTTATCTGTCATTCTTCAGACTTGGGGTCAAAGAAATCTGACTTATAACATCATAAAATTCATATCTAGAAATTGCTGCATTCTATTGACCTCTAAATATGCACTACATAATTTTTATTGGTGGGTATAAAATGCTGGGGGATTGGGTTTTACTAGTGAAAGTAACAGACTTTTCGAGTGCGTGGCATCTCCTCATTTTTAACCCTGTCAGTCCCTGGATGCAGTACACTGAACCTAGCATGTGACCTGGTCATACCAGTGCGTGACTCTGTGCAGGGAAGCTAAGCGTTGCTTACGTCATTGTAATCAGAAGAAACCCACCGGAAGGTTGTGTTAGCCCTTTAGTGTTTAGTGTTAGTGTTCAGAGGCTCTTTCTTGTATAACGGGGCCTCACTGCAGGAACAGTTAAGCACACCATGAATTAAGCTCTATTAATGTGTGTTGCTTTTTAAAAGACTGCTGTGAGAACAATTTCATCTGATTTGTTGTATTTTTGAAATGTGAGGTTGAATGTTATTGACTAATTTTATTAGAGGGTAAAATTTTTTGAATTTTTACCATTTTTTTGGCATTTTACTGAGAACTTAATACACTTACTTAAATCTCACACGTCTCACGTCTCTGAAGTGACTTTCTCATTTAATAGATGGAGAAACTAGAGACCAATTAATATTAGTAACTTGCCTAGAGTCACTTAGCCACTAAGGGATGAAATTCAAACCCACTCTGAGCTCTTAAGAGTGCCTCTTATGTTGTAGCCTTTGAGGATGTTTGAGTACTGAAGTAAAATAATTATTATGTGTATTTGTGTAGAGAGAGCCATTTTGATTGGCACCCTCAATTGCTTAAATTTATTAGGGTAGACAAGAATAAACATTTTTATAGTAGAAAATGTAAATGGGTGTTGGTTTATCATGGGTGATATATTTGTTACGCCATTTTCAGGTTTTAATGTTCTTCATAGACTAATTTATTTTGTTCATAAAGATGGGAAAGTGGTAAGAGTAATGAAGTGATAAGGGAAAAAATGGTAGGATAGAACTAATAGGAAGAAGAAGATAGTCTGGACTTTTACAGGTTTGTCTAGAGTTAAGTAGGACAATGCACAGACTATGTAACCAAATGTAAAGAACCAACACAGAAAGCAAGTTGTGTTTGACCGGAGCAGACACCTGGTATGTAGGTGTTAGATTCGGAAAGATTGATTATTGGTATTTTACCATTTGTTCCATTCTTTTGATAGTTTTCTTTCATGTGAGATGATTGCCATCACCTTTTGGATCTGGAAGGGACTCTAGATATTCCAGAGACAAGTTTGTCCCCACTCGCCTCACTTGGCAGATAGGAAACTGAATGGTTTGAATGACCTTGTCCAAGGGCACGTGGCTCTTCAGTGCAGCACCTGCTGACCGTCACTTTCGATTGCCCACTTGTGCCCTTTCCCACTGCTCTTCCTTCAGCAGGGCTCCAGACAGCTTACTGACCTGCCTGCCAACCAAACGGAATCTCACAGCTGTGGCCACGCCTGTCCTGGGGTCATTTTCTGTTGACATTCTTTCATGGTGTACACGTTCACTCAGTGGGGTATAGGAGTAAATGGTTGAAAAACGTGCTGATTTATTTTGTTTAAGGGTTATGCATTTATTTGATGTCTAATTAAATTATTAGCAATAAATATTTTCTTCGCTTAGAAATTGAAATTTTGGATTTATATATTTTAGTTTTACTTTTTCTGTTGCTAACATAATGTAAGCACCTGAAATCACATGTTTTTTTCTCTTCATTTTACAGTAGTATTATTGATTCCACAGAGTACAGCCAGCCTCCGGGTTTCAGTGGCAGTTCTCAGGTAAATTACACAGTTAACAGTATGTTTTAGGGGTACCATGAATACCATCATCTGATGTATAAAATCAGAGGTCGGTTTACTGTGATGTCCAGATGGAAAGAGGGCTGTTTTGAGTGCTGTGGCGTTGATCGGGACTTGAGTGGTTCTGATGCACAACCAGCTAGTTATTTGCTCATCAGTGATGAGTTAAAAAAAATTTTTTAACATACTGGTAAAAGTCACATCAGGTGTTAAGAAGAAGGAAATACTGTAAGAGGGAATTATGAACAGTCAGGGTATTGTTTCAGCGATAAGATAGTTATAATCTGTTGACTAATTACTCATCATTACGTTTCTCTGCAGAAAGTAAACTACAGGTTTGAGTAAAATAAACTCTAGCTTCACCTTTCTTCTAATTAATTGTAAGATTATTTTGACTCTGCTCATCTCTGATTTGGGGGATGCTGATATTTGTCAAATCTAACTCGAGTCTGGACATTTTTTAAAAAAAGTTTCTTTTTTGAAATAATTTCAGACTTTGAGAAAAGTTACGAGAGTGATAAAAAGAATTCCTTTACATTCTTATTCAGGTTGTCCAAATGCTAACGTTTCATCACATTTGCTTTATCATGCTCATTCTATGTGTCTCTTACACATAAAGTTTTTGTCTGGGTTGTTTGAATAAGGTACAGACATAATGTTGCTTTGCTTCTAAGTACTTCAGTGATCAAGGATATTGTCTTATGCAATTACAATGTAATTTTAAAATTCAAGAAGTTCACTTTTTTTTTTTGCCATTTTAATGTTCATTTTGATCTTCCTTTTCTTATATAATTCCCTTTAGCATTTCATATAATGATGGTTTGGTGATGATGAACTCCTTTAGCTTTACCTCGTCTGGGAAGCACTGTATCTGCTGCTCAATGCTAAATGATAGCGTTGCTGGATAGAGTAGTCTTAAGTTGTAGGTCCTTGCTTTTATCACTTCAGATACTTCTTGCCAGTCCCTTCTAGCCTGCAAAGTTGTTTGTTTTGTTTTTTGTTTTTTGAGAAATCAGCTGACAGTCTTACAGGAACTCCTTTGTAGGTAACTCTGCTTTTCTTTTGCTGCTTTTAAGATTCTCTCTTTATCTTTAACCTTCGGCATTTTAATTACTTGTCTCAGTGTGGTCCTCTGTGGGTCCATCTTGTTTGGGACTCTCTCTGCTTTCTGGATTTGCATGTCTATTTCCTTCACCAAATTAGGGAAGTTTTCTTTCATTATTGTTTCAAATAAGTTTTCAATTTCTTGCTTTCTCTTCTGCACCCCTATGATTCAGATGTTGGTACGTTTAAAGTTGTCCCAGAGGTTTCTAAGCCTATCCTTGTTCTTTTGAATTTGTTCTTCCTGCTATTCTGATTGAATGCTTTTCCCTTCCTTGTGTTCCAAATTATTGATTTGATTCTTGGCTTCATCGTCTCCTCTGTTAGTTCTCTGTATATTTTTCATATTTATTTCACTTACTGTAACCTTAATTTCTGCCTGGGTCTTTTTTCTGCTGTTGAAGTACCCAGTGAGTTCTGGAGCATCCTGATAACCAGTGTTTTGAACTCTGCATCTGATATGTTGATTGTCTCCATTTCACTTAGTTCTTTTTCTGGAGTTTTGTTCTGTCCTGCCTTACATAACCACAATATAATTTTAAAATTCAAGAAGTTAACGTTTTTTATATTGCTACTATATAATGCCTATACCTTACTCAAATTTTACAAATTGACCTAATAACCTTTATAGTAAAAGGGGAAAAAATGAGGCATTTTTAAATACATGTTCATTTGAGTATTCACTTTATGTGATAATGTAGTTATTTTTATCATAGTGAAAATATTTTTGATCATACAGTTTTTGTCTATAATTCTAATGCAATGAACTTTTCATTATTACATGCAGAAAAAGTAAATATTTGTTTCTTTATTATTTGGTTTGGCTATGTTTAGACTTCATAAAAATGATACCGTAGTATATAGTTTTCTGAGACCTGGGTTTTTAAGATTGATTATGATGTCTATGGCCGTAGTTAACTCATCTTCACTATGTGTAGTATTCCATTCTGTTACTGCACCACAGTTTATCAGTTGTCCAATTTATATACATTTGATGTATTTCTATGGTTTTTGTTTTTGCTGTTAAGAGCATCTTTGTACCTGTCTCCTGATGCATAAGCGCAAGAGTTTCTTTAGATTTTGTACCTATGAGAGGAAGTGAGGGTTATTTGGTATACACATCAATGTTTTTGTATTTTGAAATAATATCAGTTGTTTTTCAAAGTCTTTTTTATTAATTTAGAACTCCCACCACAGGTGTATATGAGTTTCAGTTTCTCCACATTCTTGTTAATAATCAGTACTGTTGAATTGCCAAACAGTTGCCACTTTAGTGGGGGGCAAGTAGAACTTCGCTGTAGTTTTGTTTTGCACTTTCCTGTCGCATCTATTCACGTTTCATCCTTTGTGAAGTGCTTTTCATGTCTTTTCCCATCTTTTTATTAGTCTTTTTCTTACTTACTTGTAGGAGTCTTTTAAAAATGTATTCAGGATACTAATAATTTGTTCCTATGTGTTGCTTATGGGTGTTGATCTTCAATACAATTTCTGTGTCTATTTAGTTCTGGAAAATTTTCAACATCACTTCTTTAAATATTTCTTCAGTCTATTACTCTCTTTCTGAGTCTCTTGAGTATTTAAATCTTACTGTTTTTTAATCTCTTATCCTCTCTTTCAAATTTTCTATATTCTTGATTTTTATCTTTCATTCTAAGTAATTCCTTCAGATTTATATTCCAGTTTGCAGATTCTCTTTTCAGAGGTCTCCGAGTCTCGGCTCTAGTTCGTGTCCTCGTGTAGGAACTTGACCCTAAGTAGGCATCGTTCTCCTCTTCCCCCCGTCTGCGCCCTGTATTGTGTTTACCATCACCTCCCTGAGTTCATCTTCCTGGTTGGTTGTTTATCTCTTGTGTCTCGGAAATTGTCTTACGGAGATGTGATGCAAGCACTGCTTTAAAATATGGTTGTAACCTGCCATCCCGTTTTAGCAGGCATTCACTTTAGTGTTGTGTTCATAATAATGCCTTAATATTTCTTACTTAATACATTTGCAATTATGGCATAGTGTTCAGTGCGCTTGTAGCTTCTCTCAAGTTCTCATTATGTATCTTTTCTCTGCGTCTGTTTATATGCCTCAAGCATAGTAGATAATAACCATTTGTAGAAGAATTGTTTTATCTCTTGAATTAACATGGTGTAGGTAATATATACCCTTGACCCTTGACCAAAACTGGGGTCATATGTATAACCGTATTTTGCCGTGTATAATGCGTACCTGTGCTTTTGGCTAAAACTTTCAGGAAAATATCTCTCATTGTAATTTTATAATTCCATTATTTATTTATATATTTTTAGAAACAAAACCAATTACCTTATTCCAGGGTATTTTGCATATGGATATCGTTACTGCTTTCTAGAATTAAACTTTTAATACATAAGCCTAAATAAAATAATTAAAAACATTTATAGAGATACAAAATTAGTACTACCCATGTATAATGCGCATCTTTATTTTTCCCTCAAAACTTTGGGCAAAACACTGTGCGTCATACATGGCAAAATACAATATATGCTATTATATACTACATTCTTACAATAAAGTAAATAAAGAAAATGTTCTTAAGAAAATCATTACATTTACAGTATTTATTGAAAAAAATCTGCATATAAATGGACCTTTACAACTCAAACTTGTGTTGTATATGTCAAACTATTTAGGGCATGCATATTACTGCCCCTTAATCTAATGTTAATTTTAACTTAAATACATATTCTATACAGTCAAGCACTGTTCTGTTGTTCAACGGGTACAAGGGTACAGTATAGAGATAATGAAAATAGTTCTATTTTGATAATTGTTTTCTAACAATTTCTGCACGTTAAAAATTCTTAAAATTCTAAATTTTGGAATGGCAATCACAATGGATTTTATCTTCATTTAATTTGGAGAATTGAAAGAAGCTTCTCATCTTATTTTTATAAAATTAGCCTTAAGAGCCTATTTTCACTTTAACTCAAAAATTGGAAAATGTGTGAGAACTATGGGTTTTACCATTTGTAATTATCCTAATATCAACTTTTTGTTACTATGTGCAGAAAAAGAGTTATGTTTTTTTGTAAGTTATAAGTGTCTTTTCTTGTTAATCGCCTTAGACAAAGAAACAGCCGTGGTATAACAGCACATTAGCTTCAAGACGGAAACGACTCACTGCTCATTTTGAAGACTTAGAGCAATGTTACTTTTCCACAAGGATGTCTCGTATCTCAGGTACACATTCAGGAGTTCTTAAAATATCTCACATTTGTATTTCAGGTCCATTTCTAGCTTTCTGTGCTGATTGATGGACAGTACTATTTATAACCAAAAGTGTGTATTTTTGGCATAGTCTACCAGAGCACTGTGAAGGTTCTTAGAGATCTTAAAGAACATTGCCTTCCCATAGCTAGTTTTGTTCTCTTTCTGTATTTGGAATTATTAACCTTTATACAGTGAACTCTATAAAGTTTAAAAAAAGTCAGCCATGAATACATTCCGGCTAGCAAACATAAGTTCCATTCAGTTGCCTCCTGTTATTCAACATTTATTAAATTCTAAGCACTGTCTTCTGTGCAAATAATGAAAAAGTGTAAGAACTGGTTCCTGTTGTCAAGGAATAGTATAAATTGAGTGGGGGAAGGCAATAGGTAAATAATTCTATGTGCTATTGTATGTTTTATAAATATGCAACAGATGTTATGAGAATAGAGAAGAATATCCACCCCCAAAGCTGGGAGTGAACCAGTGAGGCCAAGTGGAAAATGGGAAAATGCAAGAGGGAACAATGTAGGCATTTCTGAAGAGTTGTGTTTAGTCGGGGCTAGTACTAATTAACTGAAAAAGGTAAGCAGGAAGCATGTTCAAGGTATAGGAAATAACTTACGCAAAGAATGGATGTGAGAGCATAGAATATTCTTACTGCCTTGTATTAGCTCTGTGATCTTTAGCTTTTCTTGGCATCTTTGCTCACCAAGGAAGTTGGGACATTACTACCAGCCCTACGGGTTTTTTTTAACGGTTTTTTAGGTAATGCATATAGTTTACAATGAGTGATATAATTTGCGTGCTCAGTCGGTTGATGTCATTAGTGGTACACCTGCTCAAAATGAGGGCCGCCAAGAAAAACAATGCCTGATATTTTATTAGTTCTTGAAAATTTGGCTTTGGTGTTCTCTTGAGTAGGCATGTTTGTGTTAAATTAACACACAGCTTAGACCCTTTGGACAAATATGCCTCAAGACTGGTGGAGGAGGAAAAAAGTATATTCAATTCACACAGCATTTTTCCTATGAAGAATAGGAAGAGGCCAAGTTTTGTCGATAAGCGTGTGTGAAGTTAACAGTCATTACAGACTTCTGGTCAATAACTGGTGGCAGTGTAGACAGACGTGTTTCACCTCTTCCCACAACCACATCGGAGTTACAACTGAAATACAGAAACACCATCACTCAGAACCATCAGAAATCAAGTTGAATGGAAGTCTGACAACTACAGATATTAAAGAAACCACATCCATCCAGACTGGTCGGGACGCAGATGTGGAACGGGCTGGTCCGTCACCCACGTGAGGTGGATAAAAATACGGAAGGGATATCTCAGCAGTGAGGAGTCCCAGACCCCATGAAGCCCTCCAGCCCAGGATTCCAGTGCCAGGAAGATAAGTCCCCATAACTCCTGGCTACAAAAACCAATGGCGATTGAGTCGGTGGAAGAAACTTCTGGAGCCCCAAGCAGTTCCACTTAAAGAACCCACTCACGGACTCACCTACTGAAACTCACTCCCTCAGCTCCTGCACTGGGGTAAGAGCTTAAAAGGCACCGGTGGCATACCGGGAGAAACGGAAGTGTCTGGCATCAATCAAGGCAAGCAGAGGCCATTGTCCGTTTTCTAAACTGTACCCTCACATGGTCAACACTGTTTGACCCACCTTGGAGATCCCCCGATACGCCGCCCCACCCAAGCTGCTTTTCCATTATGAATGACTGGTCTTGGCTCATGCCAAGTTCCTAAATCCTATCAAACAAGCAATACCTGGTCTCAAAAGCCCCAATACTAGCAGCACCCAGCCTAGATTCACAAATTGACTTTGCCAGGGAATCTCTAAGCCCAGCAAAAGTAGCAGCCATCTCAGATTGCTTCATAGCTCAGGCAGGGTGGCCCAGGGTGAAACACAGGTGGGGGACTGACTTTGCCATGCACCACCTGGGAAACCCCATGGCCTGTGCACCCAGTGGGCAGCTAAAGACCATGTTAGAGCACCACCACCCTGCCCCTGCACAGCTGGTCCTTCACAGAGAGAAAAGGGCAGTGGTCAGTGGTCACAGCCAGTCCTTGCAGCTGACTGGCCCGGGTAAATACCTCCTATAACTTGCCAATGGTAGTCAAGACTACAAGAGGAGGTTGTACTCAGTCCACATGAAGGGTGCACCTCATGTACCCAGCTTGGGTAATAGGGGAGGCTGTGCCACTGGACCCTATAGGACACTTACTACATTAGGCCACATTACTGAGACATGGAGTCAAAGCAGCTCTACCTAATACATAGAAGCAAACACAGGGAAGCCTGCCCAAATGAGGCAAAGATACATGACCCAAATGAAAGAACAGATCAAAACTCCCGAAAAAGAGCTAAATGAAATGGAGATAAGCAATCTATCAGATGCGGAGTTCCTGGCACTAGTTATTTGGATGCTCAAGGAACTTAGTGAGGACCTCCACAACATAAAAAAAGATCCAGTCAGAAATGAAGGATTCACTAATTGAAATACAGAACAATTTACAGGGAAACAGTAGTACAGTGGATAAAGCAGAGAATCACAAATCAAGATTTGGAACATAAGGAACCAAAAAACAACCAATCAGAACAATGAGAAGAAAAAAGAATCCAAAAAAATGAAGATAGTAAAAGTAGCCTCTAAGACAACTTCAAGAGGTCCAACATTCATATCACAGGGTTATCGGAAGGAGAAGAGAAAGAGCAAGAAATTGGAAATCTATTTGAAAAAATAATGGAAGAAAACTTTCTTAATTTGGTGAAGGAAATAGACATGCAAATCCAAGAAGCACAGAGAGTCCCAAACAAGATGGATGCAAAGAGGCCCACTCTCAGACACATCCTAATTAAAATGCCAAAGGTTAAAGATAAATGGAGAATCCTAAAAGCAGCAAGAGAAGAGAAGTTAGTTACCTACAGGGGAGTTCCCATCAGATTGTCAGCTGATTTCTCAAAGGAAACCTTGCAGGCAAGAAGGGGCTGGAAAGAAGTATTCCAAGTCATGAAAAGCAGGGAACTTCAGCCAAGATTGCTCTACCCAGCAAAGCCATCATATAGAATCTAAGGGCAGATAAAGAGCTTCCCAGACAAGAACAAACTAAAGGAGTTCATCATCACCAAGCTATTATTATATGAAATGTTAAAGGGACTTAGGTAAGAAAAAGAAGATGAAAACTATGAACAATAACATGGCAAAAAATACAAATCTATCAACAGTTGAATCTAAAAAACAAACTAAGCAAACAAGAAGAACAGAGACAGAGTCAAGAGTATGGAGAGCATTTTTTGGTTGCCAGATGGGAGGAGGTTTTGGGGTAATGGGTGAAGAGGTGAGGGGATTAAGAACAAATAGGTAGTTACAGAATAGCCATGGGGGGATGTAAAGTACACAGCGTCAGGGCACATAGGAAATGGAGTAGCAAAGAACTTATATGGGTGGAGTGAGGGGCAAAGGGGGAAAATCAGGATAACTACAATAGCATAATCAATAAAAACTATACTTTTTATTAAGAAAAACAAAACGAAACTATACAAATGGAGTGCTTTTATTTTCTTGCCTGAGAATTAAGTCCCTTATTAAGCCTCTGTAATTAGTCTATAAATGGCAACAGGAAACTATTAAATTGAAAGAGGTGTGAAACTTATATTCTGATTGACAGACGGTTCATGTTAACCCTTTCAGGTGTTGGAATGCAACCACAGGCAAATGACATACATTTAAAATAAGAGAAATCTGTACTAGAGATTGGGGTAGGCTATTCATTATTAATAATTTTTAGGTAACGTCCCGACCAATGTGGCTCAGTTGGGCAGCGTCCTGCAAAGCCAAAAGTTTCCAGTGCTAATCCAGGTCAGGGCACATGCGTGCGTTGCAGGCCCAGTCCCTGCTTGGGGCATGTGCAAGAGGCAACCAATCAAGGTTTCTCTCTCACATCAATGTTTCTCTCCCTCTCTTTCCCCTTGCCTTGCCTTCTTTCTAAAAATAAATAAAATCTTTAAAAAATAAAGGTAATCACAAACAAATGTAGTTTATTTGGGGGATATAGTTTTGCAGGAAGGTAGAATGATAAGACCAGGAGGAAGATTAGACTTTTATTTTTGTGGACATGGCTGTATTATACTTAGTATGTGCCGTCCTTGGTTTTTAGGAATCTCAAGTGTATCTCATCAAATGTGCACATTGACTGCACTCCATGTTGCTGAATATGGGTTTCCTTCTAGGATACCTAAAAATCTGATTGTTCTGTCGTGTATTTTCAAATGAGAATCCACCCCACACTTCCCTTCCCTAATTTTTATTTTCAGCTATAAACATGAAAGATGTAGATTAAGAAATTAATGCCTTGGCTCTCAATTGTAGTTGAAAGAGGAGGTAAATTATAAAATATCAGAGGAGAAAAATGACAACTAATTAGATACACTTTTAGAAACTAATTTGTAATTAGAATAGGAGAGGTGATATGCCAACAGATACGAATGAATGTTGACCATAAACCAAATAAGCCAATAAAGTCCTACCTTTCTATAACCAGATAAGTGAAATCTAATTCCTGTACTTTCAGATACTGAAAGAACTGTTTTTAGTCCTTCCTTTACAATTTCTGTTGAAAGTAGGTCTTAAAGTAATGAGTGGCTGTATGGTGGCCAGAAAATAGAAAAAGCTCATGGCCTTCAACAGAATATACATTCCTGAATGCTTGTGAATTTTATATACTTAGGGGTTGATGGCAAAATTTAAAAGAATAGATTATTAGCATTAAAGTGATTTTTAAATGAATATCTAAAGTAACTGCTTTTCCAGTAAGTATTTATTACATTACATGGCTTACAATAATAGGATTATATATAAAAAGAACCAATAACTATTATATCCAAGCCACTGTGTGATAATTGATTTTTTTGAGAACCAGTTAACTGTTTTACCCAAACCACTTTGTAGTACAGTTAATTTTTTTTTTGCATTAACCCATGTTTTATTTATAATTTGTTGAATTTCCTGAGAATAATTTTTGTGCAGCAGGAGCTTTATCTCAATAACACTAGAGTATTGCATGCTAATTTGCTCCTTTTGCTGTTTTTAGAATAGAATCACTACAAACTGGACTTTTTAAATATAGGTTGTTAATGAATTTGCCAAGTTAGTGCTTAAATCTTTAAAGGATAAAATATCAGGGACAGAAGCTTAGTTTCCTCAAGTAATTGTGTTCCATTATAGGGTGGGGCAAAAATAGGTTTACAGTTGTGAGTATGCGAAACACAGAGTTTATTTTGTATTATTTATTAATTATTGTATTATTTTCCATACGAACAACTATAAACCTACTTTTGCCTACCCTGTATAATAATTTAAAGTTCCTTATGTCAACAGGTATCTTCAAAATAATCTAACGTCTCCAGATAAAAGAAACACTTTTCTATGTATTATATGGTATAGTAACTCTTCACTGAATGGTTCTTATAGATATTTTAATTTCAGTATGCCTACTGGTACTTCCAGAGGACACTTAGGAAGGGAAATCAGGAAAGTCACCTTGGAAAAGCTGTGTGTGGGTGTGTGAGTGCGTATGAGCTCAGAGTGAGGGAGAAAGTGTGACAACAGTACCCCAACAGGCTTACTGCAGTTTGAGTGTAGGAGGCCAGCTCAAGTAATTGTGTTTTAACTTTCCACATTTTGAAAAGGAAAAATAAAGTCCAAACTTTAAGCAGTTTGTAAAACAGTGATTTTTTTTTTAATTCATGCTCTTACTACAGGCCTTTTTCTAGATTGGAGAATACATTACCTTTATTCTCAGGTCCTTCATAAGTTGATTTAGTGATTTAAATTCCACGTAATGAGTTATGAATAGTCCTTCAGTAAAAGTCCATTTTATTAAAATGGACTTTAGTCCAAGTATTTGCACAGTGTTCTGTTGGATGGAATTAGTGTTTTCCGTCTTCCACCCAGACATCTGAGTATGAATTGAGTATACTTGAAACTGTGAACTACATTGTTTTTGAGAATTAGTAATTTAAACATGACAGTTTTCTACTCTCTTCCTGTAATTGGATTTGAAACACTCGAAAGTATTATGTGAATAAATACCTCACTTTTTCAAACTTAACCAGTTACTTTTGTCTAAATTATGTTATCATAAATTGTGTTTTGAGAGTAAATAAACATGGGCATGCAGATGATCCCCTGTAAACGGGTTCATTCAGCGAGCACACACCTGGCTGGTATCTGCACTCTCCTCACCCGCGCTGTCTCCATTATTGGACTTTTGTTTCATTATAAATGAGTTAACTTTTCTTGATTAGCGGTCCTTTTTTTGTTGTTTTTACAAGAAAGTATTTTTAAAAAAGAGAATCGATGGTATATTCACATTGGTGTTGAGCCAGTGTCTCTCAAGAATCACTAAGAAATTTTTATTAAAGTTGAAAGATTAGCGAATTAATTTGAGCATGTAAGTCTTTTAGAAACACTGTTTAAGAATTGTTTTTATTTGGAAGATTCTACTTGATCTGTGGGCATTGCCCTTTGATGTTGCCGTGGCTGATCTCACTTTGTTTTCGTCACGTAGATGACAGTCGCACAGCAAGCCAGCTGGATGACTTCCAGGAATGCTTGTCCAAGTTCACTCGGTATAACTCAGTGCGACCTTTGGCTACCCTGTCATACGCTAGCGATCTGTATAATGGTTCCAGCATAGTCTCTAGGTGAGTACTGGGCAACGCTCCTTACTCTTTTCTTTTTCAAGGGTATCTAGGATTCAGTGGAATTCGAGCAGCATTTACGATGAAGCATCTGTGTTCTGAAGCCAGGTTGCCTGCCAGTTTTTAGTTCTGTGGCCTTCGGCCAGTTGTGAGTCTCTTTAGCCCTCAGTCTCTTCACCTCTGCAACGGCACGATGAGTAGCAGCTGCCTGGTAGGGTCACAGCTGTGGTCTTGTGATGTCTTTCTTTGGTGACCAGGTGTGCTCTCGTAATAAGTGCTTATTCTTCTTCAGTTTTCTGGACACATAAGTAAATAATGTACATTATTTTTTCCTTATATTTTGTCAAATTCTCTAAGGAAGCAATCTCATCCTTGAGCTTCCTCCGAGGGAAGATTTTTAAATACAAATTCGATTTTTAATATATGGAGGGCCAACCAGGTATTCATTTCTTCTTGATTGAGCATTATTTTTAGTTTGTCTTTCAAGGAATTTGTTCATTTCACTTAGGTTATTGAATTTATTTGCATATAAATGTTTATAATATTCCTCTATTATCCTTTTAATATCTTTAAATTCTATAATGTGTTCCCTTTCTCATCCCTGGTATTAGAGATGTGTTCCCCCCCACCCTTTAATAGTCTCACTTAGAAGTTTATCAATTTTATCATCTTCTCGAATCAGCTCTTGGTTTGTTGATACTCTGTATTTTTCTGTTCGCTGTTTCATTGATTTCTATTCTTAATTTCCTTTTTTTCTTTCTTTGCTTTCTTTAAGTTTAATTTGCCCTTATCTTTTTGGTTTCTTAAGATTCAAACTGAATCAAATTCTTTTTTCTCTCTAGTAGATAAGTTGTGTTACAGATTTTTCTCCAAGCACTGCCTTAGCTGTGTCCCACAGATACTGATGTGGTATCTGTTTTTTCCTCCAAAAATCTTTGATTGTGGTAAAATGCACATAATGTAAAATTTACTGTCTCAGCAAGTGACTGTTGAGTGGTGGCAAGTCCATCCTAATGCCGTGCTGCTGTCCGCCTGTCCGTCTCCCTCGCACACCCCCACGCCCTCAGTACTTGTCTTGTAAAACCGGAGTCGGGACCGTCTGAACAGCAGCCCCTCATTGCCCCGCCCACCAGCCCTGGCAGCCGCCGTTCTGCTGTCTGTCTGACTTTGGCTACTCCAGGTGTCTCATATGAGCATAACAGACAGTATTTTTAATAACATTTGTGAAAGAAAAATTTCCAGTATTCGAAGTTTCTTAGGCAGGATAGGTGAACACTAGCAGGTAGCAACAAAGGAAAATAGCATTTCAAGAATTGAAGGGACTTAGAAACTTTCACAGGCCAGTGATTTTTTTTGCTTTTCCTAGTTTCTCACAAACACATCATGGGTAATAAACTTATTTTAAAGGCATTTAATTCCTCTCAAAATAGGACATTTAACGAAGAATTGCTGGGGGTGAGTGGTGAGACATGTTAGAGATGACAAATGAACATTGGATTTGGTACATTATTTCATCATACTGTAGAAGGAATTACTCTTACTGTAAATTTGCAAGAAATGTATCTACTCTTGGTCATTAATTACCTTAAGAATCTCAGTGAGAAAAAAAGCTGAGCCAGAAACTGCTTTTAAAAATTAAAATGCTTCTTCTTTTCTTATGGGTAATTTTGGGTAACTTAGTACCGTAAGTCCACAAGGCGGCAGCATTTGTTTACTTCGGCAATATCTCACTAATGGGACGGCAGACAGGCGTGGAAATTAATGCTCGCAGTGAAGTTCATAGAGAACTCATCTGACACACAGCAGTAATGTCACTCTTGCGCTTTTTCTTAAATTAGGTGTTCCGTAGCCACCAGAGAGGACTGGTTTTAAAGCCTAGTTTAAGCTTTGAATACTTAGTAGCAATGGCTGTTTCTTGAATTCTTGGTTTAAATTTTACCTACCTAGATTATGTTGAATATTAATATACACTCTGTATATAGTTTAGAGATTTGAACAGTTTTGCTTATGTTTCCCCAAATTCTTGAAACAGAATTACATCAGACAGTAGTAAATTCATAAGAAGAAAATGGTTATATATTGTGGCATTCATTGCTGCTAGATCAGTCGCTACACTGTTGATGTGGTGTTCGATCACTGTTTTTAAGACGCCATTGTATTTTACATGGTGTAGTAAGTATTTCACTAACTCATTTAATCTTTACGTAAACCCTGTGGTGTAAAGCATTGTTGTTAATTTCATTCTGCATATGGGGAATGGAGGTAAAGAGAAATTTTCTAACTTGTCTAAGATTATCACAGTGCCCGGAAGTGACAGAACTAAGATTCGAACTAAGATGTTCTGGCTCTCTAGTTCTGTGAGTCCCTTCAAGATCTGTTGAAGCCTTTAGATAAGTTTCAGAAAACACTTACTTTTGAGACACCCAAGAGAATAAAAGGAATTAATTCTTCTGAGTTTCTGATTCTTTGTACCTGTTTCCTACTGTCTTGTCTAACTTGGCTTTAATAATGAGCGTTTGCGGGGAGGGGCTTAATTTAATGCAGGTACTACAGTACTCAGATGCCATTTTTTGCCATAGTTTGAAAATATTTAAATTAGACTTTTTTTTTATAGTAGACAGTTATAAGGAGTGTTTTCTTAATTAACGTTCAATTTCTAATGACAGGCAGTGCTGATCTAGTTTTGGGGTAACTTTTAATACATTTTTTATTACAGAATCCTATGAATTTTTAATTTGTATTTAAAAACAGCTCCCCAGGTAATTATTGACTTGTTTTCCAAGGAATAAGTATGCTTTTCAGGATGGCTGATGTCCTTTTTCTTTTTGTCAGATCTTTCTGTTATTGGGCCATCTGGGGTTGGTGAGCATTGTGAGGGACAGGAGTACAGAGGAAGGGGTTTCCTCTCAGAATTTCGCCCAGGGCCTCCTTTAAAGTAGTAATTTAAAAGCTGCTGTAGCCTCGAAGCCTCACCCAGGAAGGGGTCTTGTTCTAGAATCAATGACATTTAATGAAATTCCTTTAAAATTTTTATAAAATTAAGGATTTAAAACTGTAATGAAAAGTTTTCATCTCAGTGTGTTTTTATGGCAAATATTTTTAATGTGTATTTATTTTCCTTATCATCAACTCCACAGAGCTTCTAAGTTATCATCTGACCATTAACTGTTCTGTGAAAGAGTATCACAGGCGGTCGGTAGAGTATGTCATGTAGGTATTTGTAGGCATTTATGAAAGCTTGATAGGTGCACAGTGCAACTAGCATGCCATCTCAGCCACTTAGAAGCTGGCTGGCTTTGGGCAAATCACTTCACCTCCAATCCTCATTTTTCTCGTGTGTAAAAGGTGGATAAATATAGTACCTATCTCATAGGGTTATTATGAGAAATGAGTTAATACATACAGTGGTTGTAGTTAGTAGTCAGTGAATTTTAGTTGTTATTACATAATTAATTATAGATCAGTGGGAATTCTTACATATTCTCTAGCCTTGTGGCTAAGCTGAGCTCATCGACAAATAATATATGTGAAGATTTATTTTATTTTTAATTCCTTTAGGTCATTTAGGTTTTTCGCTGGTTATATAACAACTTTGTCGAGGCTACAGATTAAGTTCTGTGAAGGTTCATAAGGTGACTTTGCTTTGAAGTAGCTCAGTTAAGAATGTGTGTAAAAAGTCAGAGGGGTGCACTCCTAAGTAACTCTTAAAAAGAGGGAGATTTTTCGTTTTTCCCTTGTTTGTGGTGTAAGGACCTTGTATTGGGGGTCTGTAAGCCCAAGACCACATTTGGGAGGTTAGGAGTGGATTGGGGAAATACAGCGGTAATTTAATGATTCCATTTCATGTGCATTTTACCCTTTTTCACTCCCTGCCCCCAGCTGCTTCAGTCATTTCTCTGGATACCAGTTTATTTATAAAAGTGATATTAAATACTGTGAAATCCTGTTATCCCCACAAAACAGTAGGAAAGGGAACATAGCTGGAATTTATGAAAGAGATTAATTGGTGACTCTCTTTTTGCTTATCTTTAATATTGCAAATCATTAAATCTTTCCTTGCTGGTTACTGAAACTGAAATGAAAAACGAGTTTCCAGGGACAAGACAACCATGTACAAGCAGAGCGTGCAGCTCTGCACATCTCCCACCACTTGTAATCTGACGTGCCCTGATCGTGACTTACTCTGGACAGAGGCCTAGCCCAGCACAGTTCCAGGGCCTTTCAGGTGCATCTGTTACCCTTGCAAACAGAATCACTTCAGAAGTGGGAAAAAACAAGTTCTGGAAAGTTGCCATTGTAAACGTCACAAGGATGGGTCAATAGTCTTACTGACCAAGTGTGTACTTTTCTCCTTAGCATTGAGTTTGACCGGGACTGTGACTATTTTGCAATTGCTGGGGTTACAAAGAAGATTAAAGTGTATGAATATGGCACAGTTATTCAGGATGCGGTGGATATTCATTACCCTGAAAATGAAATGACCTGCAATTCTAAAATCAGGTACTTAACGTTACTTTCTTGGTATAACGCAGTGTGTGTACAACAGTTGGTACCTATAATTAATGTATTTTGCTGTGTATGATGTGCTCCTGTGTATAATGTGCACCCACGTTTTGGGCCCAAACTTTCAGGGGAAAAAATCTTTCATTTGAATTTGTTAATTTCATTTTTTACTTATTTATATTTAGATAGTTGTACTTTGTATTATCATATTCCAGGGTATTTTGCATATAGATATCATTACTGCTTTCTAGAATTACACTTTTAACATTTAAGCATAAATAAAAGAATTAGAAACATTTATATAGATAGAGAATTAGTACTCCCCATGTATAATGTGCACCCTTATTTTTCCCTCAAAAATTTGGGCAATTAAGTACACGTTATACACCGCAAAATATGGTAGTAATAGTTTCTCATTTTACTTTCCTGTGAAACTCCTTACATCTTTGTGGCGGACACTATAATTGCCTACAGAGGGTGCATCAGAATATCTTTTTTTATAAATATTGGTTGCTTTTCCCCTGTGGTTATCATTTTTCAGTTTGTCAAATGAAAGCTATTTTCCTTTCACGAAATCGAGTGAAAGGTCTCTGCCGCTGATGGCCTCTCACGAGGCGCGGAAAAAAGGGTTCCTGTGGCCTGTGAACCGTGTCTGAGGTCAGTAGGTTCCCCGACGTACACATCTCTAAACATGATAATCATTTACAGTTTAGGGCGTCTTTCTACAAGAATACTCTGCTGCTCTTCATGGAGGGCATAACAGTTACATTTCATGTGCTAGGTGTTAGAGTTCACGGTGAGTACAGTGAAATACTACGTTTTTAACAGAGCTCACACTTGGGATACTGTTTAAAATCCAGGAACTGGGTGCTGTTTTTGATCTGCAACCCCCAAATCTTAGAGGAATCCTGGAATCTGCATTTTTAAAATAAGCTTCCTAAGCCGGTTTCATGGACACCGGCTTAAAAGGGAATGATGTAAGAAAACCATCTAATGATAAATTGTTTAGAACTCTGAACATTTCCCAGTTGTCCTCATAGCTTTTTATCTGAGTGAGTGACACAGAGAGTGTGTGTGTTTCACAATGTTAATAACGTATCAAGTGTTACAGTCTGTGTATAATTGGTTTTTTGTAGCTCTCCTTTTTGTTTTCTAATTCATTCATGAAGATGGTAGACTTCATAATGTGTGAGCCTGCTCATTTATCAGTGGCGCTTACCATTAAAAACCCATTATAGTTTCTGTCCTTAGTGGGAAGAATGTGCCGTGTGAGAGACATAACTTTACTGAATACTTCTTGTGTGGCAGGCATCGTCCTAAGCAGACCTATGAGGTGGTTGCCTTTCTTGCCCTGTCTTATACGTAAGGAAGCTAAAACACAGAGAACTTAGTGAACTTGCCTCCGTTTGGCCAGCTCGTCTCTGGAGGAGCCAGGCAGGCTGCAGACAGAGGCCGTCTGGTGTGAGAGTGTGTGCTCTTACCCAGTTCGTGCTCCGCGGTTGTAAAACGGAGCCCATTGGCGTAATGCCCATTCCATAAGGTTGTGCTTTGAATAAAGCCGCATAATACACTCAGCACAACCCGTGGCCCATACCAAGAATTCTTAGTAAATGTGACTGTACCGAAATGGTGGATTAGAAGTTTGTCCTTTCTGTCTTGACACGTGAAAATATGGCAGTACTTCAAGCACCTTGGAGTAAGGGGACGATGCTTTTCAAGGCAGGACGCTGTGGGCTCAGGCCTGAAAGAACCCGTATGTAAGCATGCCTGGAACCAGTTTGGAGCGCGGCAGCAGGGAGAGTGAAGTGAATTATCCAGAGCCACAGCTAGTCAGTGACAGATCTGGAATTTGAGCTCGGCTCTATCTAAATCCAATTTAGCTTTTAACTGTTCCATATAATTTCACCCAGAAATTCAAGTAAATACATTTAAACATGCAAATTAATTCATCCAGTCTCTGAAATTCAGCATGAATGCAACTAGTAGAGAGCAAAAGATTTTATTATGTTCATATGCTTGGAAGTCATCTAGGTTAATTGCTTTCAAAGTGGCTTCCTTAATGTGCTATATGCTTTACTAATTGCACGATTCACATCTGTGTCTCAACAAAAACATACATTTTTAGATGTTGCATTCTCAGTTTTGGAGCGCTCGAGAATAGCAGAAAGCATAAATGTTAAAAGTTTAATTCTTGCTGTTAAATGCGTTTAATTGGAATTTTAGTCATAAGATTCTGTTGGTTAAGATTTTTTTGGATGTAAAGTGAAACTCAATTTAAACTAGTTTATTGGCTTTTGTGGTTTGGCACAACTGGATTCTGGGCCTAAACAATCTGATTCAGTCTCATTCTGCCCCGGCATGCTTTGTAGCCCCTCGGCCTCTGTTAGCGCCACCCCTAGGCGTACTGTCTTCCAGTATCAAAGGCAGCCAGTGGCAGCCTTAGGCTCATATCCATCCTCCAGGTAGCGACCAGAGCGAGAAGGGGTACCACTGGTTATTACTCAGTTGTTTCAATAGAAAAATCTGGGACTTAATTGATATGTTTCTTTCTAGAACATTTCAAAGGGGTTCTAATCCTTCTAGACACATCAAAATCCTTTGTCCATTGTTATGTATTTTTGCATAAAGTAAGACTTAAACGCATGTGTTTCTCTCAGCTGTATCAGTTGGAGTAGTTACCATAAGAACCTGTTAGCAAGCAGCGATTACGAAGGCACCGTCATCCTGTGGGATGGATTCACAGGGCAGAGGTCAAAGGTCTATCAGGTAAATAAGGATACTGTTATTTGTTTTAAGAATCACATTTTTGCTTTCTTATTAATTGTAAAGCTTCATGTGCTTTATAATTAACAATTTAAAGTCACTATTTAGCGTTTTTTATACCTATGTAAAATCAAATAATACTTTCTGAAGCATCTTCCCAAACTTTTGCATTTGCAGAATGTATCAAATTTTAGTAAATATATATGATATATAAAATGTTTGGAACTACTCTGCATTTCTTTTGTTTTGGTAGGCTATTCTCTTTCCCCCATGATAGCAACAAATTGGTATCAAGTGGTTTTTTGTTTTGTTTTGTTTTGTTTTCTCGCCGTATTGATTTTAAGATCTGCATTCTCTCTGAGACTACTTTGTCTTCCTCCTGCATCCAGGAGCATGAGAAGAGGTGTTGGAGTGTCGACTTTAATTTGATGGATCCTAAACTCTTGGCCTCAGGTTCTGATGATGCAAAAGGTACTATTTGAATCACCTTTTCTTCCCCTACATTTCCTTTGTTCTCTTTACTGTCAGAGATGCAGATGTTTATCGAAACTGATACTAACCCTTTGTGCCTACTGATGGTTCAAAAAATAACCCAAACCCAATAATCTACATCTCTTTTGGAACAAAAGAAAAATGAATATATTGCATCTTCATTATAACCTTTGCTGGATTCATGCCAAATGGTGACATTTTTGTAATCAATTTCTTTATATATGCACCATTGAATATCCTTTTTTTTCCTGAAACATTTAGACATCTTTGCATTCTGAATTAAATTATAGTGTTTGTTGTTTATCCTGTTAGGCAACCAGGATTGTGACCTGTGTCCTGAAGGTATATTTTACATGTGACTTTAGTGTCTAGTGAGACATTTTTGTTAAAAATGACGTGATGGTTGCTTTAGTGCCCTCCAGGTCAACCGCTCACTTTTCTGCTTGTGCCGTCAGGTCTGACCTGCTCTGATCTGATCGCGGGCTTCCGCTCCCTAGTCGTTACACATTTCCGCACAGGTCACTGGGATGGACTTAGCTGTGGGCTTTAGTTGTGGAATGAGGTTACCTCTTATTTTACACTGAACGTCTGTGTTGTTTTCTGACCTTGAAACTAGGCTCTCTTGGTTCCAGTTCATTGCAGTTTTACCGAGCTGTTCTGTTTAAACGTTTTTGGTCCTAGTAAACCAGAACGCTCTAGCGCAGAAACACAGCTGTAGCAGCAGGCAAACTTTCTAGGTAACAGAAGCGTTTGCTAATGTGTTGTTTATTCTTCCTGTGTGCTCTGTTGTCCCTTTTCGTAGTGAAGCTGTGGTCCACCAACCTGGACAACTCGGTGGCAAGCATCGAGGCGAAGGCTAACGTGTGCTGTGTTAAATTCAGCCCCTCCTCCAGGTACCACTTGGCTTTCGGCTGTGCAGGTAAAAATACAAGCAGATGTGTCTTCTTTTGCCATGGGTTGAGTATCACATCTGAGATAAAAGGGCATTTTAAAAACAAATAATTCTGTAGGTTTCAATTGTGCTTTCATTGTTAGACTCTGAATCAGAAGAACGCACTATGCCACCGTTACTCATTTGTTGCGGTGCCTTCGTTTCAGTGTTTTGTCACTGAAGTTCAATACGTAGAGATGGGCTGTTGATTATTTTGGTCATTGTTCCTCTAAGGCTTAGAATGTGTGAATTAATGCTTATTCACAAACTTAGGTCATAATGATGTTTAAACCATTAAGACAGGAATCTTTCTTTTTTTATTAAAGGAAACAAATTAATTACTTCAGTTATTTGTTGAGTGCCTGTGATGCACAAGTTACCCATTTAGGGACAGTGAATAAAGCACGTAAAGTCTTGTATCATGGAGTCCTTGCTAACAGAGTGAGTACTCATGAAATGTTTGCTATTGTAACAATAGCACAGAGCCCTGGCTCGTGTGGCTCAGTGGATTCAGTGCCGGCCTGCAAACCGAAAGGTCACTGGTTCGATTCCCATTCGGGGCACGGTGCCTGGGTTGTGGGCCGGAACTCCAGTCAGGGGTGTGCAGGAGGCAACTGATCAATGTGTCCCTGACACACTAATGTTTGTCTCCTTTACTTTCCCCCTCCCTTCCCCTCTGTCTAAAAGTAAATAAAATCTTTAAAAAAATAATAATAGCAAAGAAATTTTTGCTAAAGAATTTTTTTAAACTAGGGTGATAATTTTTTTCAAACTACAGTGACTTGTTTCTGGGCGTTGAAATAGGGGTTAATATCAGAGCAGGCCTTAAGAAGCCGGTAGTCCTTACTGTATTCACTGCTTTTAATTGTACCTTGCACTGACTAAAACATGCCTTTAATTATAAGAAAAACCGTTACTACTAAAAAACAAACACTGTTCTTGAATCGTCTTCATTTAGAATTGAAACATTTCTTAAAATGTAGTCTATTACCTAAACATTTCTTTTAAACTGTATAACAAACATCACTCTAACTGTACTGTTTATTTTACCACTGAGAGCAGTACAAAGCCATAATCATGAGGTTGCTTATTAAATACCATTTGTAATAATGAATTTGACATTGGGAGTGGCTGCACATTGTGAAACATGGCTTTTGGAATTATGAGACATAGATAATCAGTGTATGAGCTACGCACCAATCACCTTTGACTTCCTGTGCAAGGGCACTGGCCCCAGTGGGTGCTCGCGCATCCTGCTGGTTCTCGGCTGCCCTGCCTGTCTGCATCTTCATCCCCGTCCTACAGTGCTGTTTCCTACAGTGGGTTTAGTTCCCTCAGCGCTTTTACTTCATCATCTTGCTTTCTTCACCTTTTGTCATAAACTGATGTCTAGTTGATCTTTTTCTGTTGGTGGTTATTTTGGTTTTATTTTATTTTTTACTAAAGCTTACACCTTGAAAAGTTTCCCAAAGTAGACTAAAAACTCACGAGCATTTCTATTAAAATATCAAATCCTAAGTTATAGTCCCCTTGAAAATAATAGATCAGGAATTTTAAACTACCTTCTTGTGATTAATATTGAGAAAAAGGCTTTAAATTTTATTTTAAACCATTTAAAATCTATTCCTAAGTCCTGAGATTATCCAAAACATGCTTTTACCAAAAGAGAGGATAACATTTTTAACATTAGAGTAAAGGTGTTTATTAATTATCTGTTATTTGTTTAACAAGGACATATTGTATAGGAAAAGGTATAGGAAAATTATCTTTTCTCCAATTTATCTTCTT
This sequence comes from Desmodus rotundus, assembly GCF_022682495.2. Classification (NCBI taxonomy): domain Eukaryota; kingdom Metazoa; phylum Chordata; class Mammalia; order Chiroptera; family Phyllostomidae; genus Desmodus; species Desmodus rotundus. The sequence continues at coordinate 94,785,460 of NC_071398.1, forward strand.
TAAAGCTAGTTTGGGAGAGCATTGTAAGACTAAAGGAAATGAACTCCTAGCAGTCTGTGGTTTTAATAAAATATTAGCTTGCATGCTGACCTGAACCACCTTGTGATTTTTTAAGTTCTAATTAGTATAATAGCTAGGAAATATGGGTACTCTTAAAGTGTTCTCTTTAAAATAGTAATAGTTCTCCCCGCCAGGGATTAGTGATGGGAATCAAAGGTAGGATCACTAGTCCTCTGGTTGAGGAGTGGCATTTATGCTAATACATATTCATGGGGGAGGAATAATGTTCCTAGAACAAACAGGAATTGTGAAATATTCCAGCTTACACTGCTATCAGGAAACATTTTTAGTTTTGGTTACCGTGACTTGTTACTCTCGGTAAACTAAACCAGGTCGTACACTTAAACACCATTTATTTTCCCACTTTCAGTACGTTCTAGGGTTTGTGATTTGGCATAACTCTTAGCCTCAAAAGAAAGAAATGACCTTTTTGGGGTTTTTGTTGTTGATTATTAGTCCGTTTTTAACTATTAGTACTGTATTACTTCCGTCACTCGAACACTTTCAGTGGCTTCTCACTGCCTGCAGAATGAAAAGCGGCTTGCTTTCTGCCCTGGGCCCTCCACGATCACGAGCAGCTTTAGTGTTCCCTCCACGTGTCTGTGCTGATTTCTCTCTGAACATTTTCACTCACGAGAGTCTTTATACAGCTTCATCTTCCATAAAGATTTCTTGATTCTCAGTAAAGCTATCTGAGGCTATCTTACATAGGCAGCTTTAAAAAAACCTGTCTACATTGAAAATTGTTTGTATTTACTTACACAAGTAGTGTAAGACTATATCCTCATTCTCAGCTTTCATATGTTACAGACAAAGCCTAAGTTCCCCTGATCAAACATTATTAAACTATCTCCTCAAAGGTACTACTGTTAATAGTTTCACAGGTATCTTTCCATAGGTAGGTAGTATTTCTTGAAGAGGAAGCCAGTAAGTATTTTTCTTTACTTAGACCTATACACATATTTTAAATCAGGGCGGATTTGAAAGATAAACATTTACACTATGTAAAACATATACAAACTTAGAATATTTTCAGATCTCTGAAGTCTGTTTCTGGACTACCTTCTACTCTCCTCCCTGCTCCCCCAACATCCCTGTCACCAAAATATAATTAATTCCTTTCAACTTGAGAACCTGGTGTTTAGTTTAAGGAGCAATAAAATCTAATTTAACTCATGTTATAGAATTAACATGGAGAAACTGGAGTGAGGTAGACATGTAGTTGCTCAGGGTGACTTTTACTACATTTTCCTGCCTCGTCTAAATAATGGGAAACATTTTAGGTTTGTTAGGTTTATAAATAGGCCTCGGCTTTTACCCAGTGGTTGCCAGTGGGGATGAAGTCTCTTCCTTCACACTTAAATAAATTGAATGTCTGAATATTTATTTAATAAATCTTGATTTGTATTGTAACACCAGGAACATGCATTTCAGTTATCTATACTTAGGTAGATAATAAGAGGAAATGACTGTCAAAGACATTTTATTCTCAAGTTTCCAAGTAATTTGAATACAGGAAATGGCATGCATAAAGCCAGTATTCAAGAAAGAAATTAGTCTATTACTTTGTCATAAATAAAACCTACTTTTCATAGTGCTAGAATCTAAAAACAACTTCGAAGCACCCAGTAAATCTTTCAGTTATTTATGTGTCTTGCCTTCCAGCCTGTAATTAGCCCACTAGCTAGATCTTTTTAAAAATGGGCTTCACAAGAAATTTTATATTTATATTAAATGCAGAGATATTTTTCTGTCAGGCATCTTTTATTCAGCTGTTACTAATATAACAAATAATCATTGTTCATTTTTGAAATTAAATTGAATAATCACTACAAACGCTTGGGAAGTATGAAGTACATGATAAAATTTCAAGGGAAACCATTAAAATAATAGAACCAAAGTTCAAAATCCAAACTCGTTATTCGGTTAATAAAATATTTGACTAATCCAAAAGCAAGCAAGAAAGGAAAGGTAGAGGGAAGCATAGAAAACTTGGGATAATTAAAAAATAAAAGTAGCTCATTGATAGAAATTCAAATATATCTAATTAATCGTAAATGGAAATGGGTTAATGGGTCCGAATAAAAGGCAAGGATTAACAGACTAGTTAAAATGTTCAAAATGCAACACTATACTCTTTGTAAAAGATATATTTAAACCAAGGCTAAGAAAAAGTACATGAAACAGTTTTATTTTGGCACAGGAGTAGACAGCTGACAGCGATTACATTACCTAGGAGTTTGGAAAATACGGAATTTTCAGACAGTTGGTATGGGAGAATGACGCTGTAATTCTGCCCCATGAAATACACCAAACCAATTCCAGGCGAGCGGCACAAGATGAGAGAGAGTATCTTCATGATCTTGTAGCAGGGCATGTCCTAAGATACAGAAACTATAAGCTATAAATGAAAGGTAGGGAAATCTGGCTGTTATAAAATTTAAGACCTTTGTTCATCAAATAATACCTGAAAGAAATAATTTTTTAAAGTCATTAATTGACAGGGATATTTACAACATAAGTATGACTAAATATTACTATACAGAATACGTGAAGGACTCTTCCAAATAATTAAGAAAATGACAAATGTACTCTGTCCGTGCCACTCAGAGTGCAGTCTGCCCAGTGAAACAGGCCGAGAGCCCAGAAGTCATCCAAACCCATCACGTCCTGCTGGTAGGAGGGTAAAATGGTACCGTCAGCAGTTTGGCAGTTTCTTTGAAAGGGAAACACAACATTATCGCATTTCCCAGTAATTACACTTTTATAGGTATCTGCCCAAGGCCTGAATGCGTGTCCACGCAAAGACCTGAATGTGATTACTCGTAGCAGCATTATCAGTGATAATAAGAAAAGGAAACCAATATCTCCCGGGTAGGTGGACAGACAATATGTGGTGGATCCACCCAGTGGACACTGTTAATCAATAAAAAGGAATAAACTGCTGACACATGTTAAAACATGGGTGAACTTCAAAAGAACACGTCAAGTGTAAGAAACCGTGCAGGGGAGCCGCTGTTGTGAGGGTTCCATTTGCACAGATGGAAGCTATAATGTCCAGACAAGGTAAATTGATACATTGGGAGTTGTAGCTGTTGCCAAAGGCAGTGGGTGATGAATGGGTGTGTGGGATCTTACTGGATAAGGAAAATGTTCATTAAATTTAGTGAACGTCATTGAATTTTATACTTCCAATTTTTATTATATGCACAATATCTTTCATGAAAGTGTATTTTAGAAAGCAAATGTGGGAAGTAAAATTATGTAGCATTATGTTTAGCCAGAAGCCTCAAATATTAAATTACCCTTTAGTAAAGCCATCAGAATTTAGAGACTCGTTTTTACATTTCCAGTTACTTTGAACCCTCACTGCTCTGGTTCTGGCCCAGGATCACAGGAAACGCGCGTTTGTGTTCACATTGTGTGATGCAACCGTCTTCTCCTAGGTGCGGGGGGGGGGGGGGGGGGGGACGATGGACCATTGTATCATTGTTATCTTTGAAAAGAAGTCATAGCCCTTAGTTTTCCGGCTGTCACAGGCTGACATTGACCGTGAAGTATTTGAGAAAAGCATCCAAACCAGTTATTAACATTAGCTCTGCTTTCCACTTCTCCATTTACTACATTTTTCTCTATTTTGCTTCATTTTAGATCACTGTGTCCACTACTATGATCTTCGTAACACTAAACAGCCCATCATGGTGTTCAAAGGGCACCGGAAAGCAGTTTCTTACGCCAAGTTCGTGAGCGGTGAGGAGATTGTCTCCGCGTGAGTATTACTCTCTTCAGAGGTTGCACGGAACGCGGAGCTCCGTCGTCCTGTGCCAGTTCATAATGTCACCGTGGGTGTTCAGAGAGAGTAACCCCGTGGGGTGTGCACTTGTTCTTAAGTGGTAGTTTTGTAACTTGTCTAATTAAAATACGTGCATATTTTGATCTGTATTACTTTAATATGTTGTGAATAAAATCCTGATTACACTAATTTTTAATGTCATCCCCTTAAATATTTGAACTTCAGACTGAATTTCAGACACTGTTTTTCCCTTAAGTGAGAAACAGCATAGTTGAAGGAATAGAATGAGAAGTGTTTTATTTAAGTCAACTCTAGTATTATTTTTGCTTTTAAGTAATATTTGGTTGACTTTATGATTCTATGTTTAACCAACGAATAGAAACTTCTGACCTAGAGAGTCATAACATTATAGCTTTTAGTTGTCTTTTATTTTGTTTAAAGGTAACAAGATGTTACCTTTAGGTAACATAAATCTCAGTGGCCAAAATATTGTTGACAAAGCTTTTCTGCTAACAGAGGCAGTCCCTTCTTGCTACAAGCTATTTCATACCCTAGTAAATCCCCATTCTTAATTTCTCTCTTTTAGTTCTCCTCAAGCTAAATGATAAATTGTTTTCTTTTTTCACTTAGTTTCATATCTCTCTTAGGAAATTATTAATGCCAGGTCCTCACACTTGGTATTCCCCACCGCATCTACCTTCATGCTGGTCACCCTAGATGAGAACTTGGTGATTTGAATTGAGTTACAGAAAAGGGAACCAAAGAGAGTGGGAACTGAGCTTTACAAAGGGAGGTAGTATAGGTAATTAGTTCACAAATCTAAACTAAGTGGTAATCAGTCAAAAAGTACACTTTTATTGAGAGTGATAACAGGCAGTAAATAATTAAAATTTTATTCAGATTTAAATATGGCAAACACATTTTCCTTTAATTTCAGATTTATAAATGTTGGGTCAGTTAGTTTGTTTCAACCAGTTAAAGTATATGTGTAGTTGAATATACTGGAAATCTCAGTTGACCTTACTAATGTGGATATGTCTGTATTTTAGCCAATTTTTTTTATTCTTCTTAGTTTTTATAAATCAAGGTGATTTTTCTCTTGGACATATTGAAGTTTTTAGAAGTACTTAGAACAAAATCATTCACAAGTATATTGGGAAATATTAAAAAGTAAGGTTAAAACATACATATTGCTGTAACCTCTGAAATCTTGGCCAATTATAAAATATATATACACATAAAGGTATATTCAGAGCAACACTGTTGAGCAAAAACAAATTTTTAAACAATATAAATACCTAAGAATCGATTTTATGTTGAAAAATGGTAAGAAGCAATAGAGAAGTATTTCAAGAGTTGGGGTTTGGCCTCTGAAATGAGACACATTCAGTCTTGGCTCTCTGCTAATTACTAGGTCTGGTACCTTGAAAATGTCCTCAGCCTTCTAAATCTGTTTCCTCATCTCTAAATGGAGTTAATAACAGTACTAATTCTGAGTTGTGAATCTTTAAATAAAATAATGTATATAAAGCAGTTATGGTGCCCTATTCAATGAATGTTAGAATAAGAAAAAAGATGATTTATTACATAGTCGTTAGTGAAGATACAGAAATGATTTGTTTTACAGAAGAAATGTAACACAAGTTAATGAGTGGAGAAGCAATTTACAAAATATGTATGGTATGACCCAGTGTTTGTAACAAAAAGAGAAAAACAAAACATGTAGTTTTATTTAAGTCCCTAGACTGTCTGTATATGATAGAATTACCAGTGATTTTTATATTCAATTATTTTTTGGTGAATAAGTACTTTTGCGTATTATTGCAGTAAGATGAACTACTCATGTAATCCGTTCAGCCATTTGCAGGGGTGTCCAGCCTTTTGGCGTCTCTGGTCCACACGGGAAGAAGAGTTGCCTTGGGCCATACATTAAATACATTTTGACACTTAATCACAAAATCTCATCACGTTTTAAGTAAATTTGTGACTTTGTGTTGGGCCGAATTCACAGACACCCCGGATTCCACCTCTGCAGGTAGAACTAAGCTGTGAAAATAGTTTATATTCAGGACACTGATACCATTCAACAGTTGAAAAGAGAATCAAGCAAGTGGAACAATTATATATTCGTGAAATTAGCACAACTCCCAATAGAGCTTTCTCATTCGATGGTTACCAATGACTAATGTTTTTTAATGCCCAGGTACTACTGAAAGCATTTTTTAAATGATTTAATTTTCAAAATATTTTATTATAAGATTCATCTAATTGTGTAAGGTAGGGATCATTACATTTCACGTTTAACTGATGAGTAAAACTTGAACCCGAGTGGTTGTATAACTTCCCCAAGGTCAAAAACAAATTAATGGCATACTGAGCATTCTGACTAAGTCTTGCTCCAGATTCTGCATTCTTAACCACCAAGCTGGATCGCTTCCAGTTAGTAGTGGCGAGTTTCATGCCATGAACTCTTAAATGGTCTCACTTTCTGTGTTTACCTCAGCTCAACAGACAGCCAGTTAAAGCTGTGGAATGTAGGGAAGCCGTACTGTCTACGTTCCTTCAAGGGTCACATCAATGAAAAAAACTTCGTAGGCCTCGCTTCCAATGGGGATTACGTAGCCTGTGGTAAGGAAAACCATCTTTTCCTAGAATGTTTTCACAGGTGGCTGTCACTGAATAGCTCTCGCTGGAACTCTCCTACCGAGTCAGGAAATGGTCTGCACACTCGGAAGGCAGCCTGCTGAGCTCCCTTGGACTGCCCCGCAGTAGTCCTTTCCCTTCTCTGCTGAACTCCAACAAATCCTGACCCCATGTGGTAGTGCAAGGCTGTTAAGTGTGTTTTCAGTTGTTCTCCATTGTAACGTGATCGTTATACATGCCCTGTAAAAGACAGAAAAAACTTCTGCTAATGTCCTAACTTTGGAGACATTGCTTGATACTCACTTTCCCCTATAAAGTGGTTTCTTCATTAAGCAGTCTGTTTGGGTAATCTTGATCTGCTATTCTGGGGCTTTTGTTGTTGATAATTTATACATTTTAAATCAGAAGTAGAAAAATCAAATTTAGTATGGTCCAGATGCCGTAATGTATGCAATGCCTGAACATACGGACTTTCACCAGCGCCTTCAAACGACTTGGCCCTTACTGAGTAAGCCTGGCCGGAACAAGTCTCTGCATACTTGCGGCTTTCCACAGACTGCTCCAAATACACGTTTCTAGACCACTCCCTAACCGAGTAGTGCCTTTATTGGGGAATGAGAAAGAAGTTTTGTAGGTTATTAAAATGGGCCTTTATAGGTGCAATAACTTTCTTTTTTTCTCTCTAGATGAAATCATTCTAAATATAATTAAAGATTCATGCAATAGTAACAATTTTTTTATTTTCCTCTAGACCTTTCCTAGAAATGATTTTTATATGGTAATTTCAGCCTGAAATTACCAATGTTGTTACATCACTTAACAATGATTATTTCTTTAGATTAGTAAGGTATAGATAGCTTTTTTCTGTGAATTCTTCTCTGACATGATTCTCAAGAAATCCTGGGCTCTGGTCTTTCAAATTGAACCATAAAAGACGGTAAAGCCTTTGAGGGTAAACGTTGATGGAGTACCTTACGAATGTGCTGTCCTAATTCTGAGTTATCTCATTCTAAAAAAGTATCGTTTTCTTTTTCAGGAAGCGAGAACAACTCTCTTTACCTGTACTATAAAGGACTTTCTAAGACTCTGTTAACTTTTAAGTTTGACACAGTCAAAAGCGTGCTCGACAAAGACCGGAAAGAAGACGACACGAATGAATTTGTCAGTGCCGTGTGCTGGAGGGCACTGCCAGATGGGGTGAGTTTCTGACGGTCTCTCGCGCGGTGTCTGGTATAATGCTTATGTTTGTGTGGGCGCAGGTGGGTTGTGAAGTTTCAAATACAAATGGATGTGTGGCGTGCATTTTCTTTTTTGCTCAGCCTCGTGTCACAGAAGGAGACAGGCATCTTAGGTAGTCATTGAATGTCACTCACGGAACAGGGGCAGGCTGGCACGGCGTTTCTCCCGGGTACCCAGAGCACTGTGCACGCCTCTGGCGCAGCTGCTGCCACGCTGCCCCTCCAGTGCGTCCTGTGAACCTGCAGCTCCTCCAGGGCGCGCCGCTCCTTCGTTTTCCCCATGGTCCCGTGCACTATGTGCTCAGTAAACATTCCCCTGAACCTGATACTGCACTAGGAAGAAGACGTTTCGATGCAGATAAAGGGCCGTGGTCTATATATACAACTAATTAAATACTATTTCCAGCCAAATTACCCCCTACCAAATGCAATTACACAGGAATATTTAAATACTTTCTTAACAAGAAAGTTGCACTTCTCGGTTGCAAAAAAATGTTTTCTCAAACTTGTCACTTATTCATACACTTTAAAGTACAAGCTTTCTAATAAGTTATAATGAAGAAATAATTTATCTTGATTTTTGTAACCATTATTCTTGAATGTCATCTTTTTAAAAATAGCTTTTTAGGTGCTTACTTGGTTGGTTTTATTTTTGACAAAAAAAATTCTTGTTGATGGGTACTTTAAGATATCTGAGTTCCAGGTACAGTTTAACTTTAATAAGATACAGTCCACTGATACCTTGTTTAAAGTTCTCTTGCTCAATTTCTAGTTTTGGTGATGACAGACTAAGTGATTTGGACCAGTCCTCCCTCTAAGCAGAACTAGCAAAGTTGGGCCAAGTGTATGTATTATAGAAAACAAATATCCATTTGAAGAAACGGGAAAGTAAACAAGATAGAAAAGAATTACCAGCCTAGGAATGCGAGCCTGACTTTCGGGTAGACTTGTGGCCTGGGAGCATCCGCCAGTGCTGGTGGATGGTCGAGAGCACGCATGGAGGCTTCGGAGGGGCTCGAGGATTGCTGTCTCGCGCCCACCTCTGTACGGGCTCACTCTTCTGGTTTAGGGTGAGCCGGTGGACGATACACCCTCACAGCCATTGCAGCTCAACTTCAAATCACATCAGTCCTGTGACTGAAGGGAGGTGGTCCTGGATCGCTGGTGTCCGCAGGGTGCCAAATTAAATCCCCTCTGAAAGATCGTCTGTGGACATCACCTGAGGCTTTCATTTACTTATTTATTTTCCAAAATTACAAAGGCAGGAACTAAGGCACAATAAAAAAATAGACGTAGGAAAAGTAGACAATATGAATAAATCCAGCCAAAGCGATGGGCAGTAGAAACAAGATCACAGCGTCTCTGGGTAGAGGAGGGATCAGATGTAGCTTGAAATTACCCATGCTGACATGATCAAAGACAGTTCTGAAAATTTAAACTGGGAACCAGAACCTTTTAAAAATGAAAAGTCTGGAACTGAAAATATGTAATTACCAAATTAAGAACTCTGGATGAGTTGACTGGAAGATAAGACTCAGTTGAAAACAAAACAGAATTAATGAATTTGTAGGTGAGTTGGAAGAAAATACACTGAAGGAAGCATGGAGAGACAAAGTGAAGAAAAAAATACAGAAAAGAAATAGCGGATGAAGTAAGAAAGATTAGTGTATTCAATAGGCAACCTAAAAGGAGAAATGAGAAATAATCCTGCTGATGCAAATACTAGAAAAATTGTTGTTAAGAACTTTACAAAATTGATGAAGGACACCAAAGTGGAGATTCAGTAAGTCTTTGTATCTCAGAGAATAAATGACTTGCAATCTACAGTGTGAGTACAGATTTAATATCCCCCCTGAACTCTGAGCAGACCCAGGCCTGCCTGAGAATCTGACCTTGGGTCTGTCTTCTCACAGCACTATTTTATGGAAAGAAACTGAGTCTAGACAAATAAGGAATGTTAAGTGCTAAGACCTAGTTATCTTAAATTTACTGTGAAACGTCATCTGCGCTGTTGCGCCTGGAGTGAGAGGACTGTGAGTCGGCATATGGGCCTCACATGTAGGCGAAGCGAACAGTGCGAGGTCTGCAGGAACGTGAGGCACGCTGCTCTAAGTGGGGGCACTGCTTGCACCTTAACGGTCCTTGGCAGCGCTGCGTGCTCTCTGTGAGAGTTGGGGGGGGGGTGTCCAGGAAGCTGTGCGTGTAGATGCTTGCTTGGCCTGTGATGGGTTTGAAGGTCTGCTGCGTGCCAAATACCCTCTCCCGTGTCCCTCTCTAGAGCTGACACACTCAGTGGTGGATTAGCGCTAGTGTGTCTAGTCCTGTGACCCCCTCCTGGTAGCGGGGCAGTCACACCTTGACACAAAGTAAAACTGCTGAAAATAAAATGGAAGTGGGGAGCCTTAAAAGAAGGCCGAGAAAAAGTGCTGTCTTCAGAGGAGCAGCAATTAGACTGGCGGCGGCTTCTTAATGAAGCAACGGAGACCAGAAGATAGTGAAACCAGATTGTCTGTGTGTGAAGGAAAACACCTGCCAATCTAAAATTCTCTATACAGTGAAAATCTCTCCAGACAAAGGTAAAATAGGCATTTTTAGGTAAATAAATATAAATTGCCACCAGCAGGCCTACACAAAAGAAAACAGTAAAAGATATTTTTAAGGCAGAAGAAAAAGATGCAGAAGATGAATGGGAAGGTCAGAGATTCGGAAGGGCTGGAAAGCAGTTGAAATGGTGATGTGCAGTAAGTCTGAGTGCGAGTCGGCTGCATACAGCAGTGGTGCTTTGCTGGACTTGATCAGCATAGAACGAAGGACTCGACAGGAGTGACGCGAGTCAAAGGATGAACGAGGTCAAAATGAGCTCGGGTTTGGACTGGTCAAGCAGCAGTGCGTGGCGGACTGAAAGGAGTGCGCTGGGTTTGCAGGGTGACCTCCGCAGCAGGTTGTTAGGGTTCTGAAGGTGCACTGCCCAGGCCAGCGGTGTCGGCATTTGTTTTAAATACGACTTTTGTGTAACTGTCACTTTGATTGGCCACAAAAATAACTTTATTTTCTTATTTCGCATGAGGCAGAAGGTATGAGAGACTCTTTTGCTCATTTATTCAACAAGTGTTTATTCTGTGCAGTCATAGTTCTAGATACCAGAGGTAAACTTTGAACAAAACTATAAGAAAAAATTCTGGCCCTCATAGGAGATTTAAAATTTTATGTGCCAGAGGAGACAGAAAACAAAATAAGTAAGTTACTATGTCAGAAGGAGCTAGTGCTTTGGCAAAAAAACAGCAGGAAGGTGGGAGAAGGAGGGAGCTGTGGTTTTCATCCTGACGGACAGAATGCCTGCCTGAGCTGCTGACTCAGAGCCGAGACCAGAAGGGCACGAAGGCATCATCCATACTTAAACGTAGCGGAAGGGTGTTCCAGGTGGAGCACACAGTTCAGAGGCTGCGAAGGAAAAGTGTGGTTCGTGTTGAAGGAGCGGTAAGAAGCGCAGCCTTGCTGCACTCGGGGGAGCCAGGTGGGGAGTGGAGGACCCTTAGAGCGTGGAGAAGGGCCGCCCCAGTGCAGCCAGCGCTGTTTGCTGTTGTCAGGGCCTCGGCTGTGACGGGGTGAGGGGGGGAGCCATTGGAAGACTTTGGGCCAGGTCACGATGTGATGGCTTTGGAACGTCAGTGGGCACTTTTGTAGGGACCAGACTGTAAGGTGCGGGTGGAAGCAGGAAGGCTGTTGCAACCGCCCCAGCGAGGTCAAACGGTAGTGTGCCAGTGAGGGGCAGTCAGACCTTGCTCATGTGTTGAAAGAGGGAAAAATCGATTGAGCGTGGAGAGGGGAGAGAAGGGTCTGGGTGGCACCAAGGCCTTCCCCACGTGGTTTTCAGGAGTGGGACCGCCATTAACTCAGACGGAGAAGACCACCAGAGGGACTTCTGGGGGGAGCAGACCAGGAGTTACTGATGTTCAGACTGGCTAAGCTTCAGAGTTACTAAAAATACTAAGTGGAGGGAGACTTGTGAACTGATTAAGTGTGAGGTGCTACTTGCCATCTAAGTGGACATGCCAAGTTTGGAGGTCACAGCAGATGGTGGGGCCAGACAGGGAAATACGACGTAGCCGAGGTCCCAGGTAGGACCTCTCCGGGGAGGGTAGTTAGAGAGTGCAGGCAGTGCGAGTGCTTTGCTGGAGGGCGTGTCAGTGTGCAGTGGCTGAGGCGGGGACGGTGTTCCAGGGCGGGAAGACCGGTGCCTGGGAGACCAGTGAATGAGTTCCTCCGGGAGGAGGGATGGATCAGCTCTACCCCGCGAAGGCAAGTGAGATGAGGAAAAGAAGAAGGAGGACTGTGGAGACAAAAGCTTGATTGGTGTGATTTTAACGAAGACAGGGTAGGGAGAAGTTGCAGATGTGAAGGACGGAGAACTTTGGGGGGGTAATAAATTAACCATGTGTAATCTCACTTTGATTGCCATGTTTATTAAGATATCGAATCAGCAGCTGTGTCTAGAAAGGCCAGGTATTTCATTGTCTTTCTAAGCTTTATTTCTGAACCACCTAATTTTGATCACAAAAAAGATGAAGAATACTTACAAAATTGCTTAACTTTCAAAGGCCTTTTTTGTTGTTGTCATTGTTTTGTTTTTTTAGTTTTGGACAAATATGAGTGGTATGTCAACCTAGTGTATGAATGAACAGAAAACAGAAACGTGAAAATAGCATACACCTTTATGTTATCGTTTACGGCAGTGATCTAGTCCTAGGGATGGAGTGAAAAAATCAAGAGTGAGTGATACAGGGGAGGCACAGATACAAACAGATATGTTCTCTTAGTATATTGATCTTACAAAAATTTAGGATATTTTTCTGCAGATAAATTTTTGTCTAGCCTTCCTTTTTCCTATAACCTAGTTACATACATTTCTTTCTACCCACTTTTCACTGAAAATGAGCCAGCAATCTCAAGCCCTGTTTTGAACAATCAGCCAACATTATATATAATTTCTACTCCTTTTGCTTCTGCCATCCTGTATATGGACTGGAAAGAATGCTGTAAGCGGTGTCCTTTAAGACGCCGGCCGGGGCCATGGTGGCGAGTGTGGTGCCCAGCCCCTCCCTGGCTCACCTCCCAGTGTATTTCACAGCTCCGTGGAAGTGACCCGGGGCATTTCTCCAACCTTCACACTTGCCCTGCCGCATTCCTACTTTTGCTTTAAGGCTTACAGTTTTTACTTTTAATTACTCCCTTTTAAAGACAGAATGTATTCTACTGTTTCTCCGAGAGACAGTACCTTGTCCTTTGTCTCTTGTTTTTCCTTATATTGTCCCTGTGTCCAAAAGATCTTTTTTTCGGTCACTGTAGGTGTGCTGACAGATTCTTCTGCCCTTCGTTCCTTAGCCTGGTCTTGTAAACGTGGTGGCTCTAGCGTATCTCCCACTCAAATTTCACAACCTCTTGTACCACACGTAATTGTTCAGAGTTTTTTAAGACAAGTTTCACTTGGACTCTAGTGAAAATACTCTTTTACAAGAATTTTCATTGCCGTTTAGATTCTCCCTGAAGTATTGAGAAGTGATAATGATTATTCTGTACTAACATCAACCTAAGAAACCTGTAGAGAATTTCTGGTGAGTTTATTTGAGCCAAACTGATGACCGTTGCTGGGAAGCAGTATCTCCGCGGGTTGAGAAGTGCTCTGGAGAATGGCAGTGTAGCACCTTATTTTATACCTTAGAATCAAAGGAGGAGCCATGAGGGGGTTGCATGAAGTCTGCTGATTAAGGGAGGCAGGAGAAAGCACAGGGAGGGACCTCCAGGATTGGATAGAAGGTAAAATGACAGACGTGCACTCCTTTACACGGGAGGGCAAGGGGTAGTTAACAGTCCACAACTAACACGATAACAACAGTGAGGGGACTTGTGGTCTCAGCCTGTGCCTGCGGGGTTTGGGCAAAAAGGGACTTTGACTTCCCAGGGGTGTGTTAGCATAGATGCAGACAGACAACGGACAGGCTTAGTCACGGTAAAGGCTGACCCTTGGGGAAAATACTGGCCTAGGACGTGACCGCCTGTCACGAAGTGCTTTTCGTTCATAGGTTTTCATTTCAGCCCATCCTCTGTGGCTGCGACAGGTCTCTGAGTTAGGAAGGCTGCCTTGCAGGCCTCCCCCGAGCGTGTCTCGTGAATGTGCTCCCTTTTCGTCTACACTAATGAGGAAGGCAGAAGTTTTTATTTTATATTTCATTTTTAGTTGTATTGCTTTAATTTATTTGAAAGCATTTTAATTGAAAAACTTAGTAGTTTAGAGTTACTGACATAAGGATATTCTATTGCCAGATTCTTAAGATTTCCCCCCTCCCCTGACTAAATTCTATTGTTTGCGTTGCCTCTTTCAGTGTTACTATTCATGATTTTTTAAAACATGAATTTGTGAGAAATAACTACTTGGAATACCATATATCACTTTATTTAAGCATTGAAATTTAATTTTCTTGTTGGTTATTTTTTAAGTGAAGAGAACTTGACCATGTGTTCACCTTGCTGTAGTAAAAGAAATGTGCTGTCCGCTTATTTGAAGCAGCCGCTGTAAATTCTGAAACTTTGCAGCACTTGAATGTGTCATATCCGTGTGGGATCGCCCATCGCAATACGTTCCCTTTGGATGACGATACAGTCTTTGTTTTCTGTATTTTCACGTTACAGCATTCAACTCTGCACCTTTGCATATAGAGAATGGAGGGCTAGTGGGCTACGATTTCAACTCACTTTCCGACTCTACTTCCTTGAGAAGTACCCCATCATTTATTTGGCCTTTTGTGTCCAGATGCAGTCAGCTTTTGCTATCTGATACTTACTGGAAACAGCCGCTACCTGGGTGAATAAAGTCCGTAGCTAATCAACAGTCCACGTCAGCTCTGGTTCCAACCTTTCTTTCTAAAGTACCCCGTGTGCTCATCATTCCTGCCAAGCATAGAGACTAACGTAGGTTTTATTTCCTCCTCCGTCCTTGCCTCCCGCCCTCCCTCCCTTCTTTTCTTCTTTCTTTCCATCCTTCGCTCCTAAATCCTCAAATTCAAAGGGCATGTGTATATAAAGGCAGTAGGGTTATGGTCTGATTTCATTAACTAAATGAGTATCTTTTAGTTTTAGAGTTGATTTAAAGACAATTTTTGCAGCTTTATAGTAAGAGTGTGGAGTCAGAGTGAATCTTTTTGCTGAGCACTTTGGTGGAGGAGGAGAATGTCATCATTTGAGGACATTATTTCTTAGTTGGGTTTTTTTTTTTAATGATTGTTATAGTAGCTCCTTACCCAAAGAAACAATTAGAATGAACACATGTATATTTTAGAGTATTTAGAAAAACAAAAAATCCAAAGAAAAAGTGTGTATTGTCACTTTAGGGCAATAACCTATATTAACATTTTAATATAATCGATCTTCATGGAATTTTTTTATTAATAGGTACTTTCTCTCAATAAAATTGAGTCTTTTATATATTACCATACATTCTTTGCCTCTTGCCTTTATCATGACCATTTCCCAGGTCTAAATTATATTTTGAAAAGAGTATTTTCAATGACTACATATTATTCTAGTCTTTAAGGATTTACCATAACTGATAAATCATTGTTTTGTTGAGAATATTCACATTTACTTTTGACTACTGTGTAACTTTTTCCTACTGTGAATAATGATGCTTCTTGAATATTTTTGCAGTTAATCTTTGGATTTCTAATGAATTCTCTTCAAGTGAACCTTAAAGATTTATCTGTTTAAGGAAGAGCTTTAAGGCTTTTAATTAAAATGGGTAGTTTGCCTTCCAGAAGAGTTTCTGTTTGCGCATCCCGCACGCCAGCCCGAGCGCTCAGCCTCCCCACACCCGTCAGACGTGGGGTATGACGCCAGCACTTGGCCAGTTTGAAAATACCTCGTTCGAAAAGTACAAATAGTGATTTTTTTATCAACTGTTTCCATAAGCAGTTTTCTAAAACATTAGTTCTGATTTTTCACAAATTGTATACTTACATATTGATAATTGTCTTTTTTAAGAAATTCTTGCTTGCAGGGGAAATACCGTGCAACTGAGATACTGTTTTATAATCATAGTGTTTTGGCAACTTGGTATTAGTAATTCACATTTATTCTACAATCTCCCACATCCCACATTCACCTTGAAAATAGTGCTACAAAGCTAAGGTAAATTTGGAGAGTACTCTCTATTCTTTATTTCTGTAGTACCTGTTTTATCATCACTGCCTCAGTCAGAGACTGGAGTCAGGTAAAGGAAATTATATACGTTCTGTGTCTGTGGACCCTCCTGTGGCAGGACAAGTAGCTGAAATTATTGGAATGAAATATAACACATTGATTTAAGAATGCAGATGATGATTTCGGGTCTTAAGTGACCGTGTCTGTGTAAAGGGACACCGTTTCTATTGGAGGCAGATCCTGGGTCCCTGGTGACGCACGCTGAGGCTGCAGGTACCCTCGTCTTTGTTTTAGCCACACCGAACCTCATCGTGCACAGTTACCTCGTCTGGGGTCACCAGTTCTCAGTGGATAGCTAATGGGGAAAGACAGTACTTGTGAAGGAGCCTTAAGACTTCCTTAGCTCCTCACAAGTGATTAAAAAAATGTATACTCTGTCCTCAGGAAAAGGATTTGTTTGTTTGTTTGTTTTAAGATTTTATTTATTTTCAAAGCCGGGGGAGGGAGAAAGAATGGGAGAGAAACATTGACGTGCAAGAGATACATCAAGTCTGTTGCCTCTCACACGACCTGGCCCACAACCCAGGCATGTGCCCTGCCAGGGAATCGAACCGGTGACCTTCTTCTGGTTTGCAGGCCAGTGTTCAATCCACTGAGCCACACCAGCCCGGGCAAGTTTTAGTTACTAAGGGAGGATATTTTCTGTGTGGCTTGAAACACCGGCAATCATATTAAACATTTCTGTAACTCCAGAAGGAAGCAGGTCAGGATAATGATTTCCCTGATCTCCCCCCTGAAACCCAGTCCCGTGGAATCTGCCGTGGGCCTCGGCGGTGGCCGCCCACACTGTACAGCGTGGCAGCCATGTTGGGTAAAAACGTCGTCGTCATAAAATGAAATGTATTCTTTCTCCCTGTTCTCATTTCTAACTAAATTTTACACGATGAAACACTATAAAGTGTTTTTAACTAAAACTGTGTTCTTAAGAGAATCTTTACCTACATCTCTCAGGATTTCTACTTATTGAATAAAGTATTTGCTGAGTGAATGGTGCCTTGTACTGTTATTTGTGTTCGTGTCACACATTTTGTGCTAACCTGCAAACTGCTTGGAAGAAAAGGCATCGTGGTGTATTGAGTAAGAAAGAGCGCAGACCATAGGGCCCGGCTGCCTGGGTTCAAACCAGATCACCCACTCATACGTCTGCACCTTGCTGGAGTCCCTCACTGCACTGGGCTCCGGTGCCCTGTCTGTAAAGTACTGATGGCAACAGTAATCCGCCTCTTCGGGTCTGCGTACGGTTGACATTGGTTGATGTAAAGGGTTTAGAATAGTTCTGAGCTTACAGTAAGAGCTCTGTGTATTTGCTCTCAACGTCATTCTTTTTTAAATTACTTCTAGCAGTAAGCAAATCGTTTCACGTGATGTGTAGCTAATACATAATTCTCGTAATGAATGATATGGTCCTTCGGACTTGGCCTTTATCTTGTTTGTTGCATAATTAATTAAATAGTATTTTTTGAAACCAAGGGAATGCTGGAGTAGAGGTGGGAGGTGCTTCTAATAGAATCACTTAAGACAAGTTTCCTGACGTGAACATTCATTGCTACTGTATAATTTTTTCATAATTGCCATTTGCCCCTTGGGATATGACCTCGGGGCTTTTGCCCATTTTCAAAAGCAATGAAAAGTTTAAAGTATGTGCAGCAGTAGGGGAATTGGTGTTTATCATTGGCTTAATATTTTTATTAGATTTACAGTCTCTTCCTTCTTCCCTTTCCCCATTGCATTAGTGTTGTGAGATAATACATCTTTTCTCAAAGAGACTTAACATCTGTTTTTCCAGTTTTTATATGCTTCTATCTGAGAGACAGGCATTCCTCTCTGACTTAGTAAATGCTGTGTAGAAACCGTCACATCACACCAAGTACTGGGGAGTTTAAAGCACGTGTGAAAAGCCAGCCTACTTCCGTGAAAGTGCAGAAGACGTCTGTAATAGAATGTATTTACAGCGGTGATTTGCAGACCTGAGTGGTCATCAGGGTCACCCTGGGGTCTTTAAAAAAGATACAGCAGAACAGTTGTGCTCTCAGGTGCACGCATAAACCCCTACATGGGGGAGGAAGGGGGGAGGGTAAAGATTTGCATTTTGAAAAGTTCCTCAGGTCTTCTTGGAAAATTATATGAACAATCAAGTTTGGGAACAGATGATTCATATTATCACTGGAAAGAGATTTGTTACACATTGTAACCAAGAGGCATAAATGGCTCTTGAGCATCTGCAAAGGAGGGAATAATTGTAATTAGGAGTAGCTACCGTCTGTTAGATTTTGCTATTCTTTTACTCCCTCAGGAAGAAACACAAGCAAAAAAAATACGATGGGGTCTTTTTTCCTTTAATTTTTTTTTTTAAAGCTACCTTTACTATATATTGACCTCCCACACTTACTAGCTATTTCTTATCCTAACTTCTCCAGTGAATACTGAGAAGACAACATAGGAGCATCTTTTTCTTTTTTCTCTCCTTTCTTCATTTCTGGTTCCCTTCTTCCTTTTATCTTTCCTTTCCTTTCTTCTTTCCTCTAGCCGGATGGTTTATAACACTTTAGAAAACTTTCCTGACTGGAAGAGGGCCAATGGGAATGCACTCTTGTCTGTCTTGGGCGTGGAAGGAAAGAAGATTCCGAGCGTGGACCCTGACTTCCTGGAAGACGGTGGCTCCCATCTCCTCCCGAGGGCCCCCCTTCCCTTAGCGTCCACACCAGAGGGGGTGGGGGAGTGGGAAAGAGAGGAGGCGGACAGGTGGTGGAAGACTGGAGTGAACCTGGAATTCCTTTCTTTGTTAAGTAAATTCCATGAAGTGTAACTGTTCCTTAGCCTGAGTCCAGTGCTGTATGGACCACCTCCGGAAAACGCTTGTTGCATTACATATTTTATGGTGAATATTGTCATGAAAACAATGAAATATGATTTAATGGGTCTGTTAGTTGACATTTTTAGTACTTATTGTTGTCATTTTTATAGGTACTGTAATGGAATTTGACCTCTGTTACAAAGGGTCTTACAATTTTTTTCTCATGGATTACTTTTTTAAAAATAACATTTGTCCTTCTGAAGTACACTAGTTCCGAAGCCCAGGACTGACACAGACCTGTAGGCTCCCAGGGTTTCGTTTGTTGGGTGTTTTCTTTTGCCTTCTTTAAGAGAGAAAAGAAATACATTAATTTGGGGGTGCATTCTGAATTATGCTGTTAACCTAAAATTGTATTATCACCCCACCCTGCTTAAAAATATCCAAAGTAGTTTGATAAGGGAAGGGATTTAACTTTGGTTTCTAGATGTTTATCTTTTGTTAGTTCCTACAAATTTCCATGTTAGTAGTGGTAGGAGAGTGAATATTGAATATCGTTTTCTTTCTCTAAAAGATTTAAATAAATACTGCTTGAATTGGTTTCATATGCTGAAGTACATGTAGGGAAAAATACGATCATTGGGTACAGAATAAAAGCCAAGCTTCCTTGTGGGATGTCTCACATCCTGTTTCATAAGGCCACCCCACCCCTCCAGCAGGGTCACCTACCACTTCACAGGCACACGGAACAGCCGGCAACGCTGAACTGCTGAGAGAGCCTCAAGCCCCCCACCGTAGGTTTGGTTTGGTTTTGTTACATTGCCCTTGCTGCTGCTGTGCCCAGATATCCTCTCCCGCCCTTCCGTTTGATGTACGTTGTGATGCCATAAGACCGGAAGCCCTTTGAGTTCTATAGCCACAAAAGCAGTAGTGTTCATTGATTGGGTGGATGGCTGCCATGAGATTGATCTAGCCTTACCTCTTTCCATTGTAGGAACGATTTATATCATGGGGCGTTCTTCAAACCTGCCGAATACTTCTGGTGGCAGGAATCGCCTGCTTCACAATACACCGATTATAGTTTTCCCTAAATCTTACAAAGTTCTCTCAGAAGGACAGTTCTCGTTTCTTCTTACCATCACCTCATAAACAGGAAATACTGTTTTAAATGTGTCATGTTCAAGAACTTGCGCTTCCACGTGCAGTGAAAGCCAACACTGTCAGAATTAACTTGTCACTGTGTTAACCCACTCTACCCCCACTTTCGGGAACCCTTCGAGGGTACCATGTCCTGTGATGATGTGGGCAGAAAGTTCAAAACTGCCTTCTGTGCGCTTGTGCCGACTTCCCGTATTTCACTCTGCCGTGACCAGTGCCTCGTGGGGATGAGAGGGTGAAAGGACGGGCCTTTGGTAGGACGCGTAACTGCACCAGTGTGGACGGCAGCCCGCTCACAGCCTCCCACTCCACTTTATCTGAAATTCTCATAGATCTCCATTAGTGAAGTTAACTTTTCGAGTAAATTTCTGTGAGCCATTTGTGTAATTCAGATTCAAGTACTGAATATGCTATCTTTTTTAACCAAATAAATTTATATAGATTTGTGTAAGTGTTACAAATAAACTTTCACTTGCATAATCACTCTCACTGAACTTAATAGCTTTCCTGGGTTAAAACTCTTGTCCAATTAATCTTGGTATTCCCTTGTCCTTGCATGGGATCTGGTAAATAAGCACTCATAAATTCTTTTTAAAAAATAATAATCAAGTAAATCTTCCCTCTTCCCTCCTCACCAGCCCCCTGACCAGAAGCAGAGAAATTCATATTTCTCCTTTCTCTGAGTTCTGCATTTATAGATAGTTTTCAACATCTGTACTAGTGTTTTTCAAAGTACGGTCTATTAATATCTACCTCAAAATTATTAATTACCTGGAATATGTATTTAAAAAGCAAATTTCTAAACCCCAGACTTATTCATAAGTCAGAGTTTCTGAGGGTGAGACCCAGGAACCTTCATTGCTGTTGTCATTGTTTCTTTGTGGGATACATAGTTCTCTTACTTTGTTATTAAATAGCTTAGAATGACGTGGGAGAGCGACGTAGAGATCCCGTCCCTGTCCCATCCAGTCTGGATCCCACCTGCAGGAATTTGTAGCCATCCAGTAGTGTTTCCATTTGAGAAGGGGGAAAGTGTTTCCAACAGCAACTACCACCTACCCGTTCATTTCACAGGAGTGACAGGTGTGATCTCAGACCCTACCTGGAACCACATAAAGATGGCTTTGCAAGGTCCCTTTGGGTGTTGGTGACTTCGGAAGAGGTTGTGAAGACCAACTCTAAAGGGAGCATCAGGAGGAATAGACTGGGCTGCTTTTTGATCCCCTCATTGGCAAAAATAGAGAGAGAGAGGGTCACTTTCAGTCTGCTGACCCCAGAGAGCCCCCTTTACGGTGTCCCCATTTCATAAGACTGTAAGCATGGTGACTAGAACGGTGCAGTAGTAGCAATGGCTGGGACAACCGACCTTTCAGTGGAAGAAATTGGGGTATTTTAATAAGAACGACTGCCATGTATTTTGGGGAGTGGCTGTAATATGCCTGTTTTTCTTTGGTTAGGTACTTTACTGTGTTTTGAGTTTTTATTTAAAAATTCTGTGAAGTACCCAAGATGATCTGTTTCATGGTTGAAGAAACTGAATCTCTAAGAGGGTCAGGAAATCCTGTGACAACCGCAATGCAGGTCCCTCCCTGTCTTACCTCCACTGCCGTTTCCACTGCGGTCTGCGGCACCGCTCACGGTACCAAACTCCCAGAACCGAACTCCCGGAACTGCTCCGCCCGGTAGACGCGCCCCTGCGCCCGCCTGTGTCTCCCCAGCCTCCCGCAGGAGAGCACCCCAAGGCCTCGCATACGGGCGTGCGGAGGTGGTGTCTGAGTGCTGTGCAGAGAGGGGAGTGGGGTCGGAGAGCCCTGGCAGGGAGGGAGGGAAGGAGGGGCGGCGATGGGCGTGGTGCTGCAGGGTGTCTCCGTCCTCCTCCCCTCACGCGTGTTCTTTACAGCCTCTCCTCCCTGAGGGGCCCTCGCCCCGAGTCCGGGTGTCCTGCATCTTTCAGTGGTTCTCCGGACCTGTTTCTTTTCCCTAACTTGCTGGAACGCACTGAAGGGTGCGTATACGAAAGGCTCCGCAGTGATGGCGCACACCAAACTCAGAGCCTGCACGGCCCCGCGTGGACAAACACAAATGCCCTTTCTCAGCGCGGTCCTGCGCGGACATGGGGGGCTCTGTCTGGCGCAGCGCCGCTGGCTGAGCCCGATCGTTCCCCTCCACGCGGCCTTTAACCCTGCGCCCCAGGCCCTGCTCTCCTCGTTCCCATTTTGCCTAATGTCTCTGCTGATTAAGTGTGCTGGATTCTTTAAAAAATTTTTCATTGAATTTATTGGGGTGACATAGGTTTCAGGTGTACAGCTCTATAACGTGTTATCTGTGTATTGTGTGTTCACAGTCAAAGGCTCCTTGACTCAAAGTCAAGGCTCCTTCTGTCACCATTTTTCCCTCCTGTACCCTCCTCTTCCTCCCCGCCTCCCCCCCCCCCCAGTGTGCTGGGTTATTAATAGACAACCAGGTGAGGTTCCTTCTGCAACCATCCTAACTGTGAGGAATCTTACGGTTTTTAAAAATAGGTACTGTGTGTTTCAGGAAGTACAGATAGGAAGTGGAATGAACATAGAAACATTTTTCTGAGGGACCACATTCGCTTAACTAGTTAAGGGTTATCAGTAAAAGTCAATCAATATTTTAGATGTGAAGGATTTAATCAGAGGTGGCTTCCATGAAGTTTTTCTCATTAAGGATTGATTTGTCATTATTAAAGTGTTTTTTCCAAAATACAGTTTATGTGATCTTTTACTGTATCCAAATTTCAGAAATGACCATTTCCAGGGGGAAAGCCAGCTATTAAGTATTAACTTCTTAGTAATGAATTTGAAATCTCAGTTTTCCAAGGAATGTGTTCTGCCATGGGAGGGGTGGGGCGGGGGCGGGGAGGGAGGGGCAGTGGCATTTCTCGTGCTCCGAGGTGTGATATGTAGCACCAGGCTGTGCTAATAAGCAAGCTGCAGCTGTGGGTTTATTTATAACTGATTGTGTGAGAGTCCTGTTTGTGCTTCTGAAATCCCCATAGTTTTTACTCGGAGTGGGTGTTACATCAGACAGTTGTTGAATAACTAGCCTTATTTTCCTAGGCTCTTTAGAAGTCCTTCAGTCTATTCTGGTCTTCATTTTAATGAACCACTTTAACATTTTCTATTTGCATTACTTTTGCTCTGTTTCTTTGCATAATAAATTTAAATGTAGACTCAAGACCCTTCACTAAAATGACCTTCAACTAAAAATCATGAACACGAAGCTCTCTCAGCACATGTGTCGTTGTACTTGAGAGGTGTCCTCCAGCTCTTTACCAGTTTCTAGCTGTCTCGACCAAGGCCAGGGAGTGTGGTAGTCTTCGCTCTGTTCTCCCCGGTGGTCTTAAACCCTTTGCAGTGCCCCTGTCTTTTTGAGTCCGCTTGCTGCCAGATGCTTCCATGTAACTACCTGTGTACCCTCACCCCTTCCGGTAATGTCATGCATGCCCCTTACGACTCTCTCCTGCACAAGATCCAGTCTGTCTAGTAGGTAACAGCAGGCTTCTACTCGAACCAGGCGTGTGAATATAGGAATCCAGTGATCCTCACATACAGCAAATCAAAGCTGATGATCTTGATTCAAGTTGGGCTTATTTGAATGTAAGGGCAGGTGAGTATTGTGTCCAGTGCCATCAGCTGCACATCTTTCTTTGCTCTTTGAGGTTTTATGAAAGCTCAGACTTTGGTCCTCATTATATAAACTTTAAATCCCATTAAGATGAGTATTTACTATGTCTTTGTTAAAGACTGGATAGAACTGGAACTGCTTTTATGCAAAGGATATGCCAAAATGAGGGACAGGCAGCTATATAGTGGTATAGCTGTGCTAGTCTTTTATGACTGGTGCCTGTGTTCTTAAGTATTCCCATATTCACCCCTAAGAGCAGCTTATAGTATGTATTCCCTGGTGGTGAACACAAGTTCCTTTGGGTGCCTACTAAAAAGATTAGGGCTTCACAGAAAAAAATGAAAGCTGGATGCAGGGAGGACATAGGACAATCTGGTACTTGGCCACACAACTTCTGGCTGCCCTGCAGATGCCCTGTCCTC
This sequence comes from Desmodus rotundus, assembly GCF_022682495.2. NCBI lineage: Eukaryota > Metazoa > Chordata > Mammalia > Chiroptera > Phyllostomidae > Desmodus > Desmodus rotundus. The sequence continues at coordinate 94,809,469 of NC_071398.1, forward strand.
TGGTCCACTTGCATGCCTCCGTGCTCTGCTGGGTCCACTCCTCTGCTGTGTGGCCCAGAAATTGCCTGCGAGCAGAAAGCCAGGGCAGTTACAGGGCTCGCCTCGTTTGTTTCCCTGCTCGCAGGAATTACAGTCCTGCCCTGCTCGCTGTCCCCTGTTCTCCTACATTTTCCTTAGTTTTCTCGTTGGTAAGGGAGCAAGCAGATCCCTTCCACTTACTCTGCCATGGCCGGAAATGGAAATCGTTTGCGTTTTTTACATGTCTAAACCTATAGGAAAATTAATTCACATTTAAAACCGATTATGTCTATCCCTAGGAATAAGTCCTCTAACTGCAAACTAGGTGAATAATTGTTACTTCTCAGCTTGCTTGGGATTTTCATGTTAGCTACGATGGCACTTTTCTGGGCAGGCCAGCAAAGAGAAGACTGAAGCGGGTGCTAGTTGGTTTCTGTGTACGACTCTTCTGTTTTTCTAAGACTTGCATCTAATTTTTACCATTATCTTTTCTTAATCTCTTTATATTAAGAAGATATTAAGTGCAGTGTTAGCTTAACCTTTAGGGGAGTTTGTAGCAAAACTGTCAGTTTCCAACAAAGAGGGAGAAAATGAGAATTACTGGGTAGCATTTTTATTTCACTTAGCAAGTAAAAACAACTCATTGAGTCAGAACTTACTTACATTCGGGCTCTGGCAGACTTCAGCTGTAGCTAGGAATTACTAGCCATTCAAAACGCAAGCAAAATCACTCGGAGCCAACAGTAATAACCTTGTACTTGCCAATTTTATACCTCTATGCTGAAGTATAAAATATTTGGGGTTTTGGGGGGTTTTTGGCTTTATGGGCAACTTCTAAGCAACCTTTCTTTTTTTTAAATTGAATTTATTGGGGTTGACATTGGTTAGTAAAATTACATAGGTACAATTCTATGATACATCTTCTGTATATTGTATCGTGTGTTCACCACCCCAAATCAAGTCTCCTTGCACTACCACTTATAATACTTGGCTTTATTTTTCTGTTGCAGAAATGAATTTACCTTAAGTCAATGCCTGGCTATCTGAAGGATAGCTTAATCCTAAATCCTTTTATTTTTTATAAGTTCATGGTCTTGGCAAGGACGGGGCATACTGGGATATGAGACTTACTTCTCTTTCATTTATTGTTAATAGAATTTTGCTAATGAAATTTTAAGTGTTTCTAAGAATTCTTAGGATACCCTGTCACCTATATGTTAGTCCCAAAAGACCATTTCAGCTGGGCAGTCACTTCCTGTGTTGGCTTATTTGTACATGAGATATTTATCTGTCCCCACAGGAGAAGATGTTTAGTGTTAATCCTCTGGGAACATCTAATGTGGCAGCACTTATTAATGGTATTGTAGTCCTGAGTTTACAAAAAACATTGTCTCTTTTCGTTGGATAGTTATCAGATGTATTCTGGGGTTTAGTGTAGTGATGGGACAGACCTCACATCCCCTTACGTGGTGACTGTTATTTAGCTTATTTACTGTTCGTAATGTAGAGATCATACTGTTATTTACATGCTGTAAATAACATACTATATGATAACATCCCATGCTGTTCCAAGCTTTCCTCCCACTACGAATTAGAAGTTTGAATTATGTGATCATCTCAGGGACTGGCCGAAGTGGCTCCATTCTCCCTACCACAGGGCTTGCCCTCATCTGTCCCAGGCTTGGCCGCCTTCCTCCTTTGTGTTGAAAGGTGACTGGGATGAAAATGGCAGAAGGAGGTAGAGCTGTGGGCTCTATGTATAAGGTTTTCGCCACCCTCTCCTTGTGTGTTCCCGTAGCAGAGGGAGCAGTTTGGGGTCACTGCCGTGTCTAACGACGGTGGCCTGGCTCCTCGGAGACTGGAGTCTCCTCACACAGACACTAGGTCGGTCAGTGCCGTGGCTTCATTTCTGGAAGGTGTCGACAGCTTCTGGGTCCAAAGCAGATGTGGAAACTAATTCTAACAGTGAATACTGTGTTGCCCGTGTTACTATTTTCAAGGACACACGTGCTGATTTAAGCAAAAACCTCAGCTAGGGAAATACCACTGTAGAGGAGGAAAAAGTTTTCCTTAACTCTCTTGGGTCCCTAGCTGGGTTTGAAAACTGAACTGGACACGTTATCAGGAGAAGAGCATACAGAGTTAAGTTTCATGGGACACGGGAGCCTGCAGAACGAAGTGAGACCCAGAGAAACAGGCCCGTGTGTTGGGTGCTGGGTGGGCGGGCGTTCGGAAACGTGGTAGGTCACGAAGCACGAGGTCACCGGTACAACTTGGGGGCACTTCGCACGGCCTGTTTGGAATCTTCTTGGCATCCCTTTGTCTTTGGTGGTGAGGGTGTTCCTTTCCCCTGCATATAGGGTGGACGCCTCTCACCTGAGTTTTATGACGTGGGGGCGCTGCGGGTGCAGAGCGACCTCCCTGCTCCCTGCTCTTCTCACACCGCTGCAGTGGAAGGTCTGCAGTGTGCCCGGGGCCCTGGTTGAGGTTGCGTGTCCCAAGCCCCACCGTCAGCAGTTCTCATGCCCGCCCCGAGAACACATGGCTTTGTTCCTTCCCGGTACAGCGAGGACCCATGGATGTTACCACCACCGACTGCATCTGAAGAACAGTCTGGTACCAAAAATCTGAGCAACAGTGGGAAAAACTGTTTCCTCTCACACCAGTAGCAAAAACATGAGCGTTTTCCGAAAGTAACTGCCAGGAATCAACGGGAAAGTTGAAAACAGAAATGCATTAAGTTGGTAGAGCACAGTGTCCTTACAGCAGAGAGACTGACGTTTACCCCGGTTTAGCGGACGCGCCTCTGCCAGTGTACAGATCAGGAATTTCCTTTCTCCTCCTCCTCTCCTGGCCGTGAAGCAGGTGGGACGTTAGTGCAGACCCCAGCTGTCATGAGGGTTCACCACTCTGCCTGTTTCTCGTGGCTGTTATCTGGACCTGGTCTTTCCACCAGCTGTGTGGCTTCTAGGGCCGTTTTGAGTCTGTTTACCTCCTTTCAGCTGCCTACTCCGAAAAGCAGAGAGACCTTTACGTACCTCCAAGCTCCAGAGCCGATTAGACTTGGTTTCCGACAGAAGACCGATCCCAGCTCTTCCTGCTTAACGCGATTCCCTCTGGTAAACCCAGACTTGCCCGCTTTCCCACTCTTCTGCTTGCCAGAGAAATGGTTTTCTCCTGAAGATTAGAATATAAAAATATGTTCCACATGCATTCTATTTCAAGTAATCACAATTATTAAAATGCACATACTCAGTGATAGAATAATTAAAAGAAAGATAGCCTTCCTGCTCCCCCATGAATATTCGCATTTGTTTGTTTTCCCGACACCAGATAGCTGGCCGGAGAGTCGGGCAGCACCTACACTGGTTCCTGGTGTTTTAGGGGAGGAGAGGAATCGGGGGAGTTTGCTATGGAAAGGATTGTGCACTTTTTCCTCAAGTTCTTTTTACTAGTGTTTCATTTCAGTCTTTGTTTCTCTTGGCTTTCCTTCTAGTAGTAATCTGTTTCTTTTATTTTTGTTTATATTTGAGAACTTCCTATTCTACCTTCAACTTTATTATTTTTATTAAAACTTATTCCTCAAAATAAGGGATTTTGTATTTAAAGTTTGTGGTTAAAAGTATGTTCAAGTTGGTTCACCGCTTTAGATTCTATTGGTTATTAGGGTGAAGGGAAGAACGATAGGAAGTTACTCTGTTGGCCTGCCTTCCAGAAAATCCTTCCCTGTACTTTAAAAGTTCTTGTTCTTTTCCAGGAGTCCAATGTGCTGATTGCTGCTAACAGTCAGGGTACAATTAAGGTAAGCTGTTCACCTTATCTCCCTGTTAAAGTCAGTTCTGTTTTAGACTGTAATGGGCTACAGCTGTAATGGGGAAATACAGAGTGGGCCTACGTCTTAGAGGTGTTTCCAAATCACGGCTCTCTGTGTGTTTGGAAATGGTTTGATTGACAGGGAAAAGAATCAGTAGCTTGCAGCTATGGAGCAGGTGATAGCACCTTGTTAGAGGTGGTGTGAATGCTGAATGGCTTCCTAGGTGGTCAGAATGACAAACAGGTGAAGACTGTTCAGCATTCCCTGTGATTCATCCTCTTCTACGCCAGGACAACGACCCCTCAGGGCATTCAGTGGGCAGGGTCCAAGATGTAGCTGGAGATGCTGAGACACTCACCAGATTTAGAGATATCTTACTCTTATTCTTCTTCATGTTTCTCTTCCCCGGCAAGTAGGTTATTATTCATCAGTTGCCAAGGGAAGAAAAGGTATTCTAGTGTCAAGTCGAAAATTGTTTGATTGTGTGATCTTGCCATTAGTATAATCTGAGACTTATATGTCTTTGAGCACCCAATGTCAGTGTCAAATTCAGATGTAGTTTCCCACCTACTTGTCTTTGTGGTTAGGACACGGAAGTAAAAAGTGTATCTAATTATACCAGTGCATATTTAGCACCTGGGCGCCATACATTGGACACATATATCCTGAGCTAAAGCTAAGCAATGAGCTTTTTTAAACAAACCACGATTTGCAGGAGGTTTTTAGTACAGGGGTTTGATCAGCACTCACCCTGGATACCAGTTCTTTCTACATGTTCTCTGCTAATATAGAGATAACAGGACGTTGTTTATTTTTTAAAAAATATGTATCTCTTTCCCCTGCCACTTAGCATTTATACTAGCTTTGCCGTGGCTTCCTTCCCCTCATCCTGAGTGGGGAATGCCCTAGCAAGCAAGGGAGCCAATCCAAGCCTAACCCCCTATCCTGCAGATGAATGGAGCAGGCTGGAAGCAGACCTGCAGTGTGAGCCGGTCAGACTACCTTGCACGGTACTCCTTGTTATGCAGCTAGCTTCTGTGTCTGGAAAGCCCCGGTAGAGAGCCAGGGACGGCTTAAATGAAAGGCAGGCTTTGAACTGATCAGTGTTATGTTCTGGAAGCCTCAAGCAAGACGGTAGAAGGCCTTGGATCTCTGTTTTAAGTGGATCTCTGTAGTCTCTGTCTCCCTTTATCTTATGCTCCTGCAAGCCATTTATTGGAATAGCTGCACCTTATTACTCTGTAAGTTTGGCCTTTGAGGCAATTAGGATGGCTAAAGTATCTACAGAAACTTGAAGTACATACTTGGAGAATCTTAGTGACAACTCTAAGATCCTGTTCAACAGGATGGACCTCTTTCGCCTGCTTGCTCACAGTGAAAACAGAAACCCCTGGGGGCACAGGGGTGGGTCAGGCTGGAGCGCTAATGGGGGTGAAGTGGCTCCTTCCCTTCTGTGCTGCCTGGAGTGGCGGGCTCCGCCTCCCACTGTTTGTCTGACACGCGGGTGATCTTCCTCGTGCTCGGTGTTCCTTCTTAGTCATTTCTTCTACTCTTTTCAGAACCCAGCATCGCTGCTTCTCAGTTTTCATTTTAGCAATACTACCTTTCTTGCATGACAAAGTACTGCTTTAATAACTAGCAGAATATCTCGACACCAGATGATTAACTAGAAAATTATGAAGCATTGGGCAAAGGCAAGATTTTAGGTCCTGGATACCTCGACCTCTATAAACTGTTCATCAGTGGGAGAAGTAAATAGATTAAAGTCTTAAATAGCAGTGCTTAAAATTCTCTTAAGAATGTGGAAAGGTACCAACATATACAGGGTGGGGCAAAAGTATAGGTTTATAGTTGTATCCGCTTTTGAATACGATAATAAATAATAAAAATACAAGAGTACATGAAACAGTCTATTCTTGTATTATTAAGTATTTTATTCAAAAGTGAATACAACTGTAAACCTACTTTTCCCCACCCTGCCTCTATTCCAAAAATGTATTTATGTTATGAATCAGGCACTATATTTATTCACGTGTTTTAATGTAGTTTATCTGGAAGGCTTTCTAGCTAACTGTGGATATAACTGATCTGAAGCATTCATCCAGATGCTGAGTTGAAACCAAAAGCAGGTTAATCTTAAAAGTAAGGATTAATGTCTAATTCCTTCAAATTCTTCGGCATTTTAGCAGTTAGGAGAAGTTTTCCTGATTTAGTTCTCTATTCACAATATAGTAAAGATCTATAAAACTCTTTCTATATTTTAAAACTGTTTTTATTAAACTGACCCTTTTCCCCCCAATTAGGTGCTGGAGTTGGTATGAAGGAAGGGCTTACTCGAGTTCAGCGGCACTCGGTCCTGCCGGGGCGCGCCCGCCGCTGACAGTGAGTGAGAGGAGGCCGTCGTCGTGGGTCTGGATTTGTTTCGAGCGTCTTTTCCTTTACTTCTCCTCCTCCTGTAGGACCGTGGGGACACTGGGGACGCCAGCAACCTGCCCACCATCAGTGTAACTCTATGGGCTTGGCTGCTGCTGGTGGTGTGGTTATCTAATTTTTGTGATAGGGAAACAAATTCTTTTGAATAAAAATACATAACAAAAAAGAATAAACGTTTATTGAGCCACAGTTGAACTGGGAAAGTTTTTTGTCAATCGTGGCAGGAGGTGGCAGCTCACATGGACTGTAGAACAGTGTACCAATGAATTGATGTTTAAAGTCCGTGTTTCCCGACCTCTTTGGAATCGTGCATGTCAACATATAAATATAAAAGTATATGCATCCCTTTCAGTGAAGTTTGATGTTTACAGTAGGGGGAAGGTTCGTAACTTCCCTGTGAATGAATCCCTTTCTTCATTCTCTGCCCAGATTCATACCATCAGCAAGGACTGTACTCCTCAGTCCCTCTGGATCTGACCAGGATCTAAAGTTTTGACTCCTTGAGACCACATTCAAAGAGAAAGAGAATGTCAGTCTGTGGCAGGTGTCTCTGCCTGTGCCTTTGAAGTGTCACACATGCACACCAGGAGCCCTAAATGCAGGCCGGTCAGCCTGCTTCGTAACATCACACGGTCCCACGGTCGTGGCCATTACTGCCATCCCGGGCTGAGCGTGGGCTGACAGCAGGTTCTGTGAAGGACCAAATGGTGAATATTTCAGGCTTTGCGGGCCACGTGATCTGTATCGCAGCTCTGCAGCTCGGCTCCGCAGCAGGGAGGCGGCCACGGACAGTACGTACGAGGGGGCGTAGCGGTGAAACAGGTGGGGGCTGGATTTGGCCCTCGGACCTGTAGTCTGCTAGGGCCTGACAGAGAGGAAGAGAAATTTCTAAGCCATATAATCTCTTAGATTGTCTAGTTAATTTTCTAAATAGTTTCCCGTTTGTAAACAGAAGTTAGGAGAGTAGCAGGTCAAGTGAAAGTAAGAGGAAGCAGTCTGTTTGAGCTACTTTAAAAGTCTGCACAGTTTTTAGAAAAAGACGCCAACAGAATTAACGCCACATACTTTCCGAAAGCAGACGCTGGGAGAAGCTTGTGTGAGTGACTGTGTGGATGGCGTACGTCATCCCACACCCTCCAGCCGCCGCTGGGACGAAAACACACTGCCCTCGGGCACATCCCTGTTCCGCAGCCAAGTGTCTGAGTGTCCCCCTTACACGGGACTCATAGAGGCTGAAGATAGTCTCCCATCACTTTAGGTCGCTTTTACCCATCCAGTGAGTTTGCCTCAAATTTAGGTGAGATTTTTTGGTTTTCAGCTTCACAATTTTATCTTACTTCTGGGAGTTAAGAACCTAATAAACTTTTGGACTCAATTCTGAGAGGAAAGATCACTGTCGTTGGGAAGTTACTCCCGTCATCGGCCAGAACAGTGTTGGCCGACCTGTTTCCGAGACTAATGAGTGACCTTGTGCAGAGGGACATTCACATGTAGCTTCTTCCCTGAAGCACTTCACTCAGGCAGGCATGTCCAGAAAATCATCAGAATAGGAAGCAGGGAGTTGATGCCTCTTTGAATGTGTTCAAATAGAAGCAGATGATTATGGCATTTTATTTGGTGTGATTTTTTTAAAATATTTTAAAAAATTGTGGGGTCATGTTAATTTTCATATGTTTGGAAGGATTCAATAAGGTATCTAGTTATCAAAGGGACTCAATTTTTGAATGAATTATTATTTTAAGAAGGCAGTGCTTTATTTAAATTTTTGGTTTAACTACTTGTAAATAGTGGGAAACGATTTTTAAATTTGCGGTAGTCTTTGTAGAATGTCAATATCAAATTAATATTACTATTTCTTAGAAAAATAACACAATAAATCTTAAAGATAATGTACATTTTAACACCAAAAAAAACCCCTTTTACCTCAAAAAGTGTTTGAGTTTTCGTGTTTCAATCTAGTCTCTTTCAGGGGATTTGTGGGGTTTCCTAGACAAAGTTGCCTGTGCTCTTAGGCACACATTGCACGCCTAAGAAACGTGACAGACTGAAGAACTTTGTAAAGTTCTTGTAAGAAGACGGAGTTACTAGACATCAGAAAAATTATGGGACTGAGTCACAGCTTCAGGAAGGTGGGCAAGGCTGGCATTCCTAGGCAAGGAAGACACAGTATGGGGTGAGTTTGAAGAAGCAGGGGAGCCCACTGGGCCTGTGGAGCCTTCCCGGGCGTGACTGAGAATTTGAGTCTTGTTATGAAAGCAGTTCGAAGGAAGGTCGAGTGGAAGACGACCTCATTTGCTGTGGATAGGGAGGGGGCAGGATGCAGTTAGGGAGGCGACCAGACAAGAGTTCACAGTGACTTGGGCTCGGACGGGGGCTTAATCCAACCTGAAACTGTTCCAGCTTCATGGTTTACCATGTTCTTAACTCCTGTGTCTGGAAAGGGCCTTGATTAATCTAAAGGCATGTCCTCATCATAAGTTGTGACGACAAAGGATACAACTCGGCAGATGTATTTCTTCAGTGGTGGTGCAGTCCTCACCCCGCAGTAAGTCGCGTGGGCACCTCACGACCAATGTCTGTGTGCTCTTGGGGACGCCACTTCTCTGAGGTAAGCAGCGGCTGAAGCTACCTAGCCTGTGGTTCTAAACCTAAAGGTGACTTGTCATTGCCCTTAATGGACTTATACAAATGTCCCTGGGGTTAGTAGTTGGGAAATAGGCTTGCTTACGAGTGAGACATGAAGAAATGTTGACCTGGATCCGGAGCCGATGTGTTACGTGACCGATTAGCACAATAGTAGCACCTATAGTTCCTCCCGGAGCAGTTAGTTCCCAGCTGGGTGTTGCTTCTGAGGAATACGTTAGGATATTGGACTAAAGAGGAAACCATAATGATCATCGTAGAAATATTTGTTGAGCTCCTGCTTTGTGCCCTCGAGATCCCACGTGCTACATACATACGAGGCATATAAGATAAAGAAGGTGTCCCTGTCCTCAGCAAGCTTATTGTCCAGTGGCAAAGATGGGGAAGCATGCAGTGTATAAATACCACAACAGAAGTAAGTTTTAGACATATGTAGGAAAAAACATATAACCTAGAGTGGTAGGAGATAAAGGTCCGGGAGTGGGGTGGTTTGGGGATTTGTTTTTGTTTTTTTGTTTTTTGGAGGAGGTAACATCTCAGCTGAACCCTGAGAAGCAAGGGGGCATTCAAGACCAAGGGAAGCAAAGAAGAAGAAAGATGTGACCAGCTCCTACCTACCCAAGCTGGAGCGATCACAGGAACAAAATAAATGGTATAAATGATTGGTTAAATGAATAAATGGAAAGGAGAGAGAAATTTTTCGTGGAGCATAATTCCCCACTTCTAAGTATGGGCTGTGCACACTGACTTCCTTCCAAAGAGCACAGTATGGAAGAAGAAAAGAAACAACAGTGGAGAAACGACACATTACCGTAACCTGGTCAACGAGAAAAGTTCTGAGTCGTGTATCATGAGTATGTACTCCCGATACAATGTAATGAATATGGCACTTTAGTTCTGGGATCTTCCTCCCCAAAATTCATAACCCCGGTCTAAACCCTACCGAGGGACATCCCACTAACTGACCAGTCCTCAGCTCTGTCAGGGTCACCAACACAAGGACCGTGGGAATCTCTCAGAGCCAGGAGGGGCCTAAAGCTCTGGGACTGAATGTAATGTATCCTGGAGGGGACCCTGAGCCAGAAAAGGATGTTAGAGAAAAGCTAAGGAAATTGGAATAAAGGATGGACTTCCGTTGATACTAATGTATTAGTATTGATTCAATAATTGTAACAAATGTACCATACTAGTGTAAGATGTTAATAATAGAGGATATTGGGTGTAGGATGTATGGGAACTCTTCAGTTCTTTGCAATTTCTCTATAAATCTAAAAAAAAATATATCAAAAATTAAAGGGATAAGGGATAGCTTCAGCATACACTAAACAAAATGCAAGCCACTAATGTGAGTTGAAGCTGGAGAAGTACACAGGACAAATCACGATGATCTGTTCAGCTATCACTTGAAAAGAAAAGAGGCGGCCCTGGCCTGGTAGCCTGATTGGCTAGAGAGAGCGTCGTCCCAATATGTCAACATTGCAGGTTCGATCCCCAGTCGGGGCACCTACGAGAATCAGCCAAGGAATGCATAACTAAGTGGAACAACAAGTGCTCTTTCTCTCGCTCTCAAATCAATATTTTTTTTTTTACAGGGGCTAATACGGAGTTTGGGTGAGGTTTACAGTCTCAACTTTGTCACTAAGAAATTGTATGATTTTGCAAAGGGTAGTAAACTTATGTACTCCATATTTATCTCTCAATTCTCCTTACTGAGAGTGATACTCTCATCTGTTAGTAAGGTTATACTCTACAAAGGCTGTAGTCGACCTTGCGCTTTACTCACTCCGTGTGAGTGCCTGCAATTATTTATCTTACCTGAGGCCCTCACAGCCTTTCAATACGAGGATGAAGAGAGCTTTTCATTTGCTTTGGTTTGAATGTGTTCTTGCTTCTTTGTGAGTCATTGGCCCTTCATCAGTTTTAGAAGTGATCCTAGTGCCCAGGCTCTGAAGGAGACCTGTGTGTGGAGGAGGACTCAGGAATTCAAAGTTAAAGTTACCAAAGAAAGAAGCACCAGCCCGGTTAGCCAGCTGTTGTGTGGAGTATTTGCACTCTTTGGGGATGATTTCATGGGTTCCCTGTGTGCCCCACTTTTGCCCTACTGTCAGCGCTGGTCTGTGGCCAGAGGTGTAGGAAGGAGCCTTTTGGAAGAACCCCCTAAAAAGAAAAAAATAGTCCAGGATTTTCAAGAGAAAGAACCAAGGCGAGCGTAAGTAATTTCATACTTCTGTACTCAAAACTGAGAGATTCATCTTTAATTTTATGCACCTGGAAGAATGTTTTACCCCAGCGATATGTTTGTGAGTGAGCTTCAGTGGAATCGCAGCCCAGTCGCAGCTCGGTTCGCTCCCGTGGCTGGGGTCCTCGGCTGGTGGCTTACTACGGATGGGGAGGGGCTGCTGCTCCCGAGGTACGGGTTTAAGTCTGGACAGCCCCCGGCCCCTGGTGTCTCTGTCTCTTCTAGACTGGGGGGCGTATCTTAGGCTTTGTGAGCCGTCTGTTCCTGCTGAACAGTGCCGGTGCCCCGTGAGCGCAGCCCTCCCCAGATGTGTAGAAGTGAGCGTGGCTGGGCTCCTGCGAGACTTTATGAGCGGACACGAAAACCTCAGTGTCATTTCATTGTCCTGTGTCACGATATTTTTTAAAAACTACTTTCCAAGTATTTAAACATGTGAAAGCCCTTCATTGGTGATGGGCCATTGAAAACGTTCGGCAGCGGGCTCTGGCTTGCAGCCCATGGTTTGCTGCTCTGCTGCAGGTGCTCGCCCTACAGCAGCAGCAGGAAGGTAGAAAAACTGAAAAAGTCCAGCCTCTCCGGAGCTTGCATTCTAGCACCTACAGTATTTTTGCAACAGTGGCGTCCTCTTTCCACAGCAGTGTGCAACTAGCACAGGAGCCCGGATCGCCAATTTGGAGGGCACGCCGCACGACTGAAAAGCTTTTAGTGTTGAGTGGCACAACCATTTCCACGGGAGTGCACACAAGCATGGTTGCTGCATCTTGGCGGGTGCATTTTCAGAGAACCAGGGGACACTCTCTTCTGTTCCAGCTCAGTAAACAGTGAGGCGTTTCGGATAGAAATCTTTGCAGCGCACCGACAGGTTTCTGCTCAAGGTAGCCTGTTGAGAGTGAGAGAGCAGAGGCTGCTTTGCAGGGCTGGCTTTTTCCCCCCTTCTGTTCTTTCAGCCTGAGCTACTGAAATTTCCTTCCTAAGTATAAAAGAAGCTTCTCACAGCACTTACCCGAAGATGGTTTCATGGAACGACTGAGTCTCTTACAAGTATGCATACATATTTTATGGCTAATGTTTGAACTCTGGCTAATTTTGAGGGGTTAAGTTAAAAAAAATTTTTTTTTATCCTCACCTGAGGATATTTTTTTCATTGCTTTGAGAGAGAGAGAGAGAGAGAGAGAGAGAGACGTGAGAGAAACATCGATTGGTTGCCTTCTTGTACACACTTGGACCAGGGCTCAAATCTGCAAGCTGGGTATGTGCCCTGGCCGGGAACTGAACCCTTGACCCTTTCGTCTATAGGACAACGCTCCAACAAACTGAGCCACACCGACCAGGGTGAGGGGGTCAATTCTGACAGATGCAACAAAATTACTTTTTCCCTAAATTAACCAGTTTAAAAGCCAGCCCTGTCAGTAAGCGCTTCATATTTTTTCAGTATTTCTCGTGTTTAAAGACTAAACTCTGTTTGGTGTTTCTGCTGTCAGAAAGAATCCTCCTTCCACTCCCAGACTGACCAGTTCCAGGAGAGACTTCGCGCTGGGGCGTGGGCTTCCTGTGCTATTGAATTGCAGGGCTTTGCAGTAGTTTCAGTTATGGATGTTCTCCGTAAAGGCTTCTAGCACTCTCGGAAATTAAAAAGCACTCCATGGATACAGGGCGGCATTAGCATATGCATATTAAAATTTTAGTCACTCTTCAGTGTCTTTTCATTATGAAGAATAATGAAGTATAAAGTAAAAATTGGAAAGAGCAACAAAAGAATGGAAAGTTGAAAGGTTAGATTAGCTGTTCCGGAAGCATCCATGGGTCCATAATCGGCATTATTCTTGTGTTCTCTGAACATGACACCTGCCTGTGAGCTGACCCGCTGGTAGCTGCCACCATCACAGGGGCCACCGCCACAGACCCGACAGCGAGCCTAGGGAAACAGAGTGAGAGTTCTGGAATGTCTCTTCCCACTGAGTGCCCAGTGCATTCTCTCCCCAGGGAAGGTTTTCAGTAGGAGTTAGGTGCCTGCGGGCTGAAAAGCTGCATCGCCTCTACAGGGGTATTTTCAGTCTTCTCTCCCAGGCAACAAGGGTGGGGCAGGGAGAGGGAAGGTGACTACAGGCAAGAGGAAAGATTGGTTACCAGGGCCCAGGGTCGCACCCAGAGAGCTACAAGCAGAGGCCAGAGATGTTATCCCCCTGTTTCATTCCCCAAGAAGTGTTCTTGTCTCCCAGCACCCACCCCCTCCCTGCGTTGTAACAAACCTTTGTGACAGAAGAGAATGGAAAGCGTGGGTCCCTTATTTGCATGTCCCATATTCTAGGATAGCCATCTTACACGTGCGTAAAACCCAGCATTCATCAGTGTGCCATCAAACTGACAGCTTTTTCTAGAGTCCAGTCCAATATTGTGCTCGGAAGAGGTGCAGTCTCCTAGACCCAGCTACCTTCTTATAAGATCCTGATGCAGTAGCCCGTCATAACTGTACGAGAAGCACAGTGATGGGAGGCGATGCGAGCCCCACCCCCCACGATTATCACGCATCCCAGTTAAAATGCGGGTTTGGTCACGTTTGCTGATGGGTCATGTACCCAGAATGAGAATGGTCTGCTTCAGGCATGGCCTCCTTCGCGGTAGTGACTTCCCATGAAACTCTGGAGGCTTATGTTCTGTCTGGAATGAAGTCAGTGCAAGCAGCAGAGTTAATAGTAGCTACTAGAGGTGCAGTTCTTGGTTTGGGACAAGACAGATACCGTAATACATGTTTGGTGTCTGTCACACAACAGATCAAAATTTTTAGAAAACAGGACTTTTGATACCAATGAGAACAACCAAAAAAATCTCATGTCAAACTGATGGCTGATTAGTTAGGGCTTCACAACAGCCTGTTCCGATATCGGTAGCTCGTCGTCAACAAAAATCACCTGAATAAAGAGGGTTTTCACAGCACTAAACTCTTACGACACCTGCCAAGAGGTAAAATTATTCAAAACCTAATACAAAAGAGATGTGCATTTGTCAACGGAATTCTTTACAGCTATACTCCAAGGTAAGCGCAGAAAGTTCTCCCTGACCAGCTTTCCCAGGAACCTGGTGGCAGCTGCGTTTCATGGAATTAGGGCCCAGGAAGGTGAGGATTTTGTCTCCTGATGTTGTCTGGATGAGCTGAATTAAGTCTTTCCTTTTGCAAACGCCGGCGCCCCAGGAGTGGCAAAGGCTGTCTGACTGGACTGAGTCAGAGGGAGCCACTTCATTTCTGTTGTCGGGGAATCACGCGGATGTTTCCAGACCCCTCTAAGTCCCAGTCCTCTGTCAGAGCAAGGGACCCCAACTCTGAAACCAGATGAAACCTCCTTGGAAGAAGATCCAGCAATCTACCCGGTTAAAGTTGCCCTACAGCTTTGCATGTAGCTTTATTAACAATGCGAATGACCCCAAAAGCAAGCAGGGTCCTTTTGAACCTGGGCTTGTCAAGCCTGTGAATTCGGGTCTGAGGTCGTGACCTGCGTCCCACTTAACTGAATCCTGTCATCACACGTTCAGTACTTCAAAGGACTTCCTGTCTCCCCCAGAAATCCTGGGACAAAGTCATGAAGATTTGGAAGGACTGAGGAAGTCTGCCAACGCTGTCACCTGGAAGGTGGACGACATGCAGGTGTGCCAGAGGAAGGACAGGCTGGCCCGGAGTCAGGCGGGGCCCTTTCGGGTGCTGCCAACCACAGGAGGCTGCTGGGTGAAAGCGCAGCTTCCGGGCAGCCAGCGCCGCGGCAGAGGTGGACTGTGGTTCCCTCAAAGGACCCAGAGCCTAACTTGCCCAGAGTAAGTGATTGGAGTTGACCTCAACCGCAAAGAAGTATTCTAGAAACGATATTACTGTTCTCATAGGCTGCCCGGCTGGCCGCCTCACAGCCAGGGTTGTGCTAATTACTTTGAAAATCATTTATTAGAAAACAGTGTTATTTGTCACAATACTTTCTGCACTTGCAGTAACGGTTCCCACAATCACATTTCTGATCCGTTCTAACTTGTGCTTTCAGTGTGGACGTGGTCTGGACCCTTGCGGGCTTAGCATCGGCGGTCCGGTTATTAGCTGAGTGTGACTGGGACCACCTTCACTAGGGACTTTTCAGAGCAACAAAGGAAAGGTACTTAATATGCTCCCAGGTACCCAGCCTCTAGATCTGACACCAAGAATACTAACTGGTCTGCTTGGAAGGCTGGCGTGGAATAGACGGAACGTGTAATTTGTGGACAGACAACTGCAGGAGACTGGCCCGCTGTCACCAGGTTGGCGCCGGCAGCGAGTTTCCTCCGGGCTCACTGTGGATGGATGAATGACGGTGGGCGGCTGTGATGTCTGAAGGTAATTCCCCACGGCAGACAGCACACTGGGTTTTAAACGCATCCTCACGTTAAATTGTAATTCTGGTAGTTGCTTCGTTTGCATTTAACTCTGGACTGGCTGGATATTTAGGCAACTGCAGGGTACCCAGAGAAAGGTAGAAACCACAATGCAAATAATCAGGTGTGTAACGTTATTTTATAGTAACACGGGGAGGAAACGATAAGGACAGATATAAATTTAAATACAGCAGTCCCCCTTACTCATGGCTTTGTTTCCCGTGGTTTGAGTTACACGCAGTCAACCACGGTCTGAAAATACTAGGTGGGAAAACCCAGAAATAAACAACTCCTGATTTCAAATTGCCCTTCCCTTAAGTGAAAGTTCTTGAAGTAATAGGAAAGGAAAAAATCACGTGCTGAGGTTGCTAAAACCTATGGTGAGAATGAGTCTTCTCTCCATGAAGTTGTGAGGAAGAAAACAACTCATGCCGGTGCAGCCGTTGTGCGTGGCCCGACGCACACACTGCGAAAGTTGCGGCCGCCGTGCACAGTGGGTGCTCAGAACGGGGGGCAGGGGGGGGCTCAGGTTTGTGGGTGCAGTGCATGAACAGAGAGGACCTGTTCTGCTGACGGCTGTGTGCTGCACCAAGGACACTGAGCCTGTAGGAAGGTGTCATTCAGCAAGGTGTCCCCGAGAACAAGAGATACCAGGCCACCTACTACAAGTCAGGGGGCCTTAGCACAGACCGTGAGACAATCTCGTCATCACAAAGAAGAACGGTGAGCACAGCACAACAGGGTATTGTGAGAGAGAGACCACATTCTGTAACTTTTGATACAGTGTACTGTTGCGATCTGTTTTGTTAGTTGTTAGTCTTTTACTGTGTCTGGCTCATAAGTTAAACTTTACTACGGGTTGTGTGTGTATAGGAAAAAACACGGTATATTAGTGGTTCAGTACTATCTGTGGTTTCAGGCATCCCCTGGGGGTCTTGGAACAGAAAGTAAGGGAGGGGGCTACTGCAAGAGGGTTAGCTGTCCGTGTTGAGAGTAAGAGAAAAGACACACCCCTCTCTTTCAAAATTTCTTTTTTTCTGTTTTTTTCAAATGTACATCTCTGTAATGGCTAAATAAGCCTCTTGTTGGTCTCTCAGCTCAGGAATACTACCTCTGGGACCTGAAAGCCTTTTTTGCTGTTGAACCACAAGCAGCCAGGGAGCTTGCTCCAGTGTCTCCCACTTGCTGTGGGAGGGTAGGAGCCTAACTCGGGGCGGGGGGGGGGGGGGGGGGGGGGGGCGGTGCCTTGCTCTAATTTGCAAAACCACCTTCTGTCCTGAAGACAAGAGGAATTTGCTCCTCCTCTGGATAAAAAACCAACACAAGTGGCCTTGCAGTCACTGCAGTGAAGTTGGGACACGCTGTGTGTGACGGGTGTTGTCAAGGCCTCTGACTCCAGCTGGGTGGTGGACGGCACTGGGGGCGTGTGCAGAGCGGGTCTGGGTTGTGTGCCTTTGTCTGCCAGCACGCGGCCCTGCAGCCCAAACCCCGTGAAGTGCATGCTGGTATCTTGCCTTCAGGTCCGTTTGATCGCCGTGACGTCCTGTGGTCTGACTCGCAGGCAGCCCCAGCCAGCTGGGAGCCTAGTCTTGCAGGTGCAGAAAGTGAGCTCACTGCGGTTTAGGGCATCTTAACCCAAGTAAAGACACGAGGGCGTGGTGCAGCCGGACTCACACCCTGCTGGCCGTGGCCCTCACTCATATTTTCATGACAGTGTTTTCACATGTACTGAATTTGAATGTCGGCAGGTGGGGCACAGCAGCTCCTCTTCATTCCTGTGCGTGACACGTGTGCGCCCACGGACATGCTGGAGCTGCCTTCTCACTGGTAATAACTGCCTTTGCTCTGGGAGCACCGTCAAGGCTGCTCAGCAGCTGCCGGGGTGGCCCTGGCACCCCAGGGGGCCCGCATGCAGAGTCTCCACAGCTGGCAGGCGGGGCTCCCTGGGCAGGGGCCCACAGGCCCATTCCGACCCCCACTAGGAATGTGCCCGAGAATAGCAAGCCAGCTGAGCACACTGCACGGAAGAACAAAACCTAGCCCCGGACGCTGGCTAAAACTCGGGTGGCTGTCGACAGCCCACATCCGCTGAGGTGAGCACTATGTTGGTGGGGCACTGGATCCAAGTATCTCTGAGAATTCCCCCTAAATGTGACTGTTAAAAGGGATGCCAGCATCCTCCCCATCAGCCCTCCTCCCAGGTCCAGTGTATGGAGTCCAAGCCCGTGGAACCTGCAGGTTTCATGTCTACCTGTCTGAGGAATCTAAGTAATTCGACTCACTTTATAAATAGATACCTTTTTTCCTTTTAAACAAAAGAACCCATTTCATGGCCTCTCTGAACTGTACACTTCCCGAAGAGAACCGTAAAGCTTCACACATAACTAGCCGGCTGTCAGAAAAATGAGGAGATGGGAGGTAAGGGGAGATGAAACCACGTGTGACACAGGAGTCGCTGGCACTTGAAAACAAAGCAAAGAGGAGGCGAAGTGGCTCCGGACTGCCCAGCAGCTCAGTCAGCACGACTGGCTTTCAGGGCCCGCCATGCACAATAGGAGCAGGCGGGACATGGGGCGTCTCATCGACACAGGCGGAGCGCTGGCTGCTCCTGCCACAGGGCCTTTGCACTGGCCCCTCCAGCTGCCCTGCACTCTTCCACCAGACACCTGCGTGGGGGCCCCCACTGCCTGCCGGTCTGTGCTCAGACTGTGTTCCCAGAGAAGCCTTCCCGGGCCATCCTGGGTCAGGCCCCTCACCCACTCTCCCCTCTACTTCGCCTTCCTGCACAGTTAGTGCCCTACCTAGTGTGCGTGCCTGCAGAAGCACGCCTACACCCACACACACCCCACACACGGGCACCCAGTTGATTTTTTGCTGGCGTGTCTGCCTGTGTCTTCTTCTCCACAGGTCTGGGGCAGGGTGGGGAAAGTGAGGGCTTTGGTGTTAGACTGTGTGGAGCCAAGTCCCGGTCCCTCCACTTGCTGTGTGAGTGAGGGCTATTCGTTAACCCCTCTGGGCCTCGGTCCTCATCTGTGCAATGGGGACATGCCCGTCTCACGGTGGTGTTGAGGGATGTGACGTGGAAAAGCATGCAGAACAGTGTTGTGTCGGGCCCATAGGCCACCTCACTGGCTGTGAGCTGCACATGGCGCGTTCCCAGCAGACTCCACTCTCCAGGGGCCCCCGAGGCCTGGCTTTCCAGCAGCTCCGCTGGAGAGGAGGTGGCGGAGGAGGTGGGGCCCTGCACAGGCTCCCGGGGCTGCAGGGGAGGATGCGGTGCCTTCACCCTGGGTGAATGGGCTGCACCTCTTGGGCTACGGGCAGCCAACCCCTTTTAAATACACAACAGCCATATTCCGGCAGCCCACCCCGCAAGCTCTAATCCCTGGAAGGGAAAACGCCCCATCTCAATGCATTCTAGAAAAGCCATGGGCGGTGAGGGTCTTGTTTAAATTAAATAGCCAGTCTATCTTGATCATGCTGCCTGTGCCAACTTGTCAAAGCTCCTGTAAGACAATTTAGGAGGAAAATGATAGGAGGAGGGTCAAGGAGGTCCCGGGAAGCCCCCGCCACTCTCCCTGTGACGTGTGGCAGTGAGGCATGGCCAGGCCTGGCCCCTGAGGTCTGCAGTGGCTGGGGCCGGGTGCGTTGGTTAGCTCACCCATTCACCCATGCATTCCATAGTCAGGGGCTTACCAGGTGCTGGCCACGGAGCAAGACAGACCAGGTCTGACCCTCAGAGACTCCCATCTCCTGGAGGAAACACGCAGTAAGCGAGGAGAGGCCTGAGCCCTCTGACTAAGTGCTGTAGAGGGGTAATAGGTGGTGTTGAGGCAGATAGGGGTGGGGTGCTCAGTCCCTAGGACAGCCACGGAGGGGAAGGAGCCTGACAGGGGGGCTGGCCTTACAGTCAGAGGGAGTGGAATTCGAGGGCCTCCTGGGGCCGGGCACGGGAAGGCAGGGCAGGAGGAACAGGTGCCTGGGGACAGGAGAGCACTGTGGAGAGGTGAGCCCAGGCTCAGAGCCTTGGTGACCCCAGGAAGCTGTGGGGTCAGAGGGGGGACCTGTCGGTGGGGGTGTGGGGGAAACCCTGGATCTGCTCAGGCAAGCTCATCAAATGTTTGGGGCACCAGCCACAGGCCATGCTCTGGGCTGGGTGCAAGGAGCGTGAGCCTGCTCAGTGCTCTCCTGTCCACACAGTGGCTGCTGGAACCCTCACTCCTGTCCTCAAGCTTTGTCTGAGTCACCGCCCACCCCCACCTGCCCCACCATCGCCCCCTGGGGGACCGTCGTCTCCGTCCCAAAGGAGACGGGGCTGAGATCCCTAAGCCAAGCCTAGCCTAGCCGGGGTGCTGTGTCCTCCCCTCCAAACCACAGCTCATCCCTCAGCCAGGCAGGGGCCCGCCCTCCAGCCCCCAGGGTCGAGCTCTGGGCTCTGGACCACTGTCCTGCACCTCAGCCTCTGCCTCTGCAAGAGGACCTTTCCCCTCTGTCCTTACTTTTCCTCCAGTGTCCAGGAACCACATCACCCCGCAGTGCTCTCTGTCCTGTTTTCCTTCCTTGTCCGGAAAATGTTGCCCACCCTGTGTCTCTGCTTCCTCCCCCCCAAGGGGAGGAAGCTCCCCCATACCTGCCCCCTGCTGTCCCCTCCTCGCTGGGAAGCAAGCCTGGCCGGGGGCAGCAGTGCAGAGCGTGGCCACGTGCCCCAGGCCCCGCACTGCAGGCTCGCCTCCCCAGCCTCGCAGCTCCCAGAAAGCTCTTCCTGAGCGCTCCCCTCCGTGCCCAGAGACACTCTTTAGCGTGTGTCTCTGCCACCAGGCTCGCCCCACACGCTTGTCCGTTCCTCTCCAGGGACTCGGTCTGAGTCCCTAGCTGTGTTCCAGGCCCATAGTAACTGCTCAAAACACATTTGTTAAATGAATCAATGGAAGGCATGCTGTCTGCTTTAGGGGCTTGCCTTCCACTGGAAGAGACAAGCTATAAAGCCACGTTGCAGATACAACGTGTCAAGTGTCGGCAGTGAGGCGGGTTTTACGCAGGCCTGGGCGTGCGGAGGAGGAGTCCCAGTGCTGGAGCTCGGCTCGCTCCAGAGTGACGTCCCTTGTCTGTGAGAGGCTGCCTGCTGGTGGCAGTGCACCAAGCAGTCCCTGGGACAGACAGCGTCGGCAGCTGGTTAATGCTCTGTCAGTACTCAGAATGTAAATGTATCTGTGTTTGTAGGAATAAATATACTATTCAACGGTTACATGGGACGCTGGAGAGGGAGAATGGCCTGGTGGCACCGCCATCTGGCAGCTCCAGCACCAACAAATGCCCCGTGCCGTCTTCTTTCCAGCACAGGTCCAGGGCCCGTTTTCATCAAAATGAAGTCCGTGTCTCAGGCTGGGGGTGGCTTTCACGTCCCAGACCTGCCTGGCTGTGTCCTTCTTAGGTGTGTGGTCTCCCTTCTCTGTGCCTCGGGCCCGCCCCTTGTGGGGTGGGGGCGGGAATAGCAGGTATCTGAGGGGTTTGCTGGGAGCATTAAAGGGATTAATGTGGGCAAGCCTGGTCAGTATGTAGGACAGTGTCGGGCCCCCAGAGACCCAGGAGGCGCCAGGTGTGACCTGCACCTGGGCTTTCAATTCACTATCTCTGCGGCCCGGGGCACTGTTGTCCTCTCTGAGCTGCACCTGGCTCTGTGCTGTGCAAACACTTTCTACAGGGTGTGGATATGCCAGCTGGTGGCTTCCCAGGGAGTCATGGCTCAGGGACGGGCGCCCCCTGGAGCTAAGGGTGTCAGGTGTAGCAAATGAAAGCACAGCACGGTCAGTTAAGTTTTTATTTCCAATAGATGGCAACGGATGTTTTCGTGTACGCGTGTCCCGTGCAACATTTGGGACACAGTAACAGTGGAGAGTGCACCGCGCAGAAAAAGCGGCACCATTGGCAGGGTCTCTGCAGGCATGGCCGTTGGACCTGGTGGCCTGCGGCTGGCCCTGGTGGAGGAGCAAGCAGCAGCCAGGGTGCAAAACCTAATGCCCCCCGCTCCGCCCCAGTCTCTGAGTCTGGCCTCTCGTGGCCTCGGGCCCTGGCCAAGACTCTTTCCTGCATCTCCCCGGCGCCCAGCTTCGCCTGACAGAGCCGGCATGCAGCAGAAACTGTGCTGACTCACTGAATGAATGAATGAATGGTGTTGTAGTGGGCCTGAGGTCTGTGGGTGGATCTGAGGGACCTGGAAAGGCTCCACCCTCAATATTTCTAGCTCTTGTTTCCCTGGAGATCTGCAGATGTCACCCCAGAGAACCAGTCCTCCGAGCCTCTGTCCCTGGAGCCTCCTTAAAGTCCAGTGGCCCTGCCAAGTGTCCCTGCAGCCACCTGCAGCCTGAACGCATCGGCGGGCTCTGTGGGGGTGTGGTCAGCTGGGGGTGCTGGAGGCCCCAGGTCTGGGACGTGAGTCCCAGCTCCACTCACTGCAATAGATGTTTATTCTCCCTGTATTTTCCCGTCTCCCCTTTCAGCCTGGCCGCCTCGGAAGTTGCTCAAAGCAGCTGTTCGGCTTGCCCTGGTGCAAGGCGTGTGTTGCATGCGCCGTTGAGGGGACTGAGAGAGAAGGGGGAGAGAGAGGAGCTCCCCAGAATGGACCGGGACAGGGTGAGGATCTGGGAACTGTTTAGTGGAAGAAAATTGGGAAGATAGCAGGAGATTAGGGGGGCTTTCTGGCATCTTCCTGAAGGTTCCCGGGAGCTGGGGGCAATGTGAGCCTGCAGGGACCACAGGTGCAGTAAATAGCGCGGACAGGTGAGCAGCAAGGCCCGCACCGATCCAGTGCCCCATGTCCGGCACTGTTCTATGTGCCTTACAGGTACTAACTCGCCTCGTCCTCGAAGGGGCTACTTCCCCTTTCCCACAAGAAAACTGAGGGCCAGACTGCTGAACTCAGGGACCACCGGAAGGTTTTCTTTGAAGCTTCAGTTTGTGTGAGGTCCTAGGTGAGAGAAGAGGCTTTGACAGTAACTGCGTAAATGTATTCAAGCCAGAGGTAACAGAGCCTTGAACTTGAATCTGAGTCAACTTAAAGAAAAAGGAAAAGAAATGTGATACTCTGTCAGCTGAAATTCAAACTCCCAGTGCACATTCCTTATGGACACTCATTCTCTTGACTCCACTTTGCCTCTGCCTGACCTGGCTCGGGCAAGTGCCAGGAGGGAGCGTTCTCTGCCCTCAGAACTGAAGCTTCCACCTTCCCAAGGAGTGGCTGGGGGAGGGTTGTCCTTGTCACCCATAGGAGCTCCCCCAGGGGTGGCTGGGGTTGGGAGGAGGCACAGCTGTTCCGTGTGCAGACAGACACCCAGTATGAGCCCGGTGCCCTGAGCTGCGCCCCAGCAGGAGGCCTCTGAGTCGTTGTCTCCAAGGCCACCAGGGGCAGCGTCAGCCTGTGGGTCCTGGGCCCCCCTATGTGCTGCCTCAGAATCCCAAGGAGCTTTTTAAAGCACGGATTCCGGTATAAATGCTACAGGCTCTGACTCAGAGAGTCTGGGCGGAACTCCTGGAACCCGTATTTTGCAAAGCACCCCCAAAGATTCTGATGAGGGGTAGGTTTGGGAGCCACCTCCTGCCAGTTCAGGCGTCCTCCCTGTCCCTCCCTGTCAACAGCTCATCAGCCTCAGTTTGAACACTTTCAGTGACAGGGAGGTCACTGCTTCACAGGCATGTGCTGCTGATAGGGGTTCCGACTGCTCGAAAGTTCTGTCTTACACTGAGCCAAAGGTGGGCCTCCCACTGCGATTTCTGACCCACGGCTCTCACAGAGAATGGCCGCTGGGTGCCTGTTCACTGGACATGCTGGTTTTCACCCCTACAAAAGCCACAGCCAGACCTGAGCCTCTCCCTCCAAAAGGGCCAGTCGGGGGAAGAGGCGGGGTCACCACACTCTTCCTCTGCAGACACCGCCCTCCGGGGAGGCTGTTTAGGTGGAAAAGCCAGAGAAACAAAAGGACGAGTCAAGCACAGAGCAGCCCCAGCCTCAGCCTCGCCTGAGCCTCGTTCCACAATTGCTTTGGCTCTTTCTGTTGTAATTACCTTAACTTTTCTAGTCAGTCGCATCCAGAGTGTGTACTGCTTTATATTCTGCCATTTTCATAAAGCACTGTGGGTTTTGTTTTTTTTTTTTTTTTACATCTCTGCATAGTCTTCCTAATTATCACTGTAATGAGCACACAGCTTGGCGTCCTGCGGCCCGGGTTCCAATCCCCGCCTTCTGCCAGCACTCTGCGGGCGCCCGTGGAAGGCCATGCTCCTCTCCGTTCGCTGGTCGCGTGCTGCTGTGCCAGCCCCTTATGTTCACTCTGTCTCATTCTCCGGGCCTGTGCCTTCCCCATGCTGCAGATCTGCCACTTGGGGCAGTGATAGGAGGTCACCCTTTGCGACACCGTCCGTGGTGGCCACAGGAGCGGCGGTTTCACATGTCACCTGTCAGACCACCCTTTGGCAATGACCACCACCAGCATTTGTGGAGCTGGGCCACCGAGGGCCCCTCTGGGCCATTCTCGAGGTGGCCATGGGACAGGACACACAGCTCTGCACTACAGCTGGGGAAAGTGTGGCTCAGAGAGGTCCAGCACGTGACCCAAGGTCACGCAGCCGCTAGAGGACAGAGCAGGGATTGAGTCTCGGGTCTGTAGGACTTCTAAGCCCAGGCTCATGCCGCTGGCCTGCATTTCAGGAGCCTGACCTGCCTCACCGTGTGGGCAGCTCATCAAAATGAGCCCCATGGAATAGAGCTGCCGCCAACCTTGATGATCTTGTGCTTCACTGCAGGCTCAGAGACACGCTGTTCCTCTCTTATGGGTGAAGGGCATTCTTTCTCCACCCACCGTTGCAGATCTGGCAATGGCGGCACAGACACAGCAGGTCTTTGGGACAGAGAGGGGTGCAGGGTGCAAACCAGGACTCCAAGGGGAGAATGGGGCCACCAGAGGGGAGGGGAGGTGCCTGTGGTGGGCAGGTCGGCCTGTAGTTCAGCTCCTGTGAGCTCCAGGCACCAGCATCCAGCCACCGGCCTCTGCACCTCCTTCAGGAATGCCCTTCGCCAGGGCTGAGCCCAGCCCCCACCGCCCCCACCCTCCGGCCTCTGCTGACCATGTCTGCCGGGCCACCAGGGCAATCACGCGCTCCTCTGAATGCCTCTGCAATTATAACTTCAATAATTCACTTGGCAATTAATCATATCCTGCCTCGTGACACCTATTCCGTGTCGAGCTGCTATTCAGAAGTACAATTGTTTGACTTCCCAGGAGTGGCAGATGCTGCCTCGCTAATCTAGTTGGGTTTTTGTTGTTTATTTCCTAGCAGTCAATCAAATTCAATCAAACCGGGAGGAGACGTTTGCGGCCCACACGGGGTGGGGGTGGGGTGGGATGGGGGTGAGCAGGGGTCCTCACCTCAGAGGCGGTGGGAGTAGAGCTAGCAACCCTTCTGACAACAGCTTCTTGGAGAGTCAGACAGCCTGTGACTCTCCTTAGCGTCCTTTCCTCCTCATTCCCTGGTACTGAATCGGCCCCAGATGTGCAGTCTCGGGAGTTTTCCGTGCCTTTGTCCGGTCTCCTCGACTGCACTGAATTTCCTGTGGGCAGGGACCCCTCGTGCTGTGTTCACCGAGGCTTCTTAACACGATGTGACCAGCTCCGAAATCAGAGAGAGAATCCCAGCTCGGAGCCTTGGTTCTGCCACTTCTAGCTGGAAGCCTGGGTAAGTCATCTCGCCTCCCAGCCTGCTTTCCCTCCCAGTTGCTAGGGCCAAATCCATAGAAATATCATTGGCTCTTCGCCCCCCACCCCCATATCTGAGCCGCCAGCAAACCCTATTGGCTCCTCCTACCTGCAAAGTACATCCAGAAACCACCTGCCATCTGCTCTTCCCCAGGTTTCTGGCATGGCCTCCTTGCATTAATACTACAGCCAGCACATGTGTATTTAACAGACATGTCAGATCTTGAAGCTCCTTGAACAGTCTCGAAGCCCCATTGCTGGGAGTGAGAGCGGCCCATGAGCCCTCAGGGGCTGGCCTCTCCTCGCTGCTGTGGGCTCGCCCTCTGCCGTTGCGCTGTCTCACTCAGCCTCGGGCACAGGCCTCCCCTCCGATCCTCACACACGCGGCACACCCCCCTCGGGCCTCCACGTCTGCCTGACAGCTCACTCTCCCTGCATTGCTGTGCCCCTCCCCATATCTGCATGGCTTGAGTTTCCACCTTCTTCAGATCTCGTTTAAACTTCTCCACCATCCCCCACCCCAGGATTCCCTATCTCCTCTATACTGTCTTTCTTCAGTACCCCTAACACTTTTCATTTATTCTAGAACTTATTTATTCCCCCTCTACAGTTTTTCCCCCAACCCACAGTGGTGAAGGATTTTGTCCTTTTACTCCTTGCCGTACCCCTCATTTTCGCAACACAGTCTGGCTTGATGAATGAATGAATGCAGGGTGGGGGCGGGGGGACTGCCCAAGCCACCCTCAGCACCCAGACACGCTGGGCTGAGTGGAGGCGCTGCGGTCCTGGGGTGCGGTGGGGGGCAGTCGCTACCGGGGAGCCCAGTTTGCTGCCACTAAGACCTGAGGCCTTCCATCTCGTTCTGTGTCATGAAGACGCATCTCTGCCCCTCCAGCACAGTCAGTCCAGAATCAGATCGTCTCTCTTGCTCTCTGTAAGAGCCGTGGCTTTGGGCCAACGCTCTCTCTCCAGGCTGGAAGGGTCTGCGCCGGTGGATGAGGCTCGAGAAATGGGGAGGTTCTCCTGTTCCAGTCAGAGCACAGAGCAAGGGTGTCTGCCCTCCGGCAGGGGCACCTTGAGCTGCTAGATCTGACGGGCTCCAGACGGGGTGACTGGGAGGGAGCTGGAGGCCTGCTGCAGAAGGGGCCTCCCAGGACGGCTCAGGGAGGCAGGTGTGGGGCGATGGGGCAGAGGCTCATGGAGATGTCTCCCCCAGACAGGTAGGATGGCAGTAAAGGGGGACCATCTGTGTCATTGTTAGACATTCTGAGTAGAGCCAGATTCCCAGAACAATGAAAACAGCCCTTCAAAGGGCAGAGAGAGAGAAGGAAACAAACACAGCAGCTGGCAACCTGCATGCGTGTGTGTGCGCGCACACACACACGCACGCCCCTCGTCTAATCACGAAAGCATGCCTAACGGGTTCCAGAGCTGCCCTGGGGAGAGATGTCTGAGATATGTGTGTATACCCCCGAAGTGTGAACTGTCAGATCTCTCAGGAAACGGCCCCGCGTGAACAGACTTGCGTGCACCTTCGTCTCGTGACCGTTGAAGAGAGAATTTTTAGAAGACAAAGCCAAACAGAACTGGTGACAATGTTCTTAAAGGCCCGTTCCCATTTCCCCTTCTTACATCCACCCCACGCTGGCTGCGTTTCTCATTCCCCAGAGGCGCCCTGGCTCTCCAGGAAGCTTGGACGTTCTTTTCATTACGTGGGGTCAGGAGTATAAGGAAGGCAAGGCGACTGGGGACAGGCCCAGTCCCCAAGTCGGGTGTCACAAGACACCCTAGCAGCGTGGAGCCGAGAAGCTGCCGGCGGAAGTCCCGGTGCCTACAGGCTGCTCAGCTCGCCGCCAAGCCCTCTGGGCCTCAGTCTTCTGGTCTGTGTAGCGGGAACAGCAGCGATCACTGCAGGGGGGCTTTGTGGAGGTAAACGGACAGTGTAAACGGACGATGGGGATGGAGTCCTTGAGAGAGGCTCTGCTTGGAGGACCCTTTCCTTCACGGCCTTGGACCTGCGCCACATTCCCCCAGGGTCACTGCTGTTCTCTCCTTTAACACTTCCATTTTTCTCAATAACTTCTCAATAAAAGAAAAATAGGTGGGTTTGGAGGAAGGTAAAGGAAAAAGGGCAGAGGGGAACAAGAGGAAGGAGTCTGGGGCAGTTAATGGGGGGTGGAGGAGCCGAGCCAAATGTGGGTTACGGGGCTCCTCTGAGCCCGACACTTCCTGAAATCTCGCCCGTTCCTCCCAGCCTCCCTGGCAGGGGAGCTACCCTTACTCCACATTCCAGAAAGGGAAGCCAAGGCTCGGAGCTGCAATAATTTGCCCAGAATCACGGGGCTGGGATGCAGTCCCGATCTGTCTCTTCTTGGCCCCGTTCCCACGTCTGAACTGGAAGATCAGCAGCGGCACACTTGGACCCCAGCCTTCCTCTCCCACTGACGGCTGTGCGGCCTCAGGCAAACCGCCTCCTGACTCTGGGCTTCCTTCCTTCCCCACACGTCTAAAAGGAGAGGGGTGGACCACACGGCCCCAGGTGTAAGGACTGTTGTGGGGTGGATTTCCACTGTCCATCCCGGAGGGAAGGGTATGAGCCCTGTCGGACCACAAAGGGCTCAGCCGTGGGATTTGCTGTAGCCAGGGAACAGGGGTGAGTGGAAGGGATGCGTGCTCAGACCAAGCAGAAGCCTGAGGAGGGGGGGCTGTCGCATGGCCGCATCATTGGGTCTTCCTCAGCCCAGTGGTCCTGGAGTGAAGAGGGCGTGGAGCTGAGCTCTGCAGACCATGAACGTGAGTGAGAGCAGGAGGAACTCCTGGCTATTTAAGCCACTAAGACTTGGGGCTATTAGTTACCACTGCTGGACTTAGCATATGGGGTTGCGGACACAGTGGTTATAGGGGGAAAGGAGGACCATGCCCTAGGGAATGCCCGATTCTGACCTTCCCAGAGTGAACTTGGGCCACAGAGGGAAGGGAAGTGCCCAGGAGTCCCCCAGAGATGTGGATGGCTCACAGGGTTACTTGACCTCCTGTTGGCCTTCCAGACAAGGTGTCCAGAGAACACAGGGCAGACGGTGAACCCTGGGGCTGGCAAGGGGTATGACATCCAGGAGCCTTGGAACCATGAGCTAAGAGGCCGTGAAGTTGACGAATCACATAAGGAAAGAGTCAGGAGTAGATGAGAGATGGTACCTATGAAGAGTTGAAAGATGTTTCTTCTGTTTCTAACAGGAAATGATAGTTTTAGGGAGGGGCAGGCTCTTCCTGCTTGTTTAGGATGGTCCTCTCCTTTGACAGGAAGTCGAGGGCCTGAGAGGTTAAGGGTCGGAGGTCACACTGCAGGTGAGTGTGTCAGAGTTGGGGTGTGGGCCCAGGCCTGTGGAGTAGTTTTGGCTGCACCTTTGGTTTCTCTTTAGTGATGAACAGTAAAATTTTTCCAAAGAAAAAGACAAGTTATTTCACTGAAAGGACAGCAAGGGAGAGGGGAGCTGGGGGTTAGCTTCCACCCACCTGCTGGGAAAGGAGTATCACAGAAGACAGATTAGGGAACCGGCCACCCAACTCTGGCCAGGAAGTGAGTCCAAGGATTTACCAGCAGCGGGGGCTTCCTGGGAAGATCCCGTTTGTTATATGAGTTATCTGGGTCTCAGGGAAGTGAAGGTACTTGCCAGGATCTCACAGCTGATTCATGGCAGAGTTGGGATTTGAACCCGTGTCAGTAGGACTCTGAGATCCTGCTAAGGAAAAGCGGTCGACAGAGAATGGGAATGGTGAGAGAGCAGAATGTGGTTACTCAAGCCCAGGCCACCTTGGCCCCGGTCAGATCCGGCCATGACCAGATCAAGCTGGGTGCTCCCCACACCACTTGCATCAGCCATGGAGCAGGTCAAGTTTGCCAGTGTGTACTTGGCTGTGGCATCCATGGAGATCCCTGCAGCCCCTGAGCCACCTGCTGGTGACAGCCCTCAGCCGACAGACACCCTAGCACAGGAGGTCAAGCAGGGGAAAAGGTCAAGGCAGCACTTGATGGAACCTGGCTTTGACCCAAAAGCATGTTTGGAGCTAGACATTTCCATCCAGCTAATGAACGAACAGTCATTATTTTTCTCCAGGCAAATGGAAACTGGCCTCAGAGCTCTCGGCAAGAGAGCAATAATGGTGGCTATCAACAGACAGGGAGGGCTTAACAGGCCACAGGCCCGGAGTGCCTGTCCGAAAGGGGTGAGGGCCGTGCTATTGATTATTGGAGCCCCTTCCGGCCTTCCCAGAGGGTCTCCCCGTGCTCTCTTTCTCTCCTAGGCAGGGCTCCAATGGCACCCTAAGCAGTCGGCTGAACTGTGGGAGGGCTGTGCCCCATCCACCCACACCCCAAGGGGAAGGACTCGTGAGAACTGTGACAGACACCAAACATGATGGACCCCAGCCACAAAGCCTGGGAGCCCACGTCATGGTCCGTGTGCTTGCGAAACAGCAAACTTGGCATCAAGATGGAAAACACCCACCGCAGAAGTACGGCCCCCCACCCATTCCCATCCCTTGGGAACCAGAGTCCGTCTGCAACAAGCTCTCTCTTGTGTGGCTTAGCCCAGGGTCCTCGGAGCAGAAGGGGAGGGGACTGCTGCCCCCCCCCCACCAGTCTGCACCGCCCAGCCAGAGCATGGAATGACAAAGCAAGAAGGAACTGGGAAGCCCCAGAAGGTCAGCCATACCCGCACAATTGTAGGGGAAGTCTGCTATGTGTGGTCCATTGCATCTGTGTGATTTTCAAAGGGGTCCATTGGACCCGGGCTCCAATTTTGCCCATCCCCCCTTCGACCTCTATGCCCCGTGAGCAACTCCATGCCCTGTTTCTCCAACCTAAGCTCAGCCAGGAAAGCCCACAGGGGCCCTCCCGTGGGCGCATCAGCCCACTGCACCCCTCCCCTCCTGTCCCACCCATTCCCAGTTCTCAAGGCACAAAAAAAGACACGTGGCCCTGTAAGAACTGTACCTGTGGGCCCGTGCAACCCTCATTCAGACGGTCCCCAGGACCCCACTGTGAGTGCCTGATCCATGGGTCACCACGGAGACGGCCAGCAGCTCTGATGATGTTGGAGAAGAATTCACCTCCTCGAAGGAATCATGAGGCAGATCGAATGCCAGCCTTCTGGAGTCTCCAGGAGAGTCACCAGGAAGATTAGGGGGGCTGGAAATGGCCCCAGGGGTGGCAGTGGAGGAGCTGGAACTAGCCTGCAGAGGGGGAGGTCTGGGGTCATGGGGTGAGGGGCTTCCAGTGTGTGGATGGCGACCAGGGGCCAGCTTTCTCCTCTGCCAGGAAAGCCTTGGTTTTGACAGTGAGTTAGTAAGTCAAAGCTTCCTTGGAGAGACATTCACTCCTGGGTGGGGTCAGTGAGATGAATTACAGCCTTCCTTTGGGGGTCACCTTAACCAGGGGGGAGCATCATTGTACTAGAATGGTGTGTATGCAGGCTGGGTGGGAGACTGGGGCAGGGACAGGATGACCTTTGACGCCTCTGTCAGCATAGGACTGTAAGCTTTCCTGCTGGGCTGCGGGGTCAGAGCCAGCTGGCAGCAGACAATGAGGGGCTGCCACACAGTATGGGGTCAGTGTGTGGCTGCTGAAGGGGCCAGGAGAGCCAGAAGGACAAGCCCAGATGCCTCCAGATGAGATAAGAGTCTGGGGAAGGTGCGGGGCTAAGCCGGGGCCTGGGAGTGACGGGGTTGGCGGCAGCTTGGAAGAGGCTGGCTTTGCTGAAGGCCTCCTGCGGAAGTGGACTAAAGTGGTGGAGTGTGGCCTGGGAGCCGGGAGGCCTGGGCTCGGACCCAGCATGGCCCCTGCGGGGTGCTGTGACTCCGGCATGTGCCTTCTCTCTCCTGAGCCCATTTTCAGCTCTAAAGCGGGGCGAGTATCGAGCTGCTGAGAGGAACGCTCTGGGCTCTGCACAGCGGCTGTCACTCAGGAGCATTCGTTCAAGGGCACAGTGATGACCGAGGTTGGGATGCAGGCTGTTTAGATCTTACAGCACCACGTCCCCCCGTGTGGGCCAGAGCCCAAGTCTGGAAGGCCCAGAGGCGGTGCCCAAGCAGCTTGGCTGGGCCTCAGGGGCACAGTGAGGCGCGGTGGGGGCCAGGAGGACTGGGGAGGGTGGCCAGCACTAACTAGCTGTGTCTGTGGCCCCTTCCTGAGTCCCTGAGTCCAAGTGATGACCTGGTGCAGCAGCTCCGTCGGGAGCTGGTCTTCAGGGAGGGGAAGCTGGCGAAGGACCGAAGGACCGGACAAGAGGACAAGGTGCTCTCACACCCGTCCCCCGGCTCAGCCCACACCCAAGGCCGTGCAGAGGAGCCTGCAGCTGAAGCTCTGCAGCATCTGTTTCCCCGAGGTCCTCTGTGAGGAGGTCAAAGGTTGTGTCCGCACCGCAGCACCACAGGCGGTGGGCGGCATCCAGGGGCCTCACTCCGTCCTGCTGGGGGAGCACACAGCGGGCCCTGCACAGGCCCCAGGGGACTCTCAGGGCCCCAGGATCTGCCTGGGAAAGGTCTGCAGGAGGATGGGCCTGGAGATGCTGCATCAGGTGGAACCCCACCCAGCCAAAGCTGATGCATGCAGGGGGTGTGGCTGTGAGGCCTGGGGACCCCCAGAAAGCACGTGGTGCACCAAGGTCCTTTCTCTGTTTTATACCTGAAAACCAAAGGAGGCCTAACGCCCCTCCAGGGTAGCAGAAAATCAGTGGAGTGTTTCGTGGTCTTGTGTCTGACTAGCCCATTACCTGGGTTAGGCTGAGCCTCAGTCCTGGCCACCGGCAGTCATTAGTGAGTTGTAAGGGGCATGATCTGACAGTTTGTACCAGCGAACCCAGACACAGACAACACTTGGATTTATAGACTCATGTGATTAGACTCACCGGTCCCCCTGCTTCCACCCGCTGCCCATCCGTGTGGTCCTTTGCCCTGACCTGTCACCACTAGAATCCTGGCCTCATCTCCTCGTCTTGTCCAAATGACACAGGGAGCGTGCCCTACTCCAGACTGGGGTTCCTGCTCCACTTCTCCCTACCAGCCTCGCACCCAAACCTGGGATCTGAGACACAGTTCCAGAAACCGATGGAGTCCAGCCCAGGCTTTATCGTCCTTCCTGATGCCCAGCTCCTGCCCCCAGCTCTGGCCTTGATTCCTAAACTCCACCCCACCCGGATTCTCCCCCTGCCAGGTGACTAGGCCTGATGTGCACCCAGCCCTCCGGGCAGGGGAGCTGCAGACAGTGCTGGGGCTCCCCAGGAACAGCCACAGCTAGTTGGGCTGCGAGGTAAATGCAGACATTTCAGCTCTGGGGTCCAAAGTACAAGTCACAGAAAACTTAGCACATTTCTTTTTTTATTATTAGATCTTTCTCTTTAAATTAAAGAAAAATTTGAACTGAGGTGACATCGGTTAACAACATTTTATGTTCCAGGTGTGCGACATTGCAATTCGCTACCTGTGTGCCTTATGGCGTTTAGTGAGTGTAGCTTCGTTTCCATCCATCACCACAGTGTGCGTGGTTCTGCTCTCCCGCCGTGAACCAGAGGCACAGACACAAAGGGCCGGCCACACACCCACACACGCGCCACACTCTGCACTAGACATAAGAACACATGTGAGCAGGGCCCCCAGTGTAAGTCCAGTGGGAAAACTAGGAAGAGTCGTGTCCACACCTGACCCACTTACCACTTGCAGGCATGTCTCTCTCTGCAGTTATTACCGAGGGTTTATATCTGTTTCGCAAATGCCTTTAAATCCTCGGTCTCTTGTGAGGCCTAAAGTCAAGAATTGACATTTCTTCAATGTAAATAGGAAATACTACAGAATGGGTTGAGGTCAGTTTTTTAAAAAATTGCTCTCCTGGCTTTTAACTCTGCAGGCTTGCCGAGTGTTTAATTCTACCTGTGGTCACTCAGGAGCCAGCCTGTGATTTCTCCAATGTGACCCAGGGTTTTCAAGCACACCGTCCGATTCTCCAAACAGTGGCTCAGGTGAGCGGTGCCCAGTCGCTAAATGAGCCCCAACGTTACTGGGGGGAGGAAGGATAGGTCACGAGGGAGGGCCCCGTGGCCGCGGGCGTGCGCAGCCGCACCCAGCCTGTAAACAAATTGCATTAATAACTCTCTAGTCAGTTAGGTGCTGGGCGCTTAGAAAGTCCTCCCCAGAGAAACCCAGCTAGGGACGGAGCTGAGTCCCTTGGGCCAGCTCCCAGCTAGAGATGGAGCTGAGTCCCTGGGCCAGCGCCCAGGCACATGTTGAGCCCACAATGTCTTCAGGTAATGCTGTGCCACTGCTTGTCACCCTTCATCGAGGAGTCACCCTGCCGTGTTAGAAATGTCTTCCCTGCAGATGCTCCCGCCGTGTGGGTTGGTTGCGTGAGCCCCAGCGACACGGCCCACGCTGGGGTGTAGGGAGGCCACACGGGCCCCGGGACTGAGGTCCTGGGAGTTAGACCTGAAGAACAAGGCCACCGGGAGTCTCCTTTATACTGGTGGTGCGAGGCTGGGGTTCCTGGAGGAGGAGACGGGGTGGGGGGGCAGGGCGGTGAGTGGTGGACAGAGGTCGGGGTTCTCTGGTGCGGAGCTGGGTGTGAGGAGGGGACTGGGGAAACGGGCCAGAGAGGAAAAGAAGTGAGTCCCATTACCCACCTCTTCTCCTGCTTCCCTGGAGTCCCAGTTTTCTGTCTCTTGTCTCAGTCCTCCCTGCTCCCTCTCCTCTCCCTTCCCTGTCACCTGCTCTCATCTGTCAGCTGCTGTCCCTGCCTCGGGCCAACTCCAGGGTGAGAGCAGGAGGTGGGGAGTGGAGGGTCACCCCTGGCACTGCCTGGCAGCAGCTGGAAGGGCACAGGGGAGGGAAACACCCTGAATGTGCAGGAACAGGGGCTCCCTTCCTCAGAGAGGCCCAAGACCCGGGGAACAGCTTCTGGAAGCTCACAGAGGAACTTGCAGGCTGTTTAAGCAGTTCAAGTGTGGTGGGTGTGTCAGTGTGTGTGTGTAGGGGGCACAATTAGCTTCATCACAGACAAGCTCACTGAGGCTCCCTTAGACGGGGAGGTCCCCTGGTGCCCTCACAGTGTTGTTTGAATGGTGGGCATGCCGCCTGTACCCCGATGTGCAGTGATGCTGTGTGACGGACAGGCTCCTGGGGACAAGGGGCCTGAGGGACTGCATCGCCTCGGCTCCTTTGCTTCCCTGAGGATTCCCCTCCCCGGGCTCCGCTTCCCCAGATCGTGAGGTTGTCAGGCTTGGGGTCCTCACGGAAGGAGAGAGGAGCCCCACATTTCCCTCTCAGCTGTCAGCAGAGCAGACTCAGCTCCCACGGGCAACCCCTGTGTCTTCACTGTTGCTCAGAAAATGGTCAAGGAAAGGATGACCTCCCCCGTGGCTGTGCCCTCAGTCCCCCCTGCCCCGTGTCCCCTCCTCCCTCCACCAACTCAGGGGCTGTGGTTTTATTTTCTGTCTTTGCCTCTTCCCCCCTCCTCCCTGCTCACAGGAAACGTGTGAGGTGCCACTGGTGACCAGCCTTTGGGGACACAGCAGGAAGTGAACCCACTGTGGCCCTGCGCTGTCCAGCGCTGCTCTGGCCTCCGAGTCCACGTGCTTCCAGCGTGGTGGAGAGGAGGGATGTTTCTGGATTGAGGCGAGAGCTGCTGAGGTTGCTGGGATGGTATTTATAGAGCCGGCCTTGGAGAGCAGGCAATTCTCTTAGCCCTGGAACCTTCCCTCATTTGGGAGTTTCTAAAGATAGAGCAGTGTGGCATCTTGTCTGAGACGGGGTGTGCTAATCCCTTGTAAACCCACTGGGGGTTTTCTCCTAGTGAGTGCTGACCAGTGTTCTGACTGGTCAGCACGCTGACTCAGCCCGACTCCTTCCTCTCCCTCACCACCCACTCCGTCCTGCCACTGGTTGTACTCATTGGCAGGTGACACAGTCCACCGGCGGGGAAACTGAGGGAACGAGCCCGTGAGCCACTTGCAAGGTGACACGCGCTTCTGTGACTGCTCAGAGGAGCAGAAAGAAAGGGGAGGCAGCTCAATTTCTTGTCGTTGGGGTGCACGGTGGCCTCCAGCCCCTCTTTGTATCGTCTCTGTGAAGCAGGGATTAGTACGCCCACTTTATAGGTGAAGAAACCAAGGCTCAGGAACTGGTCTGAAATCGCTCTTCATTGATGGAGTTAAGATGCCACTGCCCCAACCCAGCCTGGGACACCGGGGAGAAAGGTGGGAGAATGGTGGCCCTTGTCTCCAGACTTCAGATGCACAATTACCTCATGGCCCCCAAAGCTGGTGGGGCGTTAAGGCTGTGCTTGGTGGTGGGTCCCTTCTTTTATCTTTGGCCCTGAGATGAGAACAATTTCTGCCAACCAAGCCTGGTTAGACACAGCTTCTAGGGAGGAACAGAGCCTCCTCTTACCCAAAATGGGGGGCTGCCCTCAGGTACATCCCTCCGTCTACTGCCCATCCATCACCCCTGGTGAAGTGAGGACATAAAGGAATGGGTGGACGTTTGCCAAGAGCCAGCTGTGTCCTAGACACTGCCTCTGTCTCCCTCTGTTCTGACCTCCCAGCCCTGTGATGTGTTTTCTCTCCCGTGTGAGATGCGGAACTTGCAGCTTGTTGAGGGGGAGTAACCTGCCCCGTGCCCCACTGATGTAAGAGGCCCAGCGGGCACGCCCCTCTGGAACGTAGACCCCAGGTTAGTGCTATTGACTTCCAGGCTCTGCAGCCTGAGGGCACGGCAATGAGACCCAGCACCGCCTGCTCAGGCGCGATCTCACCACTTCTCAATCGACTGCCCCACATCTCACCACATGTCCAGTGCAGCGGGTAATAGGATTTGATGGTTAAGGTGACCCCGGCTGGGCCAAGCTACAGTCCATTTGTGCCTCTACCAAGCACGTGCAGCTTGCAGCCTAGACCAGGGGCGTCACAGTCCTCGGTGATGGAGCATGGCGCTGGTGCCAGGGCTGCTGGGTGCGTGCTGGAGGCCCGCCCCTCTCCACGGAGCTCCTCTGCAGGCCGTAACCACCCGACCTCCTGGGGAGTCAGAGCAAGAGGCCCGGGGTGGCAGGCCTAGCACATGAGAAGGGGAACGGGGCTGGCCAAGAAGGTTCTGTATGTCCTTTCTGATGCCTTCAACTCCACTCACCCTTAAGGGCTGGTCTGAGGCCCCTTCCTTCTGGGAAGCTCCTCATTCCTCTTTTCCTCTCCCTCCCAGAGCACACCCGCTGTGTGCTGTACGCGTTCTGGAATGCTGAAGTTCATGAGCTCCAGGGCACTCAGTCCCAGCTCCTGGCCAGCTCTGGAACTCCTCCCCATTGTCCCCACAGTGTCCGTCTGCTGCTTGGCCCCCCATCTCTCAAGGCAGTGTTGCTGGATGAGCCAGCTCTGAGCAGGCAAACAGCCTTCCTCTCCCTGAGCGGAAGTGAGTTCTGGTGCCTGCCCAGCGCTGAGACCTGCGCCTGGACATGGTCCATGGTGGCCTCCAGACCTTTGAAGAGAAATCTTGGCCACCCCCCCCCCGCAGGCCTTCTCTTCTTAAACAAGACCAGGAGAACCTCAGCAAAACCCGCGGAACGTGTTTTCTAGAAGCTGCGCCTTCAGAGGGCTATTTGCAGTTGCACTGGGGCATATCTATTTTAAAGGCTTAAATGGCATTATTTTAGCAGCAACTCAGAGAACATTCAGACAATCTCCATTAGCATGGAAAAAATGACCAAGTCTCATTAAAAACAAAATCAGTCTTAGAAATGTACAAGTTATCCAACCATAGTTTTTAAAAACTCTTTCTTGCCAACATATTATCTCTGCTGGGCATCCTAAATGAAGGCCCGGTGAAGGTCGAGCAGGATGGGTGGGAGACAGGCATCTTGGCCTCCAGGGAGAAGGTGGTGTGGGAGTGGGCAGAGGCGGCTTGTGGAGGCCCCACCGCCGCTTCTGGTACAGCGCCACAGCGAATCCTCAGCACCACGGGCAGTGGGAGTGACCGTCCTCCCCATGGAGGTGGGTGGGGTGGAGATTAAGACACGAGACACAGCAGGTCCAAATCCACTCTCCTTCCTTTCCACTGGAGCCCTCACTCGCTCACCCCAGTTTTGTTTCATGCACCTCAGGTCCCCAGGAGTCTGTGCGGTCCCCAGGCCCAGACCATCTCTTGCCCCTCCTGCCTTCACCCCCACCCACGGCAGGGCTGGGGAGCCAAAGGCCCTCAGGAAAATGTGCTCAGCTCAACTGCAGTGGTCCCAAGTGCCAGCACCCCCTGGGGTGTGCAGGGAGAGGGAGCAAGGACTCATTCCGTTCCTTGTTCACCTGCTGCTCCGTGGCTACAAGACCTGCCTCCTCTCCCAGCTGGTCAGTGCCTCCAGAGCTGGGGGAAATGTCCCTGTCCCTTCACCCAGCCCAGACTGGTGACCAAGGTGTCCTTTCAATTTAACGAAGAAAGGGTAGCAGCTGCCCACCTTGGTTGTGTGTTTGCCATGATTTGGAGAAAGAACAGGTCACTGGAGAGCACCCAGTAATGTTGCACCTGTCCCAGCAGAGCCCGGGAAGGTGCTGTCCCGTAGGGTCCCCATAGTCCCAGTGGAGCAAAAGCATGGTCTCACTAGGGGGAAGGGGCCAACTCTGGCAAGTTAGAACTAAAGGAGGAGGGGGCAGGGGCCGGAGCTGTAAGGACAAAGCAGCTTGGCACAGTGGTGCCCTGGCTTGGGTGTGAATCACAGCTGATTGGGCCGTTTGATAAAAACAGGCATTTCTGGGCCTTGTGGTGGAGGCCCTGCCAACCCAGGAGCTGAGGGTGTGTGCTGCTCACTGCACCAGGGGTGTTCTAAGAGCTTTCTGGACGCTGCCTCTCTGAGCCCCCTCACTCACCCCAAAGCAAGTACCCCTCTGCCCCTTGTCCAGACGGAGAGGCTGAGGGGCCAGAGGTATTCTGACTTGTCCAGGGGCAGAGCTGCGGCAGAGTCCCTGGTTGGGGCGTGGTGTGAAAGGCCCTTTTTAGCAACTAGTGACAGCAGACAGCCTGTGGACCCTGCTCGGAAAGTCTGAGCTCAGTCCGACTCCAGGCCCTGGTGCTGGGCACAGAGAGGGGTCTGTTTAGTGACTTTCCACCTCCTCTGGAAAGTGCCGCAGGGCAGGGGCATCTCCTCGGGATCCTGTCTGCCCAGTGAGGAGAGGAGGGGCCAAGAGGCCAGGTCTGGGAGCATCTCCCACAGCCCCCACCCCAAACATGTCCTCTGTCCGCAGCAGCAGATGTCTTCCGGGCGGGGAGGGCTGCACCCCGCCAGGCCCTGGGGACGGACCAAGGAAGGGGACTGGGTCCAGGCATGTCCGTGGGTGTCAGGGAGTGCTTAGTAAATTGAGGCAACTCACATCCTAAGTCAGCTTACAGTCTCGGGCTTTTGTGCCGTCTCGTCTCAGAGCCTTAGACGCCTGGACACACACTTCACCGGTGAGTGTAGGTTTCCCTTAATGTTGTCGTTCTCACACCCTCTTCAAGTAATTTTCTTGTAGCTGACCACCTACCTGCCCAATTAGTTACTTCATATTTTTTAAATTGACTCACACTCTTGTACTTACAATGGATTGTTTTAAAGGGAAGTATTTGAGTTAGTTGTACACATTTCCTATAACACAGTACTGTGATTTGCAAGCTTCGGATCCAGCCAGGGTGACTGAAGTCCTGTCACTTGACTGGCCCAAGGCCCCTGTGGAACCAGGGCAGGGATCACGGAAGCAATTCCAAGGGGCGGAGTTAGAACTGAGGGAGGAGAGGGCAGAGGGGAGCCTATTGCAGCCAGATTCATCTCTGGGAAACACGGCTGCAGCCTTACTGCTTGGCCTGTGGTTTCTGGAACAATCTGTGCTGTTTTTGCAAGCCCTGCTCTTCCGGGAGACCCTTGTCTGCCTAGAGAACTGCCACTCTCCCTCCTGAATGTGCTCCCCTGAGGCATCCTGGCAACACCATCCCGGTCCCCCAGAAGGACCTGCGGTATTCCTTCTGCCCCCAGAGCCCCTCTTCAGTGTCTGCCTGCTCCGTCGGGAGGGCGGGGACTGGGCGGAGAAACTGGGGGTGGTGGGGGCATCTCTGCACCCTTGCGCCTTGCAGAGTTGTTTTGTAATGGTAACTTCAGAATCGTCACCACGTGCCAGGGTCAACGCCAAGAGCTTTATGTCGACTCCCTCCCTTAATCCTGGCAACAACTTTTATTCTCCTCTTACAGACTGAGGTGTGCAGAGTTTAAAGTTGTCACACACAAAGCACAGGGTGAGGATTCAACCCCGCTGTGATGGATTTCAGGGCCTAACACCTAAACACGCCCCCACTCAGCAGTGACCGACCCCCGGCAACAAGTGCTCGGTGAGGGAATAAATGGGACGAACAAATGGACAAGAGCGACAAGCACAGAAGGCGTTCCCTAGGGCTGTTGTCCCACCCGAATGAAGAGCCGTGTGCAGGCCCCGCCCAGCCTGCTGGCTGGAAGGTGATCCTAGGGTCAAGCTAAGAATGGAGTGGCGTGCTCTGCTTTGAGCATACGGAGAAAAGGCCCCGACTGTGTGAGCCGGTGGAAGTGGGAGGGTGGTACAGCTGGAAGGTGGAGTTGCCTCAGGTGCCTGCTCATCCTGGGCTTTGGTGTGGGAGCCTTTTGAGAGCAGGGCCTGTTTTGGTTCTCAATTTTCCAAACCCCATTCCCAGAAGAAAGTGGGTATTCCGTGCGTGCTCCCACAATTCATTGATTAAATCTGAGGGCGTTCATTTTGTTCATTTGTTCCTTGTTCACGGGAGGCGGGTCACTGCCCTCCTCCTCCTCCTGCAGAGAACCACGGGTGGGTCCCAGCTGGGGCTGGGGGGCGGGGCAACTTCCCTGCTCTGGGCCTCAGTTTCCTCCATGTGAAATCCCACTGCTAGACTCCATTCTTGGAAGGCCTTCCGATTATGGCCTTCTTGAGCCCAGGGTGCAGCCCGGGCTGGGGCTTGCCCACTGGGCTGTCTGGGACACCCAGAACGGGCCATTATCGGACCCTGTCTTGTGCCCCGGCCTCCAGCAGGTGGCTGCTGGCACAGCTGGCAGAGTGAGCTGCTTTTTCTGCCCAGACAGCAGGCACTGGAAATCATTCAGGAATAACAAACAGGCCAGAAACATTTGCATAAGGAATCACGAAGAACAATACATGTTATTTAAACCATCTTCGGCTGGCAACAGAAGCAAAAAGCAGCTGAGATAAATTTGCAATGCAAATCAGCCTGATTTGGAGCAGAACCTCTGCCGGTCTGGGGGTCGGGGGGAGCTTCTGAAGAGGGGCAGGAAAGAAAGTCTTTGTCTCCAGCCCTGCCCCTCCCAAGTATGCTTTCCAGGGTACATTTTCTCATTCTCTCCTTCGCTCCCTTTTTCCGCAATTAATGGGAACGATTTGTCTTCTAATGTGGCTTTAGCTCATGGAGTCTTTGTCTCACTCTAATCCTTTAAATGATCTACATAATAAAATATGTATCCAGTGATTTCAAGTCATAATTTGATCTTCTGGGGAAAAGGGGGGAGGGAGATAGGTGAGCTGAAAAGAGCCCTTCTCATAATTTATGCATCTTCATTTGTCTTTATTTACCATGCATTTATTTATTTATTTTTGCTTAATGATCTTCCTCCTGCTCCCTTCCCTCTCTGCCCACAGCACTTCCTCTGTGTGCCTGGGGTCCGGGCACTGAGAAGGGGCACTGCAGATGCGGAGAGGGAGGGGCAGGCGCAGCTGGCCTCCTTCTTAGCAGCAGCAGCAGCAGCGAGAAGAACAGCAAGTTCTGGAGGGCTCGCCTCAGGTCAGAGGGGCTTTGAACCCCAGGTCCCCCCATTGTCCTGTTGTTCCTACGTGGGCTATAAGGGGGTGACAGTTCAGTTCACTTGTCTGGATGGTGCCCTTCATCTGCATAACATCAAATGACCACTCCCTGCAAACACCAGCCAGTCCTTCTGGGGAGAGTCCAGCAAATGCACCATCATTCCCCCAGGCCCCCCAGGTGTTGGCTACCCTGAAAACCATTTAAGAACGACCTTCCCTACTGTCCATCCTGAGGAAAGTCCCCCTGGAGCTGCAAACCCTAGAGGGACATGCACTCAGCCCACCTTCCCCCAAGCCCCCACCATGCTCCCCATGGAAGTCCGGAAGATGCCTTCTCCGGGCCGCAGCGTATGATTATGCATCTTGTAGCCCGCACACGGCACTGAGCCTGCGCACAGTTGCCGAGACGTCGCGGGGCGCCGACCCAGGGATGGGCTGGATTGCGGGCATTCTGGTTTTGCTTGCCTGGAGAGGGAGGCTTTTTATAATTTGCACAAAAGCATCAAAACCAGGCTTGGCCCTGTCCTTGTCGCCATTCTAGTTTGCGTTTTGTGTTCTGGTCTAGCACTTGCTGGGGGAAGAGTCCCAGGGAAGTGGCAGGACTTGGCCTTCAAAGGACAGTCTGGGGACTTTGAGCAGACGAGCAGCAGGGACTCTGCGGCCACAGCAGGGCAGGGAGGCCAGGGTTGACTGAGTCGGGCCCTCACTGTCTTATCCACAGAAACCGGGAAACGGGTCTTTGTGTAGCTCATTTGGAGGCAAAACCTGCCCTGCACAACGCTATTTATAGTCTTTTATTTATCCCACTTTTCGAGAACATTCATGGCTCTCCCTGGAGGGGTGTCGCTGCCTGGCTGCAGGGAGCTGGCCGGGACCTTGCAGGGACGTCTCACACCTGAGGGGATGAGCATCATGTCACCTCCCTTCGGCATTCTGAAGCACATCGGCCCCACGGGTTCAGGACAAGGGCCTGTCATGTAGGGGAAACTGCATTGTGAGAACAAAGGGGTCACATCGGGCACAGGAGGGCAGGGGCAGATGGACCGGGGCCAATGGGCCAGACATTTTGAAGGAGGTCTGGTTCAGCCAGGGAAGAGGATCTTGGATGGGGGGCGGGCGGGGGGGGGGCGGCATGAAAGCTTGGAAGGAGCTCAGTGGGATGGCTGGAGAGTGGGGGCGGAGCTCCTGGTGGTTTCTGCAGGAGCGCTGTGAGTTTTGAGTTAGGGGCATTTTTCTACCAGAAGCTGTATTTAGAAGGAACGCCCAAATGTGCTGTCTCCGTGGGAACCCGGGGTTAGGTTGTGGCAGAAGAGGTGCTGGGAGGAGCTATGAGGGTCCCAGCTGTTGGAAGTCCGAAGGCCCAAAGTGGCCAGGCTTGTGTCTGGGACACCCAGGGCTGCAGCCTCTCCTTGTGCTCTCGGGTGTGTGGGGCTGTGAATAAATCGCAGCAGTAGGTCAGCACGGCAGAACTCCAGGCCCTCCGCTCAGGGACTCTGCCCACAGACTCCTCGGGGGCTCGGGGCCTGGGGCTCAGTGTATCCCACCCTGGAAGCCGGCTTCAGGCAGTGCCCTCTCCAGAACTAGGATGCACCTTCCCGGAGCCCCCTCCGCCTCCCCTCTTGCTCCCCACTCTCTAGGCTGAGTCTTCTCACCTTGAACTGTCCACGGTGACTGAGGCAGGGAAGCCAGGAGTGACAGGGAGCCAGCCACATGGCATGGTTGGGATACCGCAGGGCCTGGCCGGCTCACAGGAGATGGGACAGAGAGCACCCTTTTTTCCTTTTCTTTCAAAGAACAGTCAGGAGTTGGGCTGGACTCAGAGAACATTCAGTCTACCCCCTCTTACTTTACATGGGGACAAACTGAGTCAGAACGAGGGACAGTGGCTGTGGGCCCAACCTCAGGGTTCGTTCTCCCTCCTGAATCCTGTACCCTGGCTCCCCTCCAGCACCTCCCCCAGGGCCCCCCTCCTCACTCCAGGCTGCAAACACCCTCTAGCCCGAGGAGCCGCACGGGTTCAGCCTTTGGAGACTGTTGCGGGGTCACTCTGGACGTCGCTTAGCCCAGCAATGCAGCGCATGTGTTTAAAGCCTCGCCTGCTCCCTCTCCCTTCCTGCTGTCCTGTGATCCC
Organism: Desmodus rotundus; assembly: GCF_022682495.2. Taxonomy (NCBI): domain Eukaryota; kingdom Metazoa; phylum Chordata; class Mammalia; order Chiroptera; family Phyllostomidae; genus Desmodus; species Desmodus rotundus. The sequence continues at coordinate 94,852,727 of NC_071398.1, forward strand.
CTGGCTGCCTGGCGAGGACTCCGGGGCTCTGTCCTCTGCAGGGAGCCTGGGGTAAGGGGCGGCCTCTGCAGGTGCGTGCGTGCGTGCGTGCGTGCGTGTGTGTGTGTGTGTGTGTGTGTGTGAAGGGCCAGGACTCTCTGGGAGCTGGGCACAGGGAAGGGCCTCTTGTCCCCTCTGAGCATGACTGGAGCCTACGCCCTCCACCGAATTGGCCTGGACACCCACGGTGGGCAGCCTGGGGGCTCCCGGAGGCCCGCCCCTTCATGTCAGGGAGGAAGTGGGAGCCGCATGGCCACTGGATCCAGCTCACAGACCATGGAGTCCAGCTCCTGTGGGATTCTGGGCCAGTTACTCACCATCTGAGTTCAGTTTCCTCATCTAGGAAGGGGTGTGACTGCCAGCACCTTAAAGGGAGATCAGGACAGGGACCTCTGTGGCTACCTGACCCTGGTTACTGACAGCATCTCCTGACCCCCACAGCGGGACAGGCCTGACAAGGCCACTGAAGGGGACAATGGGGAGATCGTTTGAAATTAGATTTTCCATGAAATGGAAAACATGTTTTCCAGAATGCGTAGTTGTGTTGTTTGTTGGTGAAAATAGGTATCTGATTATAATTATTAACTAATAAATGTAATTGCCATTTATTTGGCATGTCTTAGTTTATTTTAGTTTACATTCTATATTTTCATTTAATTGCCACAAGTATTAAGGCAAGAGTTATTGTTATCATTGAGATTCCCATTGTAGAGATGAGAAAGCTGAGCTTGCAAAGGTTAGGTGACTTTACCGAGGTAATCTAGCAGGCAGAACCAAGACTAAATCACCCAGTCTTCCGGACTCCTTAAGGGTTGCTCCATATTTCCGCACCTAAAACCGGGAGGATAAATCACGTCCTCACTTACCAAGCCCATTCCCTTGGAAAGATTTTGTGCCTTCCAGAGTTGGAATAGGATGGATACATACATGGTAGTATATTCTACAGTGGAATACTACATGTCGGTACAAAGCCATAAGCTAGAGCTACATATATCAATGTGGATAAGGTTGAGGGAACGTATGTCGAGAGAGAAGCGAGTTGCAGAAGAATGTACAATACACAGAGCGATACCCTTATATGTTTTAAAAACATAGTGTGTGCTTGCCACAAGTGAGTGCAGGCAAGCCTGGCGGTGGCTGAGGGAGGCCAGTGGGTTGTATCAGCGTCACTTCTCTGGTTGCAAAACTGTAACATGTTACAGTTTTGCAACATGTTACTGGTGGAGGAGGGGTATTCGGGATCTCTCTATTCTTTCTTACCATTGCATGGGAACCTGCAAGGTATCTCCATATAAATAAGTTTTAAAAAATAGCCCTGGCTGCTGGGGCTCAGTTGGTTGGAGCATCATCCCATAGCCTAAAGGTCGCGGGTTCCGTTCCCAGTCCGGTCACACATGATCCCTGGTTGCGCATAGGGGAGGCAACCAATTGCGGCATCTCTCTCACATCGATGTTTCTCTCCCTTCCTCTCTCTTTAAAGAAAGCAATGATTTCTTTACAAAAAAAAACTTGTCCTCACGTGAGGATAAAGAAAACATTTAAAAAAATAGACATGGGGATAGTAAAGACCCAGTTCAGGACGGTGGTAACAGCTGGCGTGTGTCCAAGCAAATGGGATCGGCTTACCCTGGTCATATTCAACAGGTTCGGCACTTCCTTTCTCAAGGGGGGTTCTGGATACACGGCTGCGTATGATGTTGTTTGGTGCTTCTTTTGGTGAAGTCTGAATTACTCCACAGGTGAACAAAAATGGCCCGGACGCTGTGTTCTGAGCACAAGAACTGGAGCAGAGCAAAGAGGATGCAAAGCGGTGGCGAGTCTGTTCCACCTTGTGTCCGAAGACTTGCTGAGTGAAAAGCTGCCGTCTTTGGCTACTTGGCACAAAGGTTGATGAAGCCCTAGAACTCGGTGACATTAAAATCATGCATCTGCCCAGCCCATCGCGGTTGACCGTGGGCATCGGTTCAGCCCCTGGAGGAAGCTCTTACGAACGGGTGATGTTATTTTAAGCAGCACACATCAGGGCCTGTGCACTGTCGGGCCAGCTCCTCAGAGGGCTCTTTGCAGCTTAACTCAGTCTCCCCAGCTGAAGCAGGGATGGTGGGCAAGGAAGGGGAGAGGGAAAGGGCTGGAGGGTAGGGACCAGGGACCGTGCCCACCTGGGGATCATTGGCAACCAGTGAGGACAGCTGAGCGAAGCCTGGGGGAGCCAGGGGTTGGAGTGTCAGGGTGTTGTTTGGAAACTGCAGGGATTTGGGGTCTGTCAAGTGTGATTGGTGCGCTGGGGACCAGGCTGGCAGTGAGAGCCAGGCTCTGTCCCTGCCTCCCAGGCTCAGCGGATGAACGACTTGGGGATTTCACTCGACAGCACTCAAATCGAAACAGCAGCTGCTGTTGCCTCAAGATTTCTTGTTCCAGCTTTGCTGAGAATAAAATACCCATGATCCCCCAACATCCTTTCTCTCTATCTGGTGGCTGCTGGGGCCCAGCCAGGCCCCCAATCACCCAGGCAGGAGAGCCCAGGCCCAGGGCAGGCAGAGTGCTTTGTCTCAAGCATCAGCCACTGGCCCTAAAATAATGGGAAGAGGCTAAAGATTTAGGGCAACTGTGAGGGAAGGAGGAAAGGAAGCAGACCGCCCTGAGTCTGGCCCACGCTGCCTTCCTGGCTGGCCGTGCCTCTTACTCTCTCCAACAGTGGGGAGATTGAGGCTGAGGAGAGCAGGTGAAAGAATAGAAGGGTCAGCTGAGGGTCACAGTGCTGCTCTGAGTAAGAGGCTGGCCCTCAGCTGCCCACCACATGTGGTTTGGAGGGAGGCACACGGCTGACATCCGGGGTGGCCCTACCCACGGCGTCTATGGGGAGGGGCTCCGGGCGCTGGGCAGTATGCGTCCTACATGGTTGTACATGAGTGGGCCTGGGGACATCTGGGAAGCAACTCTTCTGCTTTAGGCACCGTATGAAGGCTTTCCCGACGTGGTTAAACCTCACAGAGATTCCGCAGGTAGGGCTTTTGCCACAGGGAGATGCCAAGGGTCTGCTTCCCACCGAAGAGCCCACCACGACCCTCACCCACTCATCTGTGTGACCAACTGTAAGACGGTGGGAGACAGAAAGGGTGCCCTTCTGCCACTTGTCACCTAGCTCAGGAAGGTCAGGCACAGGCATCCCTACCTCTGTTGTCCTGGAATATTGTAAACACCCACGAGAAACCGGCCAGGGTGTCCTCACGCCAGAGGATCCCTATGCTAGTTAGAGGTTCCATGCACGGGGTATGGGTGGTGGGGGGACAGAGGACGCATGAGGGAGGAAAGGAGGGGCTGGGGAAGGGCAGGACACAGAGAAGCAAAAAGGGTTTCCTACTGCAGAGCAGGTCTCCAGGCTGCCACTCGCTCTCACGCTCATCATTTCTGGATAGCGGTACCCCAAATGTCATCTTTGGGGCACTATTTGGAAAGCAGGAAGTGATTACAGGGCCGAGGGAGTCTTGGGAACAGGCTGTAGACTCCCAGGAAGCGGCAGGCATGCGGGGTTCCTGACTCCCAGCAGGCCCACCCACTCCCTCCTTAGACCTGCAGGGTTCCCATCCAGCCCAGAAGGCTCCCTCTCTGGTTCTCCAGGAACCCAGGTCCTCTCTCCTTGCACTGCAGACAGACCCTGCATTTCTGAATGCTTGCTCTCTTTTCCTGGATGCTCCCAGCCTTCTCAAGTGCCAGCAGCAGCTCCTCCTTGGCACCTTTGTCCCCACAAGCTGACGCCCGTCCTCACACTCCCCCTCTCCTGTTAGCTGCCTTCACACTCAGGCTGGTAGGCCTCTCTCAGCCCCACGCCCACCTTCTCTTAGGTTGCAGATTCCTGGGATGTCTGTTTCCCTCTTTCTGTTTCCGGTGGGTTGGCTCCTCCCTCATTGTGCACATTGCCCCCTAAGTCCCCAGGACACCACCTCTCAGTCACAGGCCATCCTTTCAAAGAGTTAGGACACATTTACATGTCTTATCCCTGCCTGCTCCCTGTGATCTGGGGAGGGACAGAGTGGAAGGGAGTAGGAAAGATTTCTATTTCTATTTCACAGCATCGCTTGCCAAAACGTTAGTAAGTTATTTGACTCCAGATAACACGGTAATTAATAATGTAATAGGATGCAATTTATAGGCACTCATGCCTGAAGGCCTCTGGTCCCAAGGCCATTGGTAAAGGCAAAATTAAAAGCATCTATAATCTCAAAGAGGACGGCTCAATCAGAGCTCACTGAGGCTGAAGAGAACTGGGGGCCCCCAGTGCTCCACACTGAGTGAACAGCAGCCAGGCTCTCAGTTTTCAAGAGAATTCCACCCCCAATATCTAGACTCAGCAAGGTGGGAAGTCGGCCATATGCACTTGACTGCCGCCCTCCCCTCAACAGGCTCACAGCCGACCTAAGAGCATCCTTCCCTTCTGCACCGCTCCTCTTGCATAGGGAGGCGAGGGAAAGGCAGAGAGGCATCAGCTGGAATCCCAGCCCTATCATTTAGTGGCTATTGACCTTGAATGTCTCTCTGCACCTCAGTTTCCACTTCACAGGACTGTGGCAAGGGTGAATGAGAACAGCTGCAGAGCCCTGTTGAGTGCACAGAGGGCTTATTCGCACACATTATTGTTTCCTGTAATTCTTTAACAGCTTTCTGAGGTTTTACAGCAGGGACTACCTGCCCAGTATCTGTTCTCATCGGCTTCTTCCCTGACGCGTTACAGCAAATGCTGCCAAGTTTTCTCGTTCATGTAGTTCGGTGGGTGACATGTTTGATGATCTCTGTAGAGTAGATTTCTAGAGCATATGACAATGGGTCTAATAATACGGGTATTTAAAATTTGTAAGCACTACTAAATTGTAATCCAAACAAATTTTCCCAAAAGACACGTTCACAAACAGGGTCCAAAGCGTAGTCATTTTCCACCTTCTTGCCAAAGTTGGATATTCCCAATTCTCTAAATTTTATTTCTCTAGAGGGTGAAAAATAACATTTCATTGTTTTGTTTTTTTTTATTATTTTTAAGATATATTTTATTGTTTATGCTATTACAGTCATCCCATTTCTCCCCCCTTTTCCCCCCTCTGTTCTGCACCCCCCCTCACACCTGCATTCCACCCCCCGCTTAGTTCATGTCCATGAGGTGTACATATAAGTTCTTTGGCTTCCCTAAAGTTCTTCAGCTTTCCCATACTATTCTTAACCTCCCCCTGTCTATTTTGTACCTACCATTCATGCTTCTTATTCTCTGTACCTTTTCTCCCACTCTTCCCGTTCCTCCTCCCCACTGATAACCCTCCATGTGATCTCCATTTCTATGATTCTGTTCCTGTTCTAGTTGTTTGCTTAGTTTGTTTTTGCTTTTTTTTAGGTTCAGTTGTTGATAGTTGTGAGTTTGTTGTCATTTTACTGTTCATATTTTTTATCTTCTTTTTCTTAGATAATTCCCTTTAACATTTTATATTATAGGGGCTTGGTGATGATGAACTCCTTGAACTCAACCTTATCTGGGAAGCACTTTATCTGCCCTTCCATTCTAAATGATAGCTTTGCTGGATAGAGTCATCTTGGATGTAGGTCTTTGCTTTTCATGACTTGGAATACTTCTTTCCAGCCCTTTCTTGCCTACAAGGTTTCTTTTGAGAAATCAGCTGACAGTCTTATGAGAACTCCTTTGTAGGGAACTGTCTCCTTTTCTCTTGCCGTTTTTAAGAGTCTCTCCTTATCTTTAATTTTGGGTAATGTAATTATGATGTGACTTGGTGTGTTCCTCCTTGGGTTCAACTTCTTTGGGACTCTGAGCTTCCTGGACTTCACAGAAGTCTATCTCCTTCATTATTTTTTCAAATAAGTTTTCCATTTCTTACTCTTCCTCTTCTCCTTCTGGCAGCCCTATGATTCGGATGTTGGAACGTTTAAAGATGTCATGGAGGTTTCTAAGCCTCTCCTCACTTTTTTGAATTCTTGTTTCTTCATTCTGTTCTGGTTGAATGTTTATTTTTTCCTTCTGCTCTAAATCATTGATTTGAGTCCTGGTTTCTTCCTTTCACTGTTGATTTCCTGTATATTTTTCTTTATTTCACTTTGCATAGCCTTCACTTTTTCCTCTATTTTGCAACCATACCCAACCAATTCCATGAGTATCCTGATTGCCAGTGTTTTGAACTCTGTATCTGATAGGTTGGCTATCTCTTGTCGCTTAGCTGTATTTTTTCTGGAGCTTTGATCTGTTCTTTCATTTGGGCCATATGTTTTTGTCTCCCCTTGCCTGTTACATAGTAAGGGGTGGAGCCTTAGGTGTTCACCAGGGTGGGGCAAGTTGTTGGTTGTGATGCTGTATGTGGGGGAGGGGCCCCAGGGGGAACAATGCTGCTTGCTACACTCTCTGATTTTCAGTCACTTCCCCCGCTACCCACAAGCAAATTGGGACCTTCTGGTGCTGATTCCCGAGTGGGTGGGTTTGTGTACGTTCTAGGACCTTTTGGGTCTCTCCTACGAACTCTCCTGTGAGGCTGGGAGTTTCTCCCACCTCAACCCCCACAGGTGTTTTCAATCAGAGGTTTGAGGCTTTATTTCCCAGCACTGGAACTCTGGGTTGCACGGTCTGTCTTGCTCCTGAGTTGTTCCTCCCGGTTTATCTGCACACGAATGTGGGACCACCCAGTCCTCCAGCAGCCGCCTTGTCGCGAATCCTCTCCACCTGGCTGCCCATCTCTGCCCCTCCTACTGGTCTGGGTGACTATTTCTTCTTTAACTTCTTGGTTGTCAGACTTCCATACAGTTTGATTTTCTGGCAGTTCTGGTTATCTTTTGTTTTTAAATTTGTTGTTGTCCTTCTTTTGGTTGTGTGAGAAGTCACAGTGTGTCTACCTATGCCTCCATCTTGGCTGGAAGTTCCCACTTCATTGTTTTAAATGGAATTTCCCTGATTACAAGGTTGAGCATTTAAAAAGATATATTAGCCATTTGTATTTCTTCTTCTACAAAATCTCATTCATACCTTCTCCCTCTTCTTCCACTGGGTTTTGGGTTTTCTGTATTGATGTGTAGTAACTCTCTACATTATAGATATTGATTTTTTTTTCCTGTTGCATATATTGAAGCATTTCCCTCCGGTGTTATTTTGGGTTTTTTTTTAAACTTTGTGGTCTTTTGATGTATAGATGTTTGAATTTTCTATGTAAAAACTGCCTCTCCTAAATTTTCAAATGATCAAATGTTCCAAACTTATAGACAAATACAAAGAAATGTATACAATCCATATATTCACCACCAGCTCTATAAAACCTTAACATTTTGCCATGTTTAAATACTCCCACCACCTTATAATTTTTATTTGGAATTTTAGTTTTCTTTTTAAAGTCGAAAAATGTTTCTTCTTCACAGTAAATTGCAATGGCCTGACCGCCATGTTTTGTGTCCTTCTGTGCTGACCAGCACTCTTTGTGGTCCATTCCTCCCTCTGGATTTACTTTATTTCTGAATGAAGTCCTTCCTTGCTGGTGCTTTTAACGAGAGGCTGTGGATGTTGAATTCTTCTCATATTTTTGATGGTTTTAAAAATGTCTTTATTTTGCTCGCAACCCTGAAGTAATAGCTGCAGCACTGACTGCTAGTTGCCTGGCCCACACCCTTGTCCTCTTCCTCCCCTAGAAGCAGAACTGGAACACTGGCTTTATTTAGGGCAGCTGTGTGCTCCGCAGAAAGGCCACATTTTCTAGATTCTTATAGCCACATGTGGTCAATGAGATATAAGTAGAAACCACTGAGTGGGGAGGAATCGTCCAAAGGGGGCTGACTTAGCTAAGAGGGGTACACTGTTACCCTGTCCTTCTTTCAGGGGACACAGGAGCCTTTGTAAGACCAAGAAGAAAGGAACCACAGCCAGGGGAGGGAGCAGCCGAAAGGGGAGTAGGATCCTCAAGCCTTGTGAGGCCTCCTCCCACTCCTGGCTTCCTCACCCCTTCCATGTGAGAGGAGGAGCCATTTATTTAATTTGTTTACATCTTTGTTCTTAGGTCTCTGATGCTAACAGCGAAATTCAATTGCAGGTTGACATTTATCTTCCTTTTGCCTTCGGAGGGTGATGTCCTATTGTCTTTGGCATCTGTTATGCTGGAGGAGGGTGCTGCTTTTAGTCTAATTGCTCCTTCGTCCTATCTGGTAACTTAAGATTTCTGCGTGATCCTTCTTATTCCATTGTCTGTGAGTGGATTTATTTTTATTTATTTTGCTAGATACCTAGAATATATTTTCCATTTAATGACTCATGCCTTTATCCAGTTTTGGAAAGATTTCAGCAATTATCTCTCCAAGTATTGATTTCCTGCCATTCTTTCCATTCCGTTTCTCTGGAATTAGATGAATGTAAAATCCTCTCTCTCACTGTTCCTTCCTGTATCTTAAATGCATCACACATACCATGTTTGTATATAAGGGGCGGGGGGTAATCCTGGGTGAATTTCTTGGTTCCATCTTCCAAGATTATAAAATTTTTTAAAACAGTGTCCTGACTTTTTATCAACTGCTAAATTTGTGAAATTCAGTGATGTTTCCCTTTAGTTTCTAATGGGTTCTCTTCCTTATTCTTATTGCTGCCTAATTTGGTTCAATCATTTCTTCATAACATGAATGTTATGGCTTCACTTTTCCCTGAGAATGTACCAAAAATACTGTCCTTTCTCAGCTCCCCTGCAGCCTCAGGCAGCCCCTTCTTTCTGATGTCACCGAGCTCATCGGTCCAAGTCCCCCCTAGTTAACAGAACATTGGTGTGTCTCACACACAAGTCAACATGAGATGTCGTGAGATGAGGCAGTTCCTGTCCCCAAAGAGCTTGTAATCTATTCAGAAGTCGGAACAAACACAAGAAAAAAAAGAGGGAAGGAAATTTGCAAACCTGGAACAGCAGCCAGTGGCAGCCAATCAGACCCAGGCTGACACTGAGGAAAGCCGTGGACCGGGGTGGTGTCCCAGAAAAGGAAACCACTGTTTACCGATTGTCTCTCCCAAGCCCCTGCGGATGACCTCTCTTAATCCCTGGTCCAGGTTTATGAGGCAGGATCTACCATCCTCATTTTAGAGAGGAGGAAATCGAGGCCCGAAATGATGAAATGTCTTCCACCGTGCCACACACATAATAAATAGTTGCTCTAACCCCACACTCTTTGCACAGACCCAGGGGCCAGTGCTGGTGAGTTAGCCCTGGGGCACGTTGGGAAGGGAGGTGAAATAATTGTGATCAGGTTCTAAGACCTTAAAATGCAAAGTTAGGAAAGCACCAAAGCAATTCTATTCTGAAAGGACGACCCTGCAGCATTCCCCACTCGGTTTCCCGGTACTTTGCTTAGAGACAGATCTTGGACAGATCAAAAGGTATTGACCAGCAAAGGAAAGGAGTTCGGCGCCATGGCCACTGATGTTTTTGTTACTTTGTTTTTATGTCTGTCTGTGCTCTGGCTTCTTTGAGCCCTAGACTAATTCTGGGGGACTTACCGAAATTTGAATCACCACACTAAGCGCTGTTATGAAATCAGGTGTGGCTGGGGTGTGATGAATTCCCTTGGAAACTGGTATTATGCTCCGAGAAAGCTGGGGACGATAAAGTTTTATGTCCCTGAGCTGGGAATGATGGTTTCCTCAGAGTGGCAGATGTGCCGGGAACTTCATTCTGTCTCCTGAAACATGTGGCCATGGAGTTCACGACATTGTACGCAGTCACAGCGCTTTTCTGGTGTCTTCTCAGCCTCTCCCATGTAATTTGGGGACACAAGGAGGGCACAGTTGCTACAATTTTAGCTTGCAGGCCGCCGGAAGTGAGATGGAAATCTCACTCTGCTGCCACCGTAGAAAACCGCAATATTTATGTGACGTTACTCTGAGCACTGAATTGGGGAAAATGGCCCCTTGTGCTGGAAACAGGTTGGGAAACCTAAACAACCGGCCTTGTGGGCCTGAACTAAACATGCAGGAGAGATTGGGGAGGCAGAAGAGTGTGTTCCCAGGAGCCCGTCCCTCCCTCTAAAACGCCTCGAGGAAAGCAATAGAGCGAACTGAGCCAGGGGAGGGCAGACTTTAAATTATCCCCACGACTGCTTCCCGGTGTTAGCAAGTATAATCGAGAGATAGGACCGGCTCTAATCTCCCTGCGTGATAGAACCTTATGTTTGTGTTTCCTTTGTGACTTTCTGTTTCCGTGCATTCATTTTCTCACTCATGCATTTATTCAGGGAGTGTTTGTGGAGTGCCTGCTCTGTATCGGGCAGGTGGCGGAGGCCTGGATACAACGATGAGTAAACACTAATGCTGTCCCCACCCTCATGGAGCTCACAGTTCGGGGGAGAGGCAGATAGAAATCAGCCAGAAACCTCTGTCAATTATTACCAACAATCCCTGGTGTTCTGATGAGCCAGCCTATATATCAGTATTATTTGAGGAGCTGAGGACGTGGCAGTGAACAGGGCAAAACCCTGCCCTCCCGATGCCTAGGCCCTAGGACGGGGGACCACACACAAACATATACTTTCCAAATAAACAGATGTAACTTCAGTTATTTACAAGTGCTATGATGAAACCAAAGCAGGGTAACTAGCTGGGTGGCCGGTTTAGTAGGGTGGTGCAGACGGGCCCCTCGGGAAGGGATGACTCTGGAGCAGAGAGTGGATCCCGCCGAGATCTGGGGAAAGATCGTTCCTGGCTGAGAGAACAGCATGTGCAAAAGTCCCGAGGCTGGGAGGACCTCAGCTGTGTGTGGACACGGACGGCAGGTGCACATCAGTGGCGGGAACGAGGGCGGCGCGAGGCTGTTGCAGGAGCCCAGAGGGGCCTGGACTACACTGTTGGGGGCGGAGGGGAGGAGATGGGCTGGGCCATGCAATTTCCTCTATTGTAAGAGGACGTGGCCTGTCAGGGAGCTCAGGGCAGACTTTCCCACGGAAGTAACATTTGCACCCAGCTCTAAAGGCTGAGTGGAGTAACCAGGTGAAGATGGAAGGGCAGAATATTCCAGAAAGGAAACGTTTTCTGCATTGCCATGTGGCCTCAGTGCAATCCAACAGGAAACAGAGTAGAAAAAGCCGGGATAAAAACGTTCTTGGTCCTTCTGATCCTCAAGGACACGGTCCTTCCATGCTACTGTGGTGACAAGGAAGATATGGGCTGAGGGAGCACAAAGTAGCAGCAGCTATGGAGCATGAGGCCCAGAACTGGGGGCTAGCTCTCCTTGGACCACCGAGGGAGCAAGGCCCCGAGAGCAGTAGGCGTTGTGGGGCTCAGCCCTTCCCACGCCCGCCTCTCCGCCCCTGCCCAGCCTGGCTTGGAAGTCAATTGATCCTATGGGTACAGAGGGCTGTCGGGTGTTATTGTTCTTGATGGCTGCGGGTTGTGTTTGTTTATTTACTGATTTATTTTGCCAGTCAAAATCTGCTTCATCGACAGGCTCAGCCTGCCCCTGGGCCTTCCTCCCGCGGACCACAGTGACAGAGAAATAATTAGTTGCTGAGGTGTTGGGAACAGATGTCGAACTGACATCTTCCCTTCACTAGTGTCCTACAGCAGATTCAGCAGTTTTCCTGCCTCCCAATAAATTATCTGCCGCCTTCCTCTTGCTGCCTGTCTACCTGGGGCAGGGGGCTTTCCTGCCCCTCGAAGAGCAGAGCCAAGGCCTCGGAGCTGCCCTCGGCCTATAACGGGCCCCCGCATCCCTATTTCAGCCCTTCCCATCGTATTTACTCCTCTTCGATGGGCACAGAGGAGCAGAGCGTGGCTGGGGTGGTCTCTGGTCCCCCTCCTAAGTAAAGCTCTGGCTCTCACTGGTTCTCAGAGACTGGGCCCTGGGAGCCTTGGGCAAGGGTAGGCCACTGGTTGCTTCCTGTCAGGAGAGTGACCTTGGTCTCCTGGGGCATCCTGAGGCTTTTGTTCAGGGGCCATCAAAGTCAGGTGCACTTCCCAAAGCCAAGCTCAATTCTGAAACCACTCAAAAGGCAGGGTGGGGGTGGGGATGTGCAGGCAAATGACATAGGTGGGCTATGGCAGTGACAGAGAGCACTCCAGAATACCGAGGTGTGCTAGGCATGGCCCTTAGGAGAGGAGGTAATATCGGGGCTGGTGGAAAATTTGTTTATTCATTCACTCTGCTAATATCTATAGAGTTCTTTCATGTGCCAGGCATGGTGCTCGGTCCTGGGGGCACTGGAACAGCTGCTCGCGGTCCTCGCTCTTAAGGAGTGGACAGCTGGCAGCGGGGGAGTCTGCTGGGCTGTGCTAAGGAGGCTAACCTTTCTCATGAAGGCGCTGACAACATCCCATTTGCACTGCAGAAGGATCACTCTAGAGGATGGATTCCGGGTAGGATGCCCAGGACACAAGGATCTTGTTAGAGAATGCGTGTAACAGGCAGGCTGGGAAATGCCCAGAGTCCAGCAGAGGCTGAGAGGGCGGGGATGGAGGGAAAGGACATTTCAGAGGGATGGTCAGTAGGACTAGGGATTGGGAAGGTAGTTTTTATAACCCCATTATCTTCCAGCCTAGAGGTTCTATCTCAGGTTGTGTTGCTGGTAAGACTTGACTGAATCAAGATGTGACTTCAGCGTCCTGATTCTTCCTGGGGACTCTGTTCACCACTTACAAGTGGCTGCCTCTCACTGCACAGGAGTACCCGGAAGACGTGTCCTGTGGTGGAAACTCGGGACTGGAAGGTGATTCCGTCCCACAGTTTACACGGTTCCAACTACAGTCTTCCCAACACAGAGGTGTCCAGCAGCTGGACACAGGGACCTTGCCGCCTCCTGGGACTGCGCACTCTGTCTTTGGAGGATTTCCCCAAACTATGCTCACCCCAGTCCCCAGTAGATTCAGCCCCTGCTGTTAGTTCTACTCTGGGAGGTACAAAAACACAACACAATAACACAACTCAGCAGCTTGGAGAGCTCCTGATGGAGAGTGAACTCTCATCCCGGAAGCAAAATCTGCTTGGGAGAGGGACATGAGCTCAGATTTTGTCCAGCACCAAACATGGGAGATTGGGGAGGGTGGGTGCTGAGTCACCGTCTCGCACCCGTCAGCTGGCCCAGCCACCCCTATCACTCCGTGAGAACACTTTCCTGCTGGTCAGTGCAGGACGCTCACGGATAATATTTCACTCTCCAAACCTGGGATTTCCAGATTCCACCCTCGGGATCTCCCAGTTCCTGCTCTCTGTGGGGTGTGTAGCCATCCATCAGGATTCGCTTGCTCCTGTGACGGACTTGCTCACTCCCTCCTATAGGTGGGTGAAGAGTGAGCCCCCTTGAGCTCCGAGATTGCAACATTGTCTTGTTCACGAAAACCATGCAACTGATTTCTTGGCTCAGATACGAAGCGTCAGCCTAGGCCCGTTTCTAGCTTCTGATCGGCTGTGAAGCCTCATGCGGTCCTGGCCTCTTACTACGCTCATCCCGTTGGGCTGTCGTGTTTACACAGCACTGCCAGTTTGGCCCCTCAGTTCTCCAGAAACTTCTCCAGTTCTGCCTCTCTCTGGGAAGCCAACTATCCGCCTGTCTGCCTGGCAGGTCTATTTAAAGCTGAGAGCTCCTGAACTACAGGCACAGAGAGTGGGTGAGTCTGCTGTGCCCGCTGCCCCCTGCCCAACCTGGGGATACTCCCGGCCTCCCGTACGTGCCCTCACAGGGAATCGAACCCGCAACATTTTGATGTACAGGATGATGCTCTGATCAGCTGAGCCACCTGACCAGGGCTAAAACCTCTTTTTATGCAATGCTTATGGTAAGAGCAGTGTTTATAATAGTAAAGACCAAAATACAAAATGGGGAGAGGCTAAGCCTGCGGAACCTTATCAGTTCAAAGATTCATAAAACCATTGGCCATGAATCAAAAGTTACTCACGTACAGGTAACATGGAAAAGGACACCCAAAAGTTTTAAGAGAAAAGCACAACACATACGCTCCATTGAGCACACAGATTAGACACCATGTGTGTGTTTGTGGGAAATTACGAGAGACTCTAGGAAGTGCTGATGGCCGTGATGATAAAAATGCCAGCTGGCAATGGCCCTTCTTTTCACCACCCTCTGTGCTCCATCCTTCATGAAGATCATCTCATTTCATCTCCTCACCAGGCACAGGAGGTATGAGCGCCAGAGGAAACTGGTTCAGGCCTCGTGAGGCGACTCACCTAAGGCCACACGGCTAGTAGCTGGGGAAGCTGCGATTCGAACCCTAGAGTGCAAGCTAATACACTGCCTAACACCACCGCAGCGATTTCTTGAGACCTACATTCTACACACTCTCTGAGTTTTTTGTTAGAGCTGTGCCCCCCTGCCCACGACTTGGTTTTTGGTGAGCTGTGGAGGCTGGTTGGTGCCCTGCCTGTGGGGAATGGGGTGGAGAATGAGCAGGGGTGGCAGGGTGGGGGGAGACTGCTTCAGCTAAAGGTTTGCAGAGTCCTCCCCAGAGGGCACCTGGCTCCCCTGACGGCCCTGCCACTCCTTGGCCAGGTCCATTTGGAGGAGCCGCCTGCCCTCCCTCCTTTCATATTACCCTGCGAGACCCCAGTCCCATGACCCTGGCACGTGGTGTTTATTTTCCCATGATCACCGTCTCTGTCCCAGAACCGTGGATGAGTGCCTGCAGGGGAGTGACAGTATTTGTGACCATGTGTATCTGCGGCTCGGGGATGGAGCCGAGGGCTGCGTGGGGCGGGCAGGCCGTGTCAAAGGGCATAGACGTCGTCCCCCCCGTGGAAGCAGAGCGATGCCAGCGTGTCCCAGCACTGGAGGTGTGAACTTGGTCCCATGGGAGGCGAGTCATGGCCGTCAGAACACAGCGAGCCCGCTCTCTTCGTCGGGAATGTTTCCAGGGCCACCCACCGGTGTCACCATGCTACAGGGTTTTTTTTTTTTTTTTTTGGTTAAATCTTGTATTTCTCAACAGCTTCCTTAGAACGTTCAAGAAGGGGTTTTCACTTAAAGAAAAAAAAGAAAAAGACAAGGTTAAGCCCTGCTCTCAGCCCAGAGAGTTGATCTTACGGAGTTGCCTCAGCACAGATGGGAAGTGTTGTGACTCATGTAATAAGGTAGATATTGTGACAAGAGGGATGTTAACATCTTAATATAAGACCCTGAGGGGGAATTTGCATAAAACAGTCTTTTGTTGCTTCGAAAGAGCCACTGATGCCTTATTAAAGAAAAATCAAAACCTGATTCTGTTAAATATTCAGCTTGGGAGTGATTGGGAGTATCTTCCTTCTTTCCAGGGCATTTTTTTTCCTTGAGGATCACAGTTACTTAGAGTTGAGGAGCCTCATCTTCCCACTCCGTAGAGGGTCCCGGGCAGGGGTGGCTCGGCCTTTCTCCTGGGCCCACTCTTTCTGAAATCTGGGAAGAACCAGAGGACAGAGACTAAAAACTCCCAAGTCTCTCTATTTCTACACTTGTCCATTTCTTCAACTTAAAAAAAAAATCTCAATTGGATTTTGAGTCTCCTGAATTTTATTTTTCATTTGGAACTTTATGTGACATTGTTGACAGATTGCTTCTTGAACACTCCAGGGACAGGGAGCTCACTGCCTTTTGAGGCAGGACATGTGCTCTTACCTTGGGCTGGCACCTGCCTCCCCGTAACCTGCCGCACTGGTCCTAGCCCTTCCTTCGGACTAATAAATGGCCTAATCCCTCTTTTGGTTGTAGACAACGACTGTGTATCTTCTTAGGATCCCACAATAGCAGATTCCAGGCTTTTTCCTCTAATCTCAGTAACATTAAAAAGTTCCCCTGAGCCCCACCCCTCTGCTGGTTTCCGATGGCAACACAATGTCAGTAGATCTCCCACAAGGAAACCTCTTCATCCCCAGAAGCCAGGTGGTTCTCTTTTTTTTCATGCAGATGCTTCTCAAAAAGGGAAGACTGAGGGAAAAGCAGGGGCCAGACCCAGGCACCCCCAGAGTTGAAGCAAGTCACCCTGGGATAAAAGGCTTCAGAAGAGCTGAGTTTACACTCCGCACCCCCCTGGGATGTATGGCTAATTCCCAGGGGGCTGGACTCTGCAGGCATGAGGGGAAGTTTGGGGAGATGCTTGCATCTTCCTAGGCACACAGTACCCAGGAAAGGGGCTTGGCTGAGTGCCAGGGGATAAGGAGATAGAGCATCCTTGATGGGGGCTGGGGACTTCCAATCCATGGGGCTTACTGGGTGGGAAGAGGAAGAGGGTCCTAAATGAACCAAATCAAGGTTAATGGCCTTGCTCAAGCTCAGGAGGTGACTCAGAAGGGGGCAGTGAGCAGAGGTTTCTTCCCTCATTCATTCCCCAGCCACATCCCCACCCCCGCTCCCCGGTCCAAGGAGGTCTATGTGCCAGCCGCACAGATGCAGAGTGAGTGTTTGCGCCGAGCACCAGCCGCAGCAGTGGCAGCCTGGCCGCCGTGGGCACCCAGGATCGTCTGTATTACCTGCCTCCCGACACTGCAGCGGCTCTGCCTCCTGGCCCACGGCTGCAATCAGTGTTCTCTGCAGAGCTTCTAGTGGGGACAAGAAACAAACCGAAACCAATGGCCAGCCCTTCTGGGGCCCAGTTCCTGCAGTAGGGCATCTGTACAGGGACCTGCCAGAGCAGGTCAGCTGCAGGGTGAGGGCCCTGCTCCTAAGGCATCTGAGGAGGACGGGTGAGCTCCCAGTGGAATGTTCTGGGCTCTTTTCTATTTCAAAACCACAGCCAGTCTCAATGCAACTTTAGGGATAAGGAAAAAAATTCTGCAAAAATGATCCCCATTCTTTCCTCCTACTTTATAGCCCTACTTTGCTCGCTCTGCTGCGAAGAGACACCAGTGTGGTCAGAATTTGTTCTTTGTCCTTTCCTTCTGCCTCCCTTGTGCTAAAGGAGCATTTAGGCCACACGGAGCGCTGACAGACATGCTGTGACAACTGTGGCTCTCGTGCCCTTGCGGTGGCCAAACCCGGAAGGATCCGAGGGTCATTTACCCCGCTCTCCTGTGTTTTCCGATGAGGACTCCAGAGCAGAGACTCAGATGTTCTGGGACACCTGGGACACTTAACTTTCTTGAGGATCCTTATATATTAGATAGACAGCTAAAAAAGTTATGGAATATCTTTAATGTTTACACTTTATAAATTACAACTCTTACCCTGGCTGGTGTGGCTCAGTGGATTGAGCGCTGGCCTACAAAACTAAAGGTCACCAGTTGGATTCCCAGTCAGGGCACATGCCCGGGTTGCCGGCCAGGTCCCCAGATGGGGGATGTGTGAGAGGCAGCTGATCGATGTGTCTCTTGCATATCCATATTCTCTTCCTCTCTTTCTCCCTCCCTTCCTTTCTCTAAAAATGAATACATAAAATCTTTAAAAATTACAACTCTTTATAGAAAAAAATGCAATGCAGTATAGTGCAATAGTCACAAATTCTAGAAGAGTCGTCACAGCCACCTTGCACTGGAGACGGTGCTGCAGACACAGAAACTCGAGGGCAAGAGCAACGACGAAGTCTTCTTCCCTCAGTGCCGTCTCTGCATCCTTAGGGCTGTGACTTCATTTGGAGAGAAGGTCGAACGTCTCCTGCGAGGCCGTGTGAATGTAGAGGCCCCTGGGCTCTCCTGCCCTCTTTGTCTGTCCTGAGCTCTCCCGGAAACCGGCCCTGTGATCCCGACCACTCATATCTTCGTCAGGTAGAGGCCCGAACTGCGGATTGGCTCTTGGATTTCCTATCTCAGTAAGAGTCTGCTCCTTTCACACACACAACCTGGGTTGCCCAGCTTCCTGCCTCGTTATTCACGGCCTTCTCCTTGCCTGGCCTGGTGCCTGAGATTCTTACATGTGAGGATCATTCTGTTCCAGGCATCAATTTGCAGGCACATCATCGTAAAAGGCACAGACTTCTGTATGAGTTTTGAGCTTAACCCTTAAACTGCCATAAGCCCACCCCTGTGTGGGCATGCATTCATAGCCGCTGAAGGGAGGGTGCTCCTGGGAGACAGGCTAGTGGGTATGAGATGAGAACAAACCATCGCTGTTGATTAGAAAATAACTGAGCACAGACTCAGCGTCAGGGAACCCACTTGGGCTCCGGCTCCATCTACAAGCCGTGCGATCACGGGCAGTCCTTGTGACCTCGTGAGCCTCGGTTTTCTCATCTGTACAATGGGAACAATACAAGTATCTGATTCACAGCTTCTCCCTCCTAACTCCCATGAGGATAAGAC
This sequence comes from Desmodus rotundus, assembly GCF_022682495.2. NCBI lineage: Eukaryota > Metazoa > Chordata > Mammalia > Chiroptera > Phyllostomidae > Desmodus > Desmodus rotundus. The sequence continues at coordinate 94,870,975 of NC_071398.1, forward strand.
ATATGAAAGTCTTTCATGAGTCAGAAGTATTTATATAAAACTTAGTTATTTAAGTATAATTTCTAAACAAAAAACAGTTTCCCAAGGAAACTGTTAGGTGGGCTCTTCCCCCCTTGCTGGTAAATGGGCCCTTTTCTGCACCATGAGTTATTAGGAGTGGGGACATACAAATGGATAAAGTAAGTTTCCTGCCCTTCGGGGGTTCCAGTACTTGGAGTGATAAGTAAGGAAATAGGCAATGACTATAGAGTGTAAAAAGTGCTAAGCACAGGATAATCCATTCATTCCCTTATCAAACATTTATTGAATGCCTTTCCCCGTAAGCCAATATGCTGGGCACTGTGGATACATGAAGGATGATGAGGAAGCCAGTTGAGAAGCCTGCTGGGAGGAGCTATGAGAGCTCAGTCATAAAGTCTGAGGATGGGAGAGTCCAGTGACGTGAGAACGAGGCTCCTGTGGGCACGGTGTGTGAAGGATGGAGGTGAGCACTTGCGTGGTGACTTGGGACCACTTCCCCCTGTCAGCGACCTGGGTAAAGTCAACGCCATTAGGCACAACCACCCCTGAAGACTGACTGGAGAGCTCAGGTGGGGGGCCGGGGGCCCGACTGACCCAGAACTCGGTGTAAGCAGGGTTTAACCAGGCCCCCAGTGGGCCTCGGCCTGAGTGGGGCTGCCTGTCACTCCCAGTCACCCATCAGAGTTAGCTCCACCCCATCCCTCCTGGTTCTGTGAGATTCTGTGAGTGACTGAGAGAATTCCAACTAACTTAAGTATTAGCCCCACTGATAATTCAGTTAATTAAGCTAATAATTAGGAAGATGAGTTTATTGTGCAAGAAGCTGTCTAGGGTATGCCAAGGCCAATTAAAATTAACTGCTGCTTGGGGTTCCCTGTATCCTTGACCTGGCTGTGGGCTCCGACCACCCACCCTTGACCGTGCAGGTGAAGGAAGGCCCTTTTCCTTCATGCTCACGTCTGCTGCTCAGAGCTTATAGCTGCTGAGATGAAGTAGGGGGAACAAGTGTCCTTCGGGGTCACAAGCCCATCATCTGATGCAGAGATATCCCACTGCTTTCCAATGAGCAAAGTAAAAGACGAGCTGGGTTCATTTCCTCCTCAAGATGGGTGACTTCCGAGTGTCGAAACTGAACTAGAGCTGAAACCCATGTCCTTCCCAGGACCAGCCCCAGCAGTGTGTTCTCCCGCAGCTGCTGAGCCCAGCCCTCGGCAACATGTGAGAGAGCAGCTCATTGTGAGTGGGCACTTAATTCGATTTCCAGGTGATGCATCCCCCACAGGTGCAGAATCCCCTAAGGAGATAAAGTGGGCTTTATTATTCCCTGGGGAGAGTTATCCAGACACCCCGAGTACAAAATGGAGCAGAAACAAGTCACATAAATGGGTCTCAGGAGCCTGACATCTTTGCCTAAATAAGACTCGCTGCTCTGAGAGATTACCCTTCTGGGCAAGGAGCCCGAGGAGTGTGCATTGCTCCTGCTTGTCTCTGACATGCAGGCCTCTCCCGGTTATCATGTCCTGGCTGACACGCTGTGCTCTGAGCCATTTCTACTCAGGAAAATAAAAGGGATATGAATCTTCACGCCAATGGACAAGAGAGGATGTCAGCCTCTCTCTTGGAGTCAGTGCTTGTTGTGAGCTGCACACGGGCCTTGTCGAGCTCAGCACAGCTCTGGGTCTCCATCTCAGGCTCAGGTCAGCTTGTCCTGCTCCCTTCTCATTGTCAAAGGTCCCAGGATCAAAGCTGCCCCCCAGCCCCTGAGGTTCTCCCCTCCCTCAGGTCCCTTGTGAAGGCCGGTGCTGATCTCTCAGTTTCCTCCCTCCTTTCTGCTCCCAGAATGACAAATATCCAGGCCCCCTTTGCCTTCGCTCATTTGCACACATTTTGAGCTCTGGCCCTCAGTTTTCATTTCTGTGTGTGACTCAGCAAACCCGGGGCTGCGTGGCTGTCTCCCTGGTAAAGAATTCACCATCAGCTGCTCCAAGCATGCGTGGTTGAGATGTGCGCCCCCAAAGAGTGACACATCTGCCCCGTCAGAGATCTCTGGGGCTGCTGGTGAACGGGGACGGCGCCGTCGGCTTCCTGGATGCCACGGGCCACGGAATCGGAGTGTTGGGCCACAGAGTGTAAAGAGAAAAGAAGAATCTCATTAAAAATGGTTACCATTATTTTTTGTCTATGCCAACGATAGCCAGTATGAACAGGTACCAGTGCGAGAAACTTCCCCAAGTGAAGCTTCTTCCCTAGTAGTGATGCTCCGAGCCCTGTAAGCTTCTGAGAAGCACTTTTATTTGTTTCAGAGGATCACTCAGGCATACCCTTGACATTTTTAAAGGATCTTTTTTTTTAATGGAATGGTATACTGAGGTATACTTGATATTTGATAGAATTCGCTATTTCTGAGACTTTAACAAAGAATATTACAGCCTTCCCTTCAGCTCATTTTCAGAAGCAGTTTTCCTGGCAGCGCCTTGCACTTGATCTCTGCTCAGAAGCCATTTCTTAATATTAGCATCCTTTGCTGTCCAGGGAGGCTGAGACTTTTCAAAGCCATAAATTCCCAGCTCCTTGGAGTTTAACAGCCTTTCCTCGGTGCATCGTTGTCCCCTTACATTTCCCATAAATACTTTAAGCATTTTGCCTGTAAATATCTCCAGCTAGATCGCCCAGCTCATTGGGTATATTTTTTATTTTCCACATTACTGCAAGTGACAGTATTGCTAAACTTTCTGTCACTACATAACAAAGATCCCCTTCCCTCCAATTTCCGATACTCAACAAACCATGTGAAATTGTCATGTTTATAGATAAAAAATGGTTGAATGTTGGACAGTTCCATCTAGTTCAGCCTCGCGGATACCCAGCCTCCGTCGGTTTGTGAGTTGGAGGGGTTACTGATCGTGGCTTGGATTTAGTAGATTCTCGACTGTGACCTGCACTGGAATCACCTTGGGGAGATTTTTAAAATCACACTACTTAGGCTGCACCTCCGAGCAATTGCACCAGACCTGCTGGAGGCCCAGCTCCACAGATGGTACCAATCTGTGGCCAAGCTGGACAAACATGGATGTAGGGTACAGATGTAGCTCATCTCCTGGAATCAGTCCATCCAGCGTCCCTGTGGCCTGAAGTTATCTGGGATGGTACCCTGATCCTCCAACCCTGACACTGACTCGAACATTAAAACTTTAATGTTAGAACTATCATTTTAGGAAGCAGTGTTTAAAATTTGATTGAGCTAAATAGTGGAATAAGTTGTTCTGAAAGTAGGAAGTTAAAATAGCTGTTCTGTCACCTGGTGATGAATTAATTTTCCTTATTTTATTCTCTGGTGCTTAAGATTTGAAGGGTTCTCTAGAGGACCAGTGGGAAATTTACTTTTTGGGGGGGGGGCTTTCCTTTGTCACCTGCTGGATTTGTGGCTTCTTTATTTTTGTAGGTTTTGCTGTCAATGTTTTCCTCCTGTTACCTTTCAGAAAATCCTGCTGATGTGAACTGCTGGTGGGCTCCTCTCTGGACTCTCCAGAGCTGCTGTGGATTCATTTTTATATTTCCTTGGTCACTTCTGTGACTGCAGAAGAGAAGAGAGTTACGTGCTCAGGGAGTTAATGCTCATTGAGCACTTAGCCTTCCCAGCCGCTTTACCAAGGGCCTTCCACCTACCAGGTCGTGAGGCTAACTCGTGAGGAAGGAGTTATTGTTTGTACCCTGAGAGTTCTCCAGAGAAACAGAACCAGCAGAGAACAGATTCATTATAAAGAATTGGTTCACCTGGTTATGGAGACTGAAAAGTTTTAAGACCTACAGTTGGCACGTGCAGACCCAGCGGAGCTGACGGCACAGTAAGTTCCAGTCCGAGAGCCAGCAGACCTGAGACCCGGGAAGAGCCAATGTTTTAGTTTGCGTCCAAGGGCAGGGAAAATGCCCCAGTTCAAAGGCAGTGAGGCAGGGGGACTCCCCTCTTGCTCAGGGGAGGGCAAGCCTTTCCGTTCGACTGGGCTGCCAGCTGATTCGCCGAGACCCACCCTCATCAGGAGTGCAATCTGCTTTGCTCAATTTACCAAATGTTAGTCTCACCCAAGACACCCTCACAGACACACCCACAATAATGTTTGACCAAATATCTGGGCATCTCGTGTCCCAGTCAAGTTGACACATAAAATTCACCATCACACTTTTACTTGATTTTACAGATGAGGGAACCAAGGTACAAGAAAAGTTGATTACCTCGACCCAGGCTCCCACAGCTGTTGAGTGGCAGAGCTGGGATTCAGACCCAGGTAGTCTGTGCCTTCTTAATCATGACACAGGTTCCTCTCCACCTGTAGTGACCCCCTCATGTGCACTTCGGGGAAGGCTGGGGTAGAGGAGGGAACTTGGGACCATGTCGCACGTTTGGAACATTTGCTATAACTAAGGAGAAAGAGACAGCTCATCAGGGACAAGGGCAAATGTTGCCACTCGCACTGAGAGCACAGGTGACCTGGGAGCCGGGTCCAGAGCAGGCCTCTCGGGCAAAGCAGAGCTCTCAGCGCTGACCGTGTTTCTAGCACAGGGCAGGACACAGTCTCCCTAGCTGCTGTCTTATTTGTGTCCCTTAGAATAGACCAGCAGACTTTTTTGGCTTTAAGAGTTCTATTGTCAATACTTAAGAAAGGGCAAGGAAAAAGGGGCTGCTGGTATTACGAAACAACAACTTGTGGGAATTAAAACAGTTCTGGAACCTTAGAACATTCTCATAAGAAACTATCCCGTTTCTGACTCCTTTCCTCTGTGAATAGTCAGAAGCCCGGAGAGTTCCCTGCTGTCCTTCTCGGTATGAGGATGGAACTCATCCACCTCTGTCCCTCCATCTGCTGGAATCTTCCGACCAGCAATTAAAAAAGGGCAGGAGAATATTTTTTTCTGGATAAAATTTTACTCAGTCTCCCAATACATAAAACCCCAAAAGGCAGCATTCCGTAAGTGTCAATTTGTTCAATAAATTCATAATACCTTTTCCTAATCACTGTGAAGCCGTTCAGAGAGAAGACTGACCGCACTGGGAACACCACAGAAACTGGAAGCAGTGACTGTGGCTGACACTTGCAGTCTCCGGAGCCTCCATATCCAATTCCTTTCTATAATCTGTTTTGGACCAATGATATCTGGAAAATCCAAACAGATAATCAGCTTACTTTGCAATCTCAAGATTCCCTTCAGTCAAATGGATCCAAAAGTATTAAAGAGGATTTGTAGAACTTTGGTTTCCAAGTTGGATGCCAGCGCTATCTGACAACTAGCTTACTTCCTTATCATAACTATAAAAGCCAGTCAACAGACACTGCACACTTAGAAATGCTAAGTGTGCCAGGTTTAGGACAGCAACACAAGGAGAAGTCTCCTGATTTTCCTTGTCATTGTGTATCAATGGGAGCTCAGCACAGGCTGAATGAACGTGGCTGAACCTTGTTCGTGGCTATATGGAAGTGTCCCGAGAACAGCCTGCCACCTAGTAGGCATAAAACAAATATTTATTGAGTGAACAAACAGACCAGACTTGCTCGATAGCTCATTACGTGTTAGATCATATGTACATTTTTGTTTTTTGATTTTTACTTGTGCGTGTTTGAATTTAGAAAGATGGGTGCAGAGCTATAAACTTGAGAACAAGTTAATGAGGCTGCACGAGGGTAATCCATTGCTTGGTTTTCTTCCGTCTCAAAGTTAGCATAGAGCAAGCACACTTGCGATTGTGTTGAGACTTATTACCGTTTAAGAAATTCTATTGTGAATGTGAGTGGAAACATTTGTGGCACCCAGAACATGCCATGCAACCCAGGGCACCCTTGGGTTCCAAGAAGCACAGTTGGAAACCACTCCTGAAGCGTATGGAGGCCTCTTCCTCCTCAGGGACCCTCCCTCCAGCATGCACCTCTTAGGGGTGTCTGCTTTTAACAGGACAAAATGCTTCGGACCATAGGCAGGTCTTTCTTTGCTTTGGGTCCATTTAGTAAGACCAGTGGGAGCCTTGCTATTTCCCACCTGCTCTTTCTCTCCGGTGGGTTTAGACTCTCGGCCTGAGGTGAGAGTCAGGAAGAGGCTGCTTGCATGGAGCTTCGAAACAGATGTCCCCGAGACATTGATTCCTTCAGGCCGCGGGGCAACGCCAGCCCCTTGTCTGTGTCCTAAAACAACCTGTCACAGGGCCCTGGGTGCCTCCCTGCTAGCCCAGGCTGCTTTATCAGAATGGCCGTTTTATCTCTGTACCTGCCTCTACAAGGTTTGGAGCCGCGGAGGAGAAGCTGTGGGAGGGGTCTTCGCTGCCCCCTGTTGCTAGTCTGGATTTTCCTAGACCGAGGGTGTGGGGGCAGTGATGGAGTGCCTGTCTCCCCACTTCAGCCAGGGCTGACGCCCTAGTGTCCCGAGAAGGAGGCTTTGAATTTCACAACAATTTTTTTGCAGGAAGTTGAAGATGCAGGTTGAAAGGTTTTTTTTGTTGTTGCTGGTAATAGAGGGAGTTATTTTCTGAGCTTTTCAGTTAAATGACAGGTAGGATCAGCTTATTTGGTGGTAGCAACTGCTGTTCCTCCCCTCTTCTTTTGTCCACGTACCAGAGACTGCCCTTCAGACTCATCAAGAGGAGTTTCAGGAGTCACAAGCGCAACCGGGACACACTGTGCCGCGAGCACTGGTTGGGGCCGGCAGGAGAGGACAGGTACGGGCAGGAATTGCTGTGGGCTTTGGTAGCGCAAGCATTTGCGCTTGTTCTACAGGACCCTGTTCTGAAGATCACAGCTGTGGAAAGGAGCTGTATGGAGAGAAGCTCCATAGCCTCCCTGAATCTAGCAGCACCTGTAACAGGGAGAAAGCCCGTGGGTATTTTATCGTGGCTTTTCTGATCCCTCTGTCTGCCTACCTCCCGATCTGGCAGGACGCACGCATCTGAACGCTGCCTTTTGCATGGCTTACCAGAAGAAACATAAGTCCTAGACACGGGCTGCATGAAAGACTTGTTTTCACAAACAGCTTGGGAGCAAGGTTCTTCTGTAATGGAGTTCTATCTTTTCTTTTTAATGAAAATTAAGAATTTATCTTAAGGAAGTTATTGAAAGGCTGGTTGTTTTATTTGCGTAATGATAAAATGTGCCAACACTTCTTTTCTTTGCTACAGTCAATGAAGAGAGACTCACAAAGCCACGGGGAAAAGACCGTAAAAGGCCCCCCAACATTCTTGGGACGGCCTTTGTGAACAACCAGCCTCGCCAAATGACACTGGCACTTCCATAAAAGCGGGTTTTAATAAAGTTCTTATGTAATCAATAAATGCTTGTATAAATGCATGTTAGCCAATGTACTACTTCCTCTTGGGTGGCATCTGCTTATTATGTTACCTTCACACACAGAGACACACACCTCTCTTCCTCCAGGAACTGCGTTTATCCACTCCATAAACAGATTACACACACAGAGGATGCGGATGCAGCCCTTGGTAACTGACTGGTCATGGGGACTGAGACAAACGGAGAAGTCTGAGACAGTGCCCCGCTCCTGGCCTTCCTGTCTGGAAAAGCCACTGGCTACGACAGGAGAAACCCCAAAGTTCAGCTGCCTTTGCATGTTCCACCCTTTCAGAACCAGAGCAAAATCTCTGCGATTTGTTTTGAGATCTGATAGCAGATGGAGCTAAAACAATTTGTTAAATACTTTCACATATTTACAACCTGGACCTAATAGACAGAACGGACCACTCATGAAAGCTCAGACCCTAAGGCCCAGGTGGGCATTCCTGATGGGCCACTCTCCTCACGTGCGTGTGATTGTGGGGAGAGTTAAATGTGCCCCGAGAGACCCCCTGGGAGGGACAGCTGGAAGCTTGGGCCTGGTTTCTCCTGTGCCTTGACGCACGTACCTTTCCCCTTTGCCCATTTTACTTCGTGCCCATCTGCTGTATTAAACTATAAATGTGAACACAAATGCTTTTCTGAGTCTTGTGGGTCCTTTTACTAACTTGTGGAGCTGAGAGGGGTCTGGGGGACCGCTGACCCAGAACCTCAAATACAGAAATTTGGATGGAAAGAGCAGGTTGGAAGCAACTTGAGATGTCCTGAAAGACCTTGAGCTGCACGGGAAAGCAACAGTTGCCAGAACTAATCCCTGAACATATGGTTTCCGGAAGGGACATCAGAGACAGACAGACTTCAAACTCTAGTAAAAGAACCTTCGTGGCTACTGTCAGGAAATACCAAGCACAGCAGTAAACGTCCGAGAGGCTGACCTTTGGATTTATGTCTCTCAAATCAAGAGTAATTCTCAGCTCCCTGGAAGACCGTGCCAGCTGCAGGCCTGAAGCTGAGGGTTCTGACAGTCTTCAGACTGGAAGAGACAGCCTCTACCCGATGCCTGGATTGCGTAGAAAATGGAGTGATTTGTTCCTGCACATGTCCACTCAAGACCCACAAACCAAATTCCAGATTGCCAGAGCCAAAGGTTATCACGCTTAAATTGCATATATTGTTGTTTGGTTTAGCAAGTTATTCTTTCCTCTCTACTCGTTTAAAAATCTGCCAACAGACGCTTGTTAACCCTTAACTATGGTACCCAAAGGCCCCCTTCACCCTGTTCTTTGCATCCCTAGTCACTCCATGGTAAGCATCTAATATCTGGCTCTGATTTACTCAAGATTTGGCTAAACTATACAATAAAATCAACTGTTGGCTTTACCCTCATTTTTCTTTGGTTGCCACCCAACTTTCCTCCACACGAGACCTTTGTAATGATTCAGCTGGTTTCCTCAATCACTTGGTAATGTTATAGATGGCAAACACCGTAAAAGGCCAGAGGGCTAAAAACCAGAATGTGCCAGCTATCACATCATACCTGGGATGGAAGTTTCCTATTTCCACTGAAACAATATAGGCACTTTCATAGGCACTTTCCCATGTGACTGAGAGTTCCCAGAAACAGCTCTTGGAGAGGGACTAGGAAGCATACGGGCCATAGGACTAGGAACATTTGGAGCTGCCTTGCTTTTGCAGAACGTCCCCGAAAGGCTCACTACTGAAGCCCAATACCATGTTCTTCTGTTTCAGGTCTACCTAATGATCTCTCGTCTATAAGCCTCACTGGCTCGTGCCAAACCACTCTTGGTGAGTAATGCCAAAGCCAGATAATGCTATTCGACAACTTCACAGGGATGTTTTGGCTGATTACTGATCATGGGGAGGCTCCCAAGAGCTAGGATCGGAACTTTTGGCCAGAAAGCCTACAGCTCACGAGCCAGATGGGGATTTGTTATCTCAAAAAACTGACGCCTGCCTGCACGTAGTCTCCGATATCACCCAGAATTTGTTTTGGCCCATGCGTTTCTCCTCTTGGAAGAAGAGATTTCTAGATGACTCAAAAAATGAGACTTGATTTGACGCCCCAAATAGTAATCATTAGGAGAATTCAGAACTATTTTCTTCTTCCTCAAGCCTTTTTGTTTCAAGGTGGAAGGCCCCTAACGTCTGCAAATTCCTATATTTTATGGCTCACTCCTTGACAGGAGAGCTGAACTATTAAGTCCACAGAAGTCCCGACTCGAGAGTGTAAGATCAGGCAGATGGTGATTCAACACACAGCAGCCCCAGATTTACTGGCTTGTCAAGGTGGAACATGTGCTATCTTAGAGGAAGAACGTTGTACTTAAATTTCCATAGATCTGGGGAGCGAGCATAGAAATGAGGAAAGCAGGTAATTAGCTAATATCTTCATATATGGTTCTATGATCTGCTCTCACTGGGGTGGGATCTTTTCTCTTGGACAGAGTGTACTTGGCTCCTAGCTTAGACGTGGACACACCGATCACAATCCCTTTCTCTGTGTCTGTTGTGTGGCAGTGTTCAAGTTCTCGTGTGTGCTTGCTGCTCCGTCAAAAGATCCAAAACCTGACCAGCCAGCAAATGGCAGTGTGTCAGTTTTCTATCCCTGATGGGTTACCAATTACCACCGAGTGAGTGGATTACAGCAGCACGACTTGATTATGTCACAGCTGTGTGGGTCACAAGTCTGGGCTGGTGTGACTGGTTTTAAAAAGGCCAAAATCAAAGTGTCGGCAGATTGGGTCTTACTGGGAGACTCTGGGAAGAATCTGCTTCCGAGCACGTTCAGGTTGTTGCCAAAATCCAGTTCCCTGAGCCCTGGCTGGGCGGCTCAGTTGGTTGGAGCATCATCCTGTACATCAAAAAAATTGTGGTTTGGATCCCTGATCAGGGCACATACCTAGGTTGCAGTCGGTGTGCATATGGGGAGGATGGGGGGTTTGGGTGGAGCAGGAAACCGATGGATGTCTCTTTCTCACATCAATGTTTCTCTCTCTCAAATCAATAAGCATATCCCCAGGTGAGGACTTAAAAAACATTCAGTTCCTTGTGGTTATAAACCAGAGGGTCCCATTTCCTTGCTGACTGTCACCTAGGCCGACCCTGGGCTCCCAAAGGCCTCCCTCTGGTCCTTGCACATGGGCCCGTATGTCTCAGAGCCAGCAAAGGCACGTTAGGTCCTTCTTGCACTGGGATTCTTTTGGACTTTCTCTCTGCTGCATTTCTGCTGCTGCCAGCAAGAGAGTTCTCAGCTTTTTAGGGGTCCTGTGATTAGACTGGGCCCATCAGGTAATTCAGGACAATCTCCCTATTTTAACATCAGTAACCTTAATTACATTTGCAAAGTTCCCTGTGCCCTGTCATCTCGCCTGTTCCTAGTGAAATCTCACGCAAGGAGTGGGGTGTGGACAGCTCTGAAGGGCCCCCACTCAGCGCCTCCCGCAGACAGGAATGCCTGGGGGCGTACAGAGGCAGAGACAGCTGCAGTTAGAACTCGACACCTGAGGGGAGGGGGTAGTGGAGGTGGAAGAGTGTATAAGGGAGATAAATGGTAATGGGAAAAAAATACAATCAAAAAATAAAAATAAAAAACGATGAAAACAAAGAAAAAAGAACTGGATCCCTGACCTGGGTTGATCACAACCCTGGAAGGCAATGGTCTGCCCTGCAGGTCAGGCTCGGGCATTGTCTGGAAGACGGGGACTACCGGTAAGACACCTTGCAGTCTTGCCGTCTGCAAGCTGATTTACGCAGGCAACCGGTTTCCTTATCTGCGTCAATGGCTCTCTTATCAGAATAATTTTTGTTTACCTAAGGACACAATTTGCTTATCAAGCAAGACTGCGCCTATCAAGATTTACACAAAAGCCTTCTTTTGCGTGTCCACCAAACTTAAACTATTGTCAGGAACTGTGTCCGATTCTAGGTCCTGCCCCTGGAAGGCCCCCCTTCAACTCTGCGAGCCCAGACGCCTACGTGCTGTAAATACCCTTCCTTAACTTGCCCTGTTGAGCCGCTGGGTGCTGCGGTACGTTTCATAACCTCGTCCGGCCTTACTTGTGCCACAGGTTTAAATGTTGGGCTCCAAGGGGCAGGTGACCCCTCCCTATGGGCCGCCCGTCTCCCCTTGACTCCTGAGAAGCAGGAAGGGGGTCAGCAGGGGCACAGCAGGGGGCGCAGCAGAGGCTCCTGCTGGGTCCAGGGTTGGTAGGTTCGGCTTCCATCACCGACGAGAAGGAACGCCTGAGGGACCACGTCTGCAGGATCTGTAAGCCTCCCTCCTAGGATACTCTGCGCAAACTCAGAACACATCTCACCGATGCAGGGCAGCTTCGCGATCGAGCCCCAGGGAGACTTCAGTTGTCAGAGGAGAAGGGCGTTGTGTCCCTGTGTCATTCAGGAGAGGGGTACTGCTGGAGCCAGCCTCCCCCTGCCAAGCTGGGTGAGTCCGAGGGAGGAGCAGAAGGCAACAGTCCTGTTGCTGCCACTGGACTCCAGGACAGTATCCAATGGTGGGGGTGGGGAGGGGCTGTGCGTTGGACAGTGTGAGCTCAAAACTTGGAGATACTTCGTGGCCTCCAGCTTCACCCTGTTGAGGACAGAACCTCAGGCCTGAGACAGCGTCACTCGCCCCAAAGCCCATAACACCAAACCCAGAGTTAACACCTGCCCTAAGTGCAGATTTGACCTTCACCATGAATCGCTTAATAACAACAATTAGACCTTCAAATTAACTTGGCTGAAATGTATTCCCCAATAAGGGACAGGTGGGCGGGAGGTTAGGGTGAGGCAGAGGGTCACGAGACAAGGCCTGAGAACCTGCTGGAAGTCTGGGATAGTGATGACTGATGAAACCAAGAACTGGTCCTCACCTCTGTGATCTCAGGGTTCCAGGTTCCTTTCTAGAGTGTTCTAGGGAGCAGGAGGAGGTGGGTGTGTAGGTGAGGGGAGTGGACATGGTGAGACACCTGATTTCTGTTCGTGGACTCATGACGACTCCCTAGAAAAGGGGGACCTTTCGTTTCCTGGGAGGTCCATCACTGAGGAAGTTCATCTGCCCCCATCTTCCCTTAGAGTGAGATTCTAGTCCCTTGGTTTCCAGGGTCACCGGCAGGTGCTCTGCTGAGCTGGGCCTGAGGCGGGCCACCATGTGGCTTCTGCTCCTCAGGGCCTGCTCTGAGCTCGCCCCATGTCACAGCTGTTGTGGAGAGCGTGCCTGGGCCAGCACTGGCTCCGGGGCCCCTTCGTTACTCCTTGGTTTGAGACTACACAGTGCAAAAAGAACTGGGGTCCTGGGGGAAGTGCCATCCCATTCTTTACTACAAAATAGCTTTTGAACCTCTGCTCTAGACCTAGCTTCTCCAAGATGGCTTACTGTTAAAATGTGGGAAATCATTCCTACTGCACAGAGTTTTAAGGATAAAACAAGATAATATATGTGGTGGTATCTGGTACTCTCTGTGTGACATTTAATTCCACATAATGTGTTCAGAAAGCCACTGGCATGCGGGGTGTGGCTAAGAGACTGGGGAGCGGGGCGCTCCGAGGAAGGACAATCACGTGTAACCTGAACAGGTATGCAGGAAATGTGGCCTTTGGCCTTCTTTAGGGACAGGGCTGAGAACACACCTGGACACTGGGACTCAGCCAGGCTTGGAAGGCAGGAAGAAGAAAGGAGACATTCCTGAGCACGGGATAGCATGAGACCATCCCAGAGAACCACAGCCCGATTGTGTGTGTTTAGGGGACAGTGAGGGACAGAGTCACCCTTTGAGAAGCAGAGATCAGCCAGGAGAAATAGGGTAGCACCGGATTGCCGAAGGCTTGACGTACCAGGCTCCGGAGTTGGGCCTCCTGTGGTTGGTAACATGGAGCCCGTACGGTTTGGGGAGAGAGCTATTTTAGCAACCTGGCCACAGAGCTGAAGATAAAATCTAAGGAGGGAGAGATCACGTGTTAGGGTATCAGTACCCGGTGCAGGAGTGAGGTGACAAGACCCCGATGACCTTAGGAGATCACGTTGGAATGGAAAGGGAAGAGGGCAAGGACAAGACTAAGAAGGAAAGAAGAGGGGAACTAAGGAACCCACTCAACTTGGTAGCCTGAAAGAGGGACAGGGAAGTAAAGCCAAAATGATTTCAAATCTGAGCGACCGGGTAGGTGGTGGCGTGGTAACAAACAGGGAAGTTGCCAGAGGGCCCTGATTTTGGAGGGCAAGTAATAAAATCCACAACTGGGATTTTGAGGTTTCATTTAATACTGGCAAGTCCGAGTGGAAGGGTCCCGAAGGCAGTGGGAGGGGAGATGCTTGGGAGAAAGGTCGGCTCTGAGAATAGAGAATTGCTGGGCGGTGTTCACAGGGAAGCTTCCAAGTGCGAAAGTCTGAATACCAGCACCTAAAAAATATATATTTACAACAGGAAATATTGTATACTAAGTAATTTACAGAAAGGTCAAAATAAAGGCCAAACAAAATCCCAGGCTCTTTTGCAAGTTTCCCCCGTCACCTTCCGTGTGGTCTAGCTCAGAATGTGTGCCCCAGGCGTTCAGGTCAGGAAGGCTGGAGAAAAGGAACCAGCCCAGAGGGCTCAGGGACTCAGGAAGAGGCCAGGCCGGAGGAGGAGGGCGTGGCTAAGAGTATCCAGGCTGGAAAGGACCGGGAGAGGGAGGCTATATCATTCATGATGCAAAAAAAAAAAAAAAAAAAAGGTTGGATTGTCGGCCCCACTGTGTTTTCACAACCACCTAAAAATTCGCTCTTCTGAGAATGAGAGGCATTGTAGATAATTTATTTTAGGAATTGGTTATGCCGGAGTCAGCCCTAAAGAATGTGAAAGCGTTTCACTGCAAAGTGGCTGGCTTAATGACAGTGTGTGGCCTGTGTTCTCAATGAGCAGAAAAATAAATCCATGGGACAAAAATGAACTATTTTCCACGCACTGACTTTGTTGCCCTCCAGAGTCACATCTACTTAATTACTTTTGGGGGCTTCTCATGGGGAGTCTTGTCAACACTGAGGGTGCCCCACAGACACCAAGGGCCTGGACGTCTCCCCAGAGAAGGCTCCAGCTGGTCCCCAGGCATTGCCCGCAGGCGTTGCCAGGAGAAAGAGGCCTCCCGAGGGGCACGCCTCTGACTTGGCTGGCCTGCTGCAGTCCCCTTACCACCCCACGCCCCGGCTGCGCACGCCCCTGGTGCCTGCTGTAAGCCGGCCCTCGCGGTCCTACTTGGCAATCCGTTTTGCCTGTTGACTCCTTCACATGGCTTGTAGTAGCTGCTCCGTGTTTTTGGCTTTCTCCTTAAGCTCCAGGTCTACTCCATTTTTGAGGCACGTGGGAAGACTAAGGCGTTGTTGTGGCCTCTGTCAACAGCCAGCACCTTCGCCAGCAGTTCCCCCGACACCCTGGCTAGACTGTCCTCCCAGAGTCTCTGTCTCATCATGTCAGCCTCTGCTCCAGAACCTTCCATGGCCGCTCTTGTTCTTTCTCCTCTAGAATGCCAGGCAGCGAGCCCTTTAGGAGGAAGATGTTGGAGCACCTCATTCCATGGGGTGTGGGGTGCAGGTAGACATAAGCTGCCCCAGTTCCTTCTTCACACGGGGTCAGGTTCAGAAGCTTCTTCCCACCAGACTATCCCTGGAGGCCAAACCCCCACAGGGGGGCCTCAGTGGGAATGTCTGAGCTCCCTGCCCTGTCCTCCTCTAGTCACCAGACTCCTCTGCCCAGGGCTCCTGTGTGGTCCACTTGGTCTGGACTCCAGTCTCACTTCTGACTTTCCCCAGACTCTGCCTGGACAATAGGTGGATCTTGCCAGCCCTTAGGGTCTGGGTCCTATCTCCTCCCACCACCGCCACCGCACACCCTGAGGAATGTGACGCCTGCATAGCCCACCCTCCTCCCCGGAGGTGTGGGTTCTCACCGATGCCTCGGCCCCGGGTGCCCGCCTCTGCAGAATGAGCTCATTCTATGGAACATCACATCGTCCTGTGGCATCAGCTGCTTCTCTCTGCCCCACATCGACCCGCCGGGAAACATGTTTATTTCCTTTGATTCACGGTCTTTGCGTGCAAAACAGACTTTGATGTCCCTTTGGAAGGGGGATTGAAGGTAGTCACTTGCATTGCAGGACCCACATCTTCACATGAGACAGATATTTCTGTTCTGGAAAGCGTGTTGGCCGCCTGCCCCACAGGCTTTTCTTGAGCTTCTTGACCTCTGCGTAGCACCTGCCCTCACCCCTCATTCTAGGCCAGATCCCTGGACCTTGAACTCTTTCTCTGTTTACGCAGGGCCGCAGAGAAGGAAGGCCCATTGGTTTATCCATATCCATCAGATGCTCAGCAAAATGAGAGTTTTCATTTAACCAGACACACCCTCCTTCGAAAGCTGCAGGGTCTTCCATGCCCCCCATGTCTTCTCCCCACCATGCGGTGGTTCTTGGGGTGTGCTCTGCTCCTTCCAGCCCCTTCCCTGCCGACCCCCATCCTGATCATCCCAGCCTGGTTGCTGCTATGGCTCTGAGAATCGTCAGCTGCCTGGATTCCTTGCAGCTGCCAGTTGTGAGAATGTTCTAGAAGTTCAACACTTCTATGGGCACCTGGGGATTTGGCCTCTCGAAGCTGTCCCTGCTCTTGGGCCCTGCATCCTTCTGCAGCATGCTTGCTGGAGGAAGGAACGTGCCCTCCCATTGGTGGGCACAGGTGCCCCAGACTGATTTACTGTAGGTTGAGAGCAGCACAGCCCCTGCCCCTGGCTATGGACTCAGAACAATAGTTCTCACCTCTGTGTCCCAGGCAGTGATTTCCCTGCAAGCCAGTGGCAAAGGCTCCCGGGGGTCCTGGAACTTAGTGGCCTGCCTTCCTCTTGTGAAGGAGCCTGCATATTTGTCTGGGATTTAAAAGAGTCATTTACTGGATGACATCATTTAAAAACTGCTGGAAGACAAGCAGCAGTTGTGCCTTTCACCGAGGATGCTGTAATAGTGACAGAGCATGGGCCACTGGGGTCTGTGGTATTGTCCCTGCTTAAAGTGACTCCAGGTCCTTGGCCTGGAAATGAGCATTTCCAGCCACTTAGATGTAGAAACCAGTGGTGGTTTTGCCAGGTGGGAGCTCGGAACTTGCACAGTGGCTATCCCTTATGGACTCTAACTTTTGTCCCCAAGCCTAAACGCAGGGAGGGGTGCTCATTCACCCCCATCTTCTCTGGCCCAGTGCTCGCCCAGCCTGTGTAATGGACGGCTCCCACTTGAGATTGGTGGGTATGGGTGGATACAGATTAATTTAAAGACACGGGCTCTTTTCTCAACAGCTAACAGTTTTTTGGGAGCAATTTATATCCAGGAAACTATTATAAAGGAACAAGTGTATTGCTCAGCATCTAAGGCAATTCCCTGACGTCGCACCCAAGGTCTTCCTAACTGTGTGGGGCCAGCGCTGCCTGCGGTTCCCGGGGAGGGAGGTGAATGGGGCCCACTTACAGTTACAGTTGAAGACATCTTGAGTTGACCCCCCATCAGCATCCTGTGACCCCAGTCCTCTCTGTCAGGAAGTTTCTAAGTGGAGCTTTTCATTTCCTACCCTGTGTTTTGGTGTTGACTTTTGCCCGTAGCTGCATGAAGACAG
This sequence comes from Desmodus rotundus, assembly GCF_022682495.2. Lineage (NCBI taxonomy): Eukaryota > Metazoa > Chordata > Mammalia > Chiroptera > Phyllostomidae > Desmodus > Desmodus rotundus. The sequence continues at coordinate 94,887,964 of NC_071398.1, forward strand.
TTCATTTCTGTTCTAAAACCTCCCGGGGAAGATGCACCCAACTCACTTTCTTCTCGGCAACACAGAGCAGAGCTGCCCTGTGCGCATGTTGTTAAAATCCCCCTGATGCACCTGCTCACTCACTGCCTGTCCTCCCAGCAGGTAAAATACAACTGTCACCAACCCTGGGCAACGGTGCATCTTCACTATTGCCACCCCACGCCCCAATCCCGGGAGCTTACTCCCCATCAGGTTTATTTCCAATTAATTAATTATTGAAGCACTTGTTAAGCATCTGTACTGTGCCAGGCGTTGTGCTGGCAGATGGGAACACAGAGATAAGCGAGGCAGTCCTTACTCAGAATCTCATGGGGGACAGGCAAGGTAGCAGTTACAGAGAAGAAAGACAGGCTCTGGGTCAGGTGCAGGAGGGAGCATCTGAACAGGGCCTGGCATTCAAGGAAGGCTTCCTGGTCCAGAGGAGGCTGGAGCTGAGCTGCACAGCATGAGCCGTAGTTTGGCAGCCAGGGAAGGAAGTGAGGCGGAGTCCTCGCAAATACAAAAGCTTGGCTGAGGTCAAGTGTGGAGAGGGGGAGGAAGGGATGAGGCTGCAGAGATGGGCCAAGATCGGCCTGTCATGACTCACGGTAGAGACCACATTGTTCTTAGTCACAGAGGGGACAATGGAGAGGCTTCCTCTGGTCCCAGAGTTAGGTAGTGGCAGAGTTGAATGGAAGCCTGGGGACATGAGCTAGAAATAGGAGGGAAGAGGGACTCTCACTGCCTGGGAACATCCTATTGTTTTCTCGATGGCCTTTCTTCTGTCTTCATGTGACTTCCTTGCCTTTGGAAAATTACCCCTTTTTGCTGTTCCGAGGACTTACTATGTTTTCCCTGTGGATTCGGCCCCCCGGGGGTGTGTGAACCAGCCCTTTCTCCTCTATCTCATCTTAGGCGCTGCAATGGGAGGCACCGAATGTTTTTGGTGGATTTAGTCACGTTATTGTGCTCAGCACCCATTCTGTGCATAAGACATAAAATTAAGGTCCAAATGTAGTTCTGTGCTAACATTTCCCCCAGCGGTTATTCTCAAAGGCAAACGGGCCTTGGAACATTCAAGTGACACTCCTAAGTGCCTCCCACGTTCTAGGAGCTGAGCTAAGAGTGGGGGACAGAGACGAGTGAGGTACATTGTTTCCCCTCAGTGCCTTTACAGACAGACCCACAAGCAGTTCATTTCCACGCAGCGCGGCGAGGCCTCTTCCTGGACGCGCCGAGTCAGGTGGTCCTGGGTGGGGAGGGCTGAGGGGGCACTTTGATTTTTAACAGGCACTCTGGGTGATTTTCCTGCTCACTGAACTTTGAGAACTGCCGCTCAAGTGGCTAGGGAGGAATTGTCACTCGATTCTAATTACTTTTCACGTGAGAATCACACATATGTTCTTCATTTGAGATAGCAAGTGTTTAAGCTCCAAAAGAGTCCCCAAATATAAAAATAGTGCTGGTGTTCACTGTGCTCCAAGTACTAAATGGCCCCACGATGCCACGAGTCTGTGTTGCTGTCCCATCTCATGGATGACAGTTAGCGCGCGTAAGTAACTTGCTAGCAAATGTTCCTGACTCAAGCGCCTCTGTAGCTCCAACGGAGACACTGGTCTCCTGGTCTCTGTGCTGTGACTAACTCCAGGTCCACCCCCCCCCCCGCCCCCGTCTTTCCCTGCCCCAAGGCCTCCGGGAGGGTGAGCCAGGGTTGGCCGAGTGGCTGCCTATGTGATGGGGAAACCTTGGAGGTCATGGCAGCCGTGGAGTGGGGCTCCAATGGCCCTCAGCCTCCCACCCTGTTTGCTTCCTTCCTTGTTCTGTGTTTACATCCCACCTAGCAATTAAGCCATCAGCTCTTCCTCAGTGGTTATTCACGGTCTCAGCTGGCGACAGTCACTTGATCTTTGGATCCGTGCCTTCCAGTCAGAATGTCACCCTATGCAGGTGTGAATCTCCCAGAAACCCCGCTGCTCTGCTGGGCAGGCTGGCTTTCCAGCCAGGTCCAGCATCCCGCCCTCCATCGTAGCTGCTCCTCCTGGCCTGGCCAGGGCGACTGTCACCCGAAGTTTCTCCCCAGGACAGTAGGCTTTGTAGGCATCATCGAGATCTGCCAGGCCCATTGGAGTGGGGAGAGGGTGCTGCCTCCTGCTCACACCCACTGGGAGGCACATCGGCCCCTGAATGTGGAAGGGAGCCCGCCTGGGAGGGGGCCTACAGACAGGGCTCCATGCGAGTGTCCTTGTAGGCCGTGCCCTGTTGCTGTATGAGGCGCTGGAGGAGACATGGTTCCCAGTGAGCCCCAGGGAGGAGATGGAATCAGGGCCGCTCACCTTGACATTTATGAGACATTCGAACAAGGAGCCAGCCAGCACACAGCTGAAATTTCTCACCTGTTTACTAAATAACCTCAAGGTAGAGGCTTTTGAAAAATATACGTATATGAAGGTTTATAATGAGAACGTGTTAGGCTGCAAAACCCATCCGGTCATTCTTCTGGGTTCCAGCCCTTTCCTCTCCCCTCTCCTGGATCTCTACATTTCACCCCTCTTCGCCAGGACACTCGGCTTCCGTCTCCGCGTCCTCTCCCCTCACCTCCCTTGTCATCACCCTTGACAACCCTCCAGTCCGAGTGTAACGTGGGCAGGAGCTCGCTTTGCTTTTGCGTCGCTCCCAGGACAGGGTGCGCTGTGGTCAGAGAGAAGCACCAGGACCAACGGGGGCCCCTGAGGACTCCGCCTGGGCATGGAGTGTTTCCTACACCTTCTTCCTCCCCTCCGCTGTCACTAGTATTTCCTATGTGTGCTTTTAATTTAAAAATGGGGAATGCAGAAGCAAACTGGAGCTCAGATTTTATGTCACGTGGAACCAGCATTTGTCACCTCTAAAAGGGTTGCCTTCACGGAATGCACAAGGCCCGTATTTTGTCTGGGGTTTGCTGGTTGGTGAGTGAAGGACAAGCATAGGAGCGTGACGTAATCCTTCCCCTTGGCTCGTACGAGCAAACCCCAGGGCCCAATGACATCTTCTGCTGGGGTCTCTGGTCCACCTTCAGCAAGCTCCTCCCCCCACATGCCAGTCTGACCCTGCTCCTGATGGCAGAGGAGGAAGAGGAGGAAAAGGAGGTGAGGAAGGCAAGGTCAAGCAAGGGTGGTGTTGGAGGGGGCAAACAATCAAAGTGCCACTTAGAAGAGGACATGGTTCACCCTGGCTGGTGTGGCTCAGTGGGTTGAGCCCTGGCCTGTGAACAGAAAGGTCGCTGGTTTGATTCCCAGTCAGAACACATACCTGGGTTGCAGGCCAGGTCCCCAGTATGGGGTGTGCGAGAGGCAACCAATAGATGTGTCTCTCACATCGATGTTTCTCTCCTCCCTTTCCCTCTCTCTAAAAGTAGATAAATGAAATCTTTAAAAAGAAGAAGAAGAAGAAGAAGAAGAAGAAGAAGAAGAAGAAGAAGAAGAAGAAGAAGACATAGTTCACGAGGTCAGAGAGAAAAGCCCAGAAATCCATCTATTCATCTACTGCTGAGCACCTACTGTTTGCCAGGCATAGGGGACAGTGCCGAGAACACACTGGGACAAAGTCACATGGTGTTGGCCGTCAGGAACACATCCTCTACTTTGGAGTGGAGTTGCTCAGTCACCACTGTGAACCCAGATTATCTGGGGATCCTGTAACCAGGATTCTGACTCGGCAAGTGTGGGTGGGGCCTGAGAGTCTGCATCTCTAAAGAGCTCCAATGTCCCCGAAGCTGCTGTGTCCATGGACAAGGTGCTGAAGACCAAGGATTGCGAGGTGAAGGTGAGCCTCGAAGGGGCTGAAAACCCTGCAGGGAGGAGTAAACCCAAACTGAGTCAGCAGCCAGTCCAGACAGGAGGAAAGTTGAGCAGAGAAGGAGGGGCAGGCATTTGAGGAAGGGAGGGAGTGGAAAATGGAAAATGGAGGGAAAGAAACCACAGAGACCGAGAGAGAAAGGAAGCCAGAGAGAGAGATTGTGGGAGCAGCCGGCCAAGAGGGGGAGTGTGCGAATTCTGGAGGTGAAGGTTCAAGGTCTAGTGCTGCCCTTCCTCCAGACACAGGTTCCCCACAGAAGCCAGGACGGGACTGACAGGGCAGTTGGCTGAAGCCAGGGGAGCTAGGGGGTCAGGAACGGAAAGGTCTCTGAGTTTGAGCTCACCATATCGGAAGAAGAAAGAGAGAGACAGAAAATGAGCAAGTCAATAATGCCTGGTTGTTATGCACCAGGAGTAGGGAGAGTCAGTGTGGATTAGTGACAAGTACCAACTATAGAGAGAAAGGATGATGCATTCTTCTTCAGGGACCTCCTTCGATGAAGAGGTGACAGAGGTTTGTAGTTAGCCTGAAACCACACAGGCGCCATGTGAATGGAGCTTTCGAGATGGCTGAGGGCACGTGAAAACAGCTCTTCCTCACACAGTGGGGACGCCCTCCCTGCAGTGGCAAGTCGAGAGTCAGTGCGTGCGGTCGGAACAGCAAACGAGGCTGTCCCAAGCCCGCATCTCCACCACTGCCATCTCGGGCAGAGTGGGGGTGCTTCCAGCGGTTCTGATGGACCTCCCCTCCGCAGTCTTCCCTTCCCCTTCCCATGTCTCCTGTCTCAGCATTCAGTGGGCCCCGCCAGCCTGCAGTGACACAGTGATGAGATGCGGGGTCCTGTGTCTGGCTCCCAATAATCAGAAAAGTCTATGCAACCGAGCGTGGGGCCAGTGGCTCCGAGGCTCTGCTGCTGTCGAGAAGGCACCCCACTGAGAAGGGGGAGGCAAGGCCCTGTCTGCTTGTGGCTGCACCTGACCGGTCCTGTCTCCCACAGCCCTTAGCCCTTTCTCCCTCACCTCACAGGTGGGTTTTCTCTGCGCCTCCTGCTCTCATCAGCGAATGACACACTTGTCACTAGAGAAGGAACAGCAGGCAAGAAAGGAAAGGGCCAGGGGTTAACTGCTGGCAGAGAGGCACATGGCGGCTTCTGTGGCTCACGAGGAGGAAAGGGGGGCAGCTTTCTTTCCTCCAGCCCCTAAGAGAGAGGGCCAGGGCAGGGTGGAGATCGCTGAGCTGCGAGGGAGGGACCCCACAAGAGCACCGATGGCTGGGACTGCACCGGACTGTGAGACCTCCCTGGGCTCTAGAGCAGTCCCAGCCCTGGCCTGTTAGGAACCGGGCCACGCAGCAGGAGGTGAGCTTGAATGTAATGCAATTGAATCACCCACAGACCATCCCTCCCCCCCTCCCCCAGTCCATAGAAATTGTCTTCTATGGAACTGGTTGCTGGTGCGAAAAAGGTTGGGGACCACTGCTCTGGTGGGCAGGGGGGGTCTCACTCCTCTCGGGATGTTGGGGCGTGATGCCGCATCAGGGCCCCTCGACGTCACTTCCCTCCTTCCAATGCTGAGTTTCCTTCACCAGGGTCACTCAGGGATAGCCAGGGACCTGTCATAGCTGCCAGTCAAACTATTATAGAGTCCCTTGAGGGTCCTTCTATGTCATTTGAGTTTTATACCGAAGACAGTGGGGAGCCTTTGTGGACCCTGAGCTGGAGTGGGGGGGACATGGCCTTTGCTTTCTCTGTCGACGCCTCCTGCTGGCAGATCGTTCCTGTCTGAGAAAGGAGCAACGAGGGCTGATGTCCCGTGCCCTGGGGACAGGCCGCTCCTGTTCTACCAGCATTTCCCTGGAGTTCCTTCCAAAGGGTAGAGACTCCTTGGGAGATGCGTTCCAGACAGGCTGCTAAATGTAGGCCTCTGCCTTTTTACTAAAGCAAACCAAACCACAGTATTTTACCCTGAAATTACACCCAGGCTTCTGAGGAGGGGGAGTGCCCCATGTGGCTGAGGCAGAGGGTCCCTCTCAGACGTGACCTGAGGGCTCCGTTCTTCTGGCTGCTATTCGGGGAGGGGTTAGTGAGAACATTCCTTTGGTGGCCGGGGATCGTGACCTGCACAGAGACAGTGAGAGCAGATGCCTGCCCGGCTGGAGTCCCCCTCTTCGAGTCTCCTACCCAGTGAAATCCGCCGTGCTGCAGTGGCCCCCAGGCCAGGGCTTTTCTCGTCTTGATCAGAAAACCAAGAATAAGGTGCCCAGGGCACTGCTGTGCATCCAAGCCCCGCCCACAGCCTCGGTGAGACTCTGGTCTGCAAGGAGGTCTGGGGCCTCCCGCAGAGCTGAGGCCCTGCTTGCTCCTGCTGATCTTCCAAAGCAGGCTAGCCCCGCCCCGGCCCACCCCGCCCCTCCCTAGGCAGAGCCGGGACAAAGGGCCAGGAGCAGCTGCAAACACGGAGGAACGTGTTTATTTCATCTTTCAACACTCTGATCAGTGAGCTGTCGCAGATCCCCTCCCCTCATCTAAAGTCATCATTTTTGCTTTGGAAAGCACTTAATATTCCTTTCAATCATGTCATTATTCTAATTCTTAATGAGATTTGGGGCTTTTCTTGCTGCTTCCAGGATTCCTTGAGGATGTTTGAAGGTTCCCCAATGGGCCTACAGACTGTAGAACGGAGCCTCACGCGAGCGCTCTGTGGTTGCACTGGACGGAAGCACCGGAGACCCACCCCTGGGGGCTGGACAGTCCATCCTCCGTCCCAGGCTGCCCCCAACCGAGTTCAGTTCCAGTCAGTTCCACCAATATCGACTAGCGCCTCCCGTGCCGTCCCCTGTGGATAAAAAGATAAGTCGGACGTGGTTTGCTGGCCCCAAGGAGCACTGCTAAGCTGGGGAGGAAGATACAGGCTGTGATAAGATGGGGCAGTCTGGGCGGCACTAATGATGTACCCAGGGTGCCAAATGACCCTGGAGGAGAGCTCGGACCCTGCTGTGACCGGGGCAGGCCTTCCAGGCCAGAAGCACCAGCACGGAGTCTTGAAGGAAGAGTAAGAGTGTCCAGGTGGTGAAGAGCATGAGGAGGAGGAGAGAAGGGCATTCAAAGCAGAGGGAGCGGAATGTGCAAGCACAGAGCCCGCACCGGCTTGGGCTGAGGCGGGAACACAGCCTAGACTAGTGCTGCGGAGACAGGCGTGAGAGCCCGCAGGGCAGGCTTGCTGCCCTTTGTCTGGGAAGCAAGGGCGTGGCCGGACTTGGTCTCACAAATACCCCTGTCTGCACAGGGGACGACTTCGGAAGAAAGCAAGACTAGGGGCAGTCAGGACTAACCCTGCTGTTCAGGTGAAAGATGGTATGTCCTTGACCTTGATATTGGAGAGACATCATCAGGCCTTGAAGATGTGGATCCCCTCTGCTTGAACATTTGGGGGCAGCACACAGGAAACTGTGGAACTCCCCCTCCAGTGGAGCCCGAACCCTTCCTGATGCTACGGGAGCACTTCCGGGGCCACAGCTGCTGGCTGCTGCTGCTCACAGCCCTGGGAAGTCTAGAGCTGGGCCCTCAGGTGCAGCACCGTTTCCTGCTGCTGGATCTGATGCTGGTCTGAGTTACTGTAACTCAGACAGAATGAGATAAGTGTGGTTGGCGTGGGAACCCCTGGCTTAGGGCCACCAAGAGTCTGGGACGCCACTCTCAGGCCCCTCGGCCCATGTTTGGCTTCTCAGTGGAGCCCTTTACAGGCGCCGGTTCCCTTCAGGGTCAGGAGGGGGCAGTGCACAGTGAGGTGAGCAACCTGTGTCTGCCAAGTCCCTGTGCACGATGCAGGTTGGACTGTTACTTGGTGGGCACCTGTTTTCTCACCTGCTGGGGGAGCTAATTGTGCGCTCACTGCGTGATGCTCACGGGAATCCGGTGGATCAGGGATGTGCCCAGGGAGGGAGCGAGTAGGGAGGGTCAGCCGTGTGGCATGGGTGCTGGCGCGTGGGCAGGATCTGACCACTTTTGGTCCTCCTCCCTGTACCCCTCATCCTGAGGAGGTGCTGGAGCTGAAGGTGGGTTGCCCTGGACCCTCCTAGAAGCCCCTCAACTCCAGACCAGGGACAGAAGGAGGAGCCAGTGTGTCCCTCCCTGCCTGCTCCCTGGCCCAGGCAGTGGGAGGCACACAGCATCCCGAGCTCCCCTGCCCGGCACCTGGAAGGTGCCTCACCTGCACCCTCAGGAAGCCGTGAGGGCTGCAAGTGGAAAGAGCTGGTCTTCTGTGGGCTCCCTGAGGCCCTGGGCAGGCACAGTTCATAGTCCCCAGGAGGCAGACAGCGAGACGTGAGGTAAAGCTTTATGGGGCACCCGAGCTCCTGGCACACAGCCCTGAGGTGCTCCTCACCGCCAAGCCATCAGGAAACAGGGCTTCTGGGAATTCCCTGAGAAAGTGGAAGTTCTTTTTGAATAGCAGGGGGACATTCTGATGGAATGGGGAGGGCACTTCTCAGAGGCTATGGCTCCTTCGAGGGTGCGGAGCCTCACTCCTGGGCGCCCGTCTGCCATCTGCGCCCAGAGTTGGAGGCCCTCTCTCTTTAAGGGGAGCCCCATCTGGGCCCAGAAGCCCAGATTCTCTTCTTCCCTGTGCACCCGTGGGGGGGGGGGGCAGTGGGAGCAGGAGTGTTGGGGACACGTCACCTGTGCAATTTACTCCGGAAGGCAGCCACGAGCTGTGGGCTCTCCCTGGTGCTTTCTCCCACCCTGCCCTCTGGATGGTGGGGCAGATATTTTGGTTCCATCTTCATTGTAAAGACGAAGAAACTGAGTCAGAAAATGGCAATCTTTTTGGACAGAGAGTAGGAGTGGGGGCGAGGAGATGTGGGTTCCAGTTACCAACGTGGGCGGACTTGCCAGGCCCCACCCCTGTCATCTGTGACATGAAGGACCGGCCGGGCAAGATCGGTGGCTCTCAGACTGGAGTTTACCTGTTATGCTTTGGGGTCCCGCGTGGAATTTCGATTGAGGACAGGGTTCTCAGTTTGCAAAGTCTGGACACCACTGGACTCGACAGTGTCCAAGATCCCTTCCATTTGTAAACCCTGACTCTCTTGAGTAAGGTGTCCTCAGCCGTGACTCAAGTCCCCTCCACCTTTACTCTGGGACAATGGAGGTGGCCGAGGCACCGGCAGCTTCCCCTCCCCAGGCCGGCCAGCCGCCTTCACCGTGATCAGCAGCACCTGCCCTGTGAAGGTGGCATGTGAACTGGGTTTTTTCATCCCGTGTCTCCAGGGCTAGACCTGCTGGCTGACTCAGTCCCGTTTGCCATCAGGTCCTGTAATGATGCTTTACGTTCATATTGGGAAAATACACTTGGGGCAAAAATTAAGTTTCAGTTGACATATTAGGATTTACCGCCTCAGTTCTATTGAGTTTGCTCTCGTCTCCAGGCCTGTTGGGACATCCAGTGAAACAAAGCTCTGAGGGGCCTGTGACAGGCAGACCGGGGAATAGCTGAGCAGAGAGAGAGAGAGTGCAGGAACCTCACTTGATTAGGCGGCGAAGAGCCACCACCTAGAATGGAGGGGACATTTGAAAACCAGCCACGGTCTTTTCCTCAGGTGGCCCCAGCATCTCCTGCCTGCACCTCAGGGTGCGGCGCTTGCCAAGCCGGCTTGTGGCCCCCTCGCATCCCCCAGAGTTGTTTCTAGACCCCCCGGGAGGCACCAAGACCCAGCGTGACGGGAGCCTTGGGGCTGGCGGCGGCAGCTGTGCCGACAGGAGCTGGTGGTCCGGGTGGTAGTGTTGGCTCTGTAGGGAGCAGTGCTGGTGGCAGCACTGGTGGCCTGGGGATTGTGGCATGGCTGTGGCAGCCGTGCCTGCTGGGGTTAGTGACGTAGTGACAGAGGTGTGGGCCCAGCCCTTTAGTTTCCGGGGCCAGCACTGATGAAAGCATCACCCTTGGGACATTAGGGACACCAGCTCTTGTGGGGTGGCAGAGGTGGGCCTCGGTGGCATTGCTGTCATTTTGGTGATGACAGCACCAGAGTGAGCCAAGTTGGAAGCTGAGGGAAATGGCACAGGCACACACAGCCATTTTCTTGGGATCCAGGTGATGCCCCCTGGGGTCGGTGGGTAAAGCATGAAGTGTTCCCACAGTGCTCATTTGTGCCTGTGGTCACAGTGTCCCCATGAACGTTGGGCTGGGGGACGTGGTCACCCTAAAGCGGAAGCACCCGCCCCCCGGCTGGAGGGGACAGAGACACGTGTCCACCAGGCCAGACTGTCAGGAATCTCAGAGATGGCCCTCAGAAAAGGCAGACATTTCTGAAGGGCAGAGGAGGCACTGGACCTCTCCCTGGGTGAGAGGACAAGGAGCCTCGGGGCCTTGGGAAAGCTAATGACGTGCCGAAGACTCTCTGCCGCCCCGGCCCCGCGGGCGGCCTCCTCAGGGCTCTGGGCAGCACTCTCTGCTCCAAACTCTTGCTGTTCTCTTAACGAGTTCCTTTCTTTTTCTTTTTCCAAGGCCAATGGAGTATTGGCGCGATCTGTTCCCACAACTCAATTTAGTGTGTCTCCGTTCGGTTCAACAAATATTTACTGAGTAAGGCCGCCCTGAGCCTGGCTGCACGGCATACTCACAGGAGCCACGCACTGCAAACCCAGCAAATGTACGATTTCTAGGGGGGTGTGGGGGGGGCAGGTGCACACGTGTCAGCTGCACATGCATGTGCACATGTATGCATTTCAAGTTCATCTCCCTCTAACATATCTTGGGGGAAAGAGGCAGGGTAATGAGGAGGCTGCAACTGTTCTTCTCAGCATCCTTGAAGAGGCTTAACTAGGACACCTCTCTCTTCCCACAGCAGAGGGATGGGAGGGAGGCAGGTGACACTCGAACTGTTTGTTCTGTCCCTTTCTCCTCCCAGTGTAACTGAAGGCTGTGTGAGCTTTACCCAAAGGCTAAGGTCATTACATGAAGTTAAGGGATGAACCAGAAAGGTAGATTCGAGGCCTAATCCTCACTACTGGAAAGTGCGACCTTATTTGGAAATAGGGTCCAAATGGAACCCTGTAATCAGAAGGAGGCCACCCTGGATTAGGGTGGTCCCTAGTGCAATGGCCTACGCCCGTATAAGAGGAGGGACTTGGACGCAGACACAGAGAGGACAGCTCCGTGTGACAGATGCGAGGTTGAATTGACAGAGCTACAAGCCAAGGAAGAGCCCTGAGTGCCGGCAGCCGCCACCAGCCAGGGAGAGGGGAGGAAGGGCTCTCCCCTACAGCTTCCGGGGGAGTACGGCCCTGCCAACACCTCCATTTTGAACTTCCAGCTTCCAGAACTGGGAGACAGTACATTTCTGTTGTCTTAAGCTACCCAGCTTGTCATGCCAGCCCTAGAAAACCAATACAGATAAAATCGCCTCATAGAATGGAAACAAAGCTGCCAATTTTCACCTGGCTGAGGGAAGAAAATTCCCCAAGGAGCTTGATCCTTCGCTGGGGCCCTCCTTGGCATGCCTCCCCTCTACTGTCCCTCTCTTGTCCTCAGGACTGTCTCTGTGACCGTCTCTCCTGGCTTCTTATTTCTCGGTGTCTCTCCACACGTCCCAATGTGGCCCGTAAGCATCAGTCTTCCCCCCAAATTTGTCACCTCCCCCAGCAGTTCGCTACTTCACGCTTTCTTTATTCACGGTAGAGTGACACCCCGAGTCGGAGCCTCCAGCAAGACGGCCACAGAGCCCTGCCTCTCTGGCGCGGGGACGGTGATGTACATGCACGTACACTCCGCACATGGCACTTTTTGGCTGGACCCCGGTGTCCACTGTGGACCCCTTACTATTTCCAGGTGTCTTGGGGCCACACACACTCACCCCGCATCAGCAATGCTCAGAACCCCTGTGTCCTCTCAGCCAAGGACGGCAAATCCTGGGCTTGAGCTGGTGCCTGAATCCCACATGCAGTGCCATCTCTTAACTCGTCTGGATCCCGGCACCTCTCACCACGTGAGCACTTCACAAAACAGAAAATAGTTCACGACAGATTTGGAATGTGAGCTCTTGGGAGCCAGAGACACTCCAAGAGCCTTGCCAGGGTCAGAGCAGGCTGCCGGTTTCCTCCCCTCGGCAAACCCACGCGCCAGCAACGCCTGGGGTCCTGCATGACTGAGAAGTGAGTGCTTCTATTATCGGACTTAGCGACCTGGGAATGGAGAGAGGTGAGAAGAATTTGTTTTTCATTTTTTTTAAAACCATAATTTCTATTTTCATCTCCTCCTCGGGGGCGGCGCCGCACTCACAGCGCTGATGGCAGGCCCCGTGGCCCTGCAGCGATCCCGTCCTTGCGGTGCAGGACCTCGGAAATGGTCGGGCAGGGGCTGGGGCGCCCCTCCCCGAAGCCTGGGCGCGCCCCCAGCCGCCGGCTGGCGGAGGCAAGCTGTCACCCCCACCACGCAGTGTAAGGAAGCAAACGCCGTCCCACCCGTGGCTCAGCTGTGTTCCAATATCTCATTTTCTCTCCTGGGCCTTCTGGCAAATCCTCTATTTATACCACTTTTTCTCCGTCCCACCTGTTTACTATGTTCTCCAGGCCCCGGTTTTTCACTCCACCGCCCACCCCTTTCGGTGTCTGCACTTACTATCTACTTGGTTACTCTTGATACCAGGTAATTTGGTTTTTGATCGTAGGGCATTAGAAGGATTTAAGGATGTTGGTGTATTGCTGTGTAGATTGCAGGCAACCCCTCCCATCCTCACCACCCTATAAGCACGCTGAGCGTGCCGTCCACCTGCTGCCCACCTGCTGCCCACTGGTGCCGGCCTGAGGGAGCCTTGGGCTCTGTCACTTCCTCGCTCGCCCTCTAGGGGGCGCCCTTGGCGCTGCCGTTCTGCAGCCTCACTGCAGACCCCGCAGGTTCACCCTGAGCGCCCTGTGCCCTCCAACACCGCGCATCTATCTGGGTCCCAGCCCGCTGCGCCTCACAGCCAGGGTTTCCCCCCACATTCAGCTTTGTCAAGCAGAATTTTCTTTCCTCTTCTTGTTATTAAGCTTAAGATAGAGATCCTGGGTGACTCAAAAAAACTAACAAAAGATTCGTGGCACCTCTTCTGGGCTTTGGCCCAGCTCCTTTCGGGAGTTAAGAAAGTGCAACTGTGGGGAGGAGGCGTAAGGGCGTGGGCGGTGGGGAGGTCAGGAGGGAACGGTCTGCGGTCTGCGTAGCATTGGAGGGGCTGGGGGCAGTGAGCTGGCGCCGGATTCCATGAAGGGCAAGTCCTGACCGCAGTAGAGCTATTTGAATGAGGTTTGGTTTAAACCTTTGTGTCCCTCAGTCTTCTCATCTGCGGAATGGGGAAGATAATGTGTAACTGAATAAGGCTATGAGAAAGAGTGAATGAGAACATATAAATTATATATATATAAATATATAAAGTACGGGTAGTACACTTTCTTTGGCCTCTCTCTCTCACACACAACAATACCTGGTGAGTGCTAAGTGAGTGTTCTTTATTGTCTTGCCTCCGATTGTGTAAGAAATACAGGCCTGGAGACAGTTCCGTGGGCTCCATAACATACTTGCTGTGTAAACACAATTATTTAATACTCTATTATTATCATTTAGTATTCATATTAAGCTTATATGTTTATCATATTATTATTTATGATCAGTTAAGCGTGGTCTTGGATCTTGGAGGCTGCATGCTCTCATTGGGCAATGGGGTAGGAACTTGCCGCACTGCACCTTCCCCGGGCTCGGCGGAGACGGATGTGTGGGGTGATGTGCTAAGGGATCCAGCACGTGGAAGGGCGGGGCTCCCGGCAGGTGTGTGCTGGACAAACACCCGGCTGCCCACCTCCAGGCCTCCACTCTCCCCTGTGCCCTCTGTCCTCGAACTGTGATCTGGCACTGGCAGCCCTGTTACCCGCCCGTGCTAGGAATCTGCCAGTGCCAGTCGCTAGTCCTTTCCTGCAGGAAGGGAGGAGAGCACTGGCATCGACGGTTTGCAACTAGTGTGCCACTCTGGGCGAGTCATCTGACTGCTCTCTAACGGGTGGGGTTGAGCCAGAGGACATGTGGGCTCTGCCAGCTCGAACGTACTGTGACTCTAAGGGTCCACGGAACACGGGCAGGTCCGAACGACAGACGCCATGTCCGGTTCTCTGGAGTTCTGGGACTAGTCCTCAATCCTGACACAGAGGCCATGATCCCGAACAGAGCTGGCCGGCGGCTGCGGTGGGTGCGCGTGGACACCGGGGCAAGCGTGCCATTCCGTGGGCCAGGTTGGGAAGTCTGGTGGTCAGCGAGGGCCCTGGCCACGCACTGAGCCTCAATGATAACCCGTGCACAAGCTCTCAGACAACTAGCGGGTTATGTGCAACACCGAGGACAAACGACCCTTCCGCTCATGAGACCGGGGACTTAATCTGTCTGGTGGGCACCCTGGGACACACCATTAGGTTTCCCTGGAAGAGCTCTGGCTAAGAAGAGGACACCGGGTTCGACCAGCTGTGTCAGGGTGGGTGTGTCGCTTCCCTGCTTTGGACCTTGGCACCCTCATCCCCAAAGTGGGACAGACAGTGGCTGAAAAAGATCAGTTCTGAGGCTCTTTTTAGCTCTGACATTATACAAGTTCATTATTTCCTTTCCTCTAGATCCCTCTGGCCAGCAGCCCAGACTGAAGCTGGTCTCTGTGTAGGGCCTTTTAGCTACTTTCTTACCAGGCCTTTCATTCATCTTCATTCTCTGAGGCAAGATAAATGGACGCTCTCAGCTACTTAGGGAATGCTTTTCCTCCATTTTTCTTCTTAAGAATTAAATAAATGAAATCTAGTATGTAAAGTGCTTAGCACAATGCCTCGCTCATAATAATGTGTTCATGTGTATAATATATAATACATATTATCTATATTATATATTCTCCTAATACATGTCTCATTTTAACTTTTTCCTCTAGCCTAAATGTCTGTGCCATTTAAAATACTTTTTATTTTTTTGAAATTGCAGGCCGCTTAGCTCACCCTTTGCAGTCAAAAGGTTTCTTTCGAAAGCAGATGCTACATTCAAGTTCGCAGCAGGGTGGGCCCAGCCCCTTGGAGGGGCTCAGGGCCATATCAGACACTGACAGAGGCGAGGCCCTGGCTTCAGGTGTGGCAGAGGCCCAGGGGCACGTTTTTGGGAGACGCAGCCCTGGCTCAGTCAGATGGGACGGGAAAAGCTGGGATGCTGGGACAGGAGGGGCGGCTTGCCCGCGAGTCCCCAAAACTCGAAATCTGACTTGCAGCAGTTGATTAACGCTTTCCAGAAGTGCTGTTTCAAGTGAGAAAACACTACGACTCCGTCTCAGATGGGGCCTGATCGCTTCTCTGAGTGTGAGCTACCCTCACATGTGCACAGAACGTGCAGCCTGCGTCCCCATGTCCCCGTGTTCACGGTGAGGAAAGCGATGTGTCTGCACACTGACTCCGAGGCTCCTTCCTCCCCAGATGCCCAGACCCGTCCCCTGTGGCCTCGCCTCTGACCCTCAGAACACACTGCAGGGGGCAGAGCCCAGAGTGGAAACGACTGTTCTCAATTTCAGAAGCGGGAATGCAAGCACAGGAGGCTACAGAGAGAGGGTGCTGGGGAAGGGATCCTGGGGAGAGAGGGGGGTGCGAGCTGGAAGAAGATGAGCAGCGGGGCTCCCTGAGCGCCGGGGTGCAGCTCATGGGACTCTTGCACACTCACCCCTGCGTGGGGGCGGGGGACCCGGAAATCAGCGGGCCTGGCCCCGGCCACCGCAGCCACCCAATGGCCTCCTTCAGGAGCCCCCAGAGAGAGGGCACCGTCTTTTTGTGCCTGTTCTAACCTGCAAGCTTTTCTACTTATTCATAGGAAATGCTCTCACTGACTCAAATGACGGGGGGGTGGGCAGTGAAGAGGGTCCTTGTGTCTCATGACAAGTCTCCCAATGTCAGGCCTTCTACCTCCTCCACAGCTGAGCCTTGGAATCACGTCGCACTCTGGCCACTGGAGAGAGGAGAGCGGGGGAGAGGAGGTGGAGACGTTTGGAATAAATAGTCTGAGAGGGGCTTGCTTCTTAAGGAAAGAAGAGGATGAAAGCCAGGGAAGGATTGAAGAGAAGGAGAGTGACTCCTTGCGTAAGAGTGATGGGAAGGCCGATGAGAAGAGGTGCTGGACATGAATGTGAAAAGACCTCATAGAAAAACCAGACGGGAAGCCAGAAGTGCCGTGGGGGCTGGTGACACCTCTCTGAAAACTGGAAAAATGTTCTCTCGGCCACTCTGGTGCCTCTGGCTAAATTTGTTCCATATTTGTGATTTGTGGCACTCGAGCTAAACTAGGGGCCGACCCTTGCTTTAAAAGGGTAATAACTTGCAAGGCTGGTTCCGATAGCTGTTGCCAGTGGGACTCGAAGACAGACACCCTGTGGCTGACGGATTAGCAGGGGTGTCCGGTGCCGGCCTCGGGAAGGAGGAAGCCGGGGAGAGAGAAAGGGTGGGAGGCAGTAGACCAGAGAAAGGGCCCCGTCTCCCAGTCTTCCCTTCTCATTCACCAAGGATTTAATGAGCTTCCCTGCATGTCAATCACTGTTTCAGGCGCCATTATCTTCGTTAATCTTCACTGAAACCCTATAGTATAAATATTATCTTCTCTATTTTACAGATGAAAAATCAGGTGCTCAGACTACATTTCTTAAGGTAGAAAGGGAAGGTTTAAATTCTGTTCTGCCTGATTCAGAACCTTACTGCCAGCAATAAAACACGCTACGAGGGAGCTAGAAATGACTGGGATATAAAATATGCTGAGAAGTGGCGATATTTATTGAGCAGGTTTGCAAGAACCAGGTTCTAGGCTTGGGGCGTACAATTCAGGCAGAGGCCCTGCCCTCCTGGGGCGAGGTAGGCGTGGTGGGGGACTGGGCACTGAGCCAACAGAGAGGTGGGTGTGTCGGCTGGTGTGAGGGGCTGTGAAGGGGAGGCGTGGGGGTGGGTGGACAGATAGTAGTAGCACCGGTGGCCATCTGGGAGGGGAGTCAGGAGGGCCCCTCTGAGGGGGACCTGCGTGCAGTGAGGGGCGGGACCAAATGTGGAAATGTGGGCAGACAGCTGAGACACATGCTCCATCAGCCACTCATGAGTTTCCCTCGTATCTCCCACCCAGCGCTGGAAACTCCCTAATGTTACTCTGTTTGATGGAGACAACACTATGGAGAAGGGGTCACTGTACTTCCCCTCCTCCGCCTCGCCCCCACTGATGAAGGGACTGGGATGTAGAGAGATCAGCAACTAGCCAGAGGCAACACATCTTAAGTGGCTTAGGAGAAATTTACACCGGGGTCTGTCCCATCACAGGTCTGGGCTCTGGTTTCCCGGAGATGACAGAGGCCTCTCGGGTCAGTGTCAGAGGGTCCTGTCCATGTTCAGGCAGGTGCCAAGCCCAGAAATAACACTTATTCATAAAGCCAGGACCAGCCAAGGCCAAGATCAAAAGAGCTTTAAAAAATGTGTGTGTTCCAGAATGTTTGCGAATGATAGTATGTGGACGAAGCACTCACTGCCGCAGGTGCTGTTCCAGCAGGTGCTGTTCCAGTGTGTTCCGTGAACTGATCTGCATGTCTGCATGGTCTCCCCATGGTGAAGGTACAATCCTCTCCCCAATTCATACACAAGAAAGCCCAAGAGGAGACCTTTCCCAATCTGACACAGCGTATGAGCCAGAGCCAGGGCTTACACCCAAGCAGCCAGCCTGGGAGCCAGCAGACACTCACTGTGACCAGCCTGTGGCGAAGGTGGGGGCTGGAGATGTGGCGGGGTGTGCTAGGCCCACAGAGGAGGGGCGGTGGAGCTGCCGCTAAGTCAGGCTGAGAAACAGAGGGTGGAGGGTCACAGGACAGTGACAGACCAGAATGGCCTGTGGCCCCTTGTGCCAGGTGCAAAGTAGTGGGGACAGCAGCTGGAGGAGTGGGAGCCTCATCTTTCCCATGGGGGGAGGCCTTGGGGTGAAAGTGGGGGCCAGGGTTGGAAATCTGTAAGATGAACAACACAAAAGAAGATGGAACCTCAAACAAGGCCTCCGTTTCCCATTGGGAGACTGAAGCAGTGAGCACAGGGCTCTGAGAAGGAAAGGAGAGTAAGAAGTTTGTGAGGAAGGATATCCATGCCCAGGCCAGTGTGGGGGAAGGATGGCAGGTGGGTCAGGAAGAGGGAAGACTGAAGTGTGGGGGTACTTTGGACCCCAGGCTGCCAGACCGTGCTTGGTCCTGGAGCAGGAAGGGCACCTACATGGGTCCCGCCCTTGTCCTTGTCCCCAGTGGAGGGGAGAGGCTGACTCCCTCCCATCTCATCCTTTGCTGCACTGAAGGGAGACATCTGCTTGGCTCTTGCTAATTTAGTGTGGGAAGCCTGGCCCAGGCTCGGGTGTAGATAACGATGCCTGCCAGCTGGCAGGCAGGCTGGGGAGCCAGGGGCCCATCCTCGGCCCTCCCTGGCTGGCATTCTGTCACCCAGGGGGGCCGCAGCAGCCCCGTCGCCCTGTACACCCCAGCCGAGGCAGTGGGAAGGGTGGAGGCAGAGTTCCTGCCGCCCCCCCTCCCCCCAGGCTCAGGCTCGGCCTCCAGGACACTAGGAGGACTTGCTCACAGCCCTCTGAGCCTGTGGTGCCCAGGCAGCAGCCAAGGCTCCCGTATGGAGAACAGGTTCCAGGCTAGGAATGCTGGGAGTCTGGCAGGGGTGGGAAGAACAGATTTGCCAGGATTGGGCATGATCCCTGGGATTGCCATTTTTACCCAGGAGGGCACCCCACAACAGGGCAGTGGAGCTCCACAATGCCTGTGGTGACAGGTCCTGGACACAGCAAATTTCCAGATGGAAGCCAGGTGACCAGGCTGGCTCCAGAACCAGTGCGTGCCCCTAGGAGGACCTTGAACTTCCCCAGACACCTTAGGAAAGCCGGGGGCCAGGGCTCGCTAGCTTACAAGGAGTAGACTGTGACAGAGGGTCTTTGTCTGCAAGAGTAGATCAGAGGCTAAGAAACCCCGTAACTGATCTCAGTCCCAGTATCACTGTCAACTAACACATTCTTCCTGTTATAAACCAATCAACGAGTATTTTGTGGGTGTCTACTGGATACCAAGGACTTCATCCACAGGGACTGAAAAACGGTGTACAATGTGGTCCAGGGAGTAAGGAGATAGAGCTGGGATTCTGTCCTCAGTCTTTGATTTCTCTCCCATGGGTGGCCTCCATCCAGCAACCATTATTTCCATGCAAATGGCCCCAGATTGATGTCACCAGGCCCTGGTCTCTGAGCTGAGCTCCAGAGGCACAGTCCACCCACTGCCTGGACATTGCTATTATGATATATACTCACGCCCTCCCCAAACTCGACATGTCCAAAACCAAATTCACCCCTCAACCTCTCTTCCCCTCTACCTCTCCCAAACCTGTCCAGTTCCCCAAATCTGACATCCTTCTGCCTACGATGATCTTTTCAGCTCCTCTCCCTATGCCCACTCTTCTTCGAGACAACCCAGAGCTCCCATTTTCCGTGTGTGAAATGCCCAGGGGCCATGGAGAACAGCAGGGTCGGGCCGAGCTCTGTCTCCCTAGCCCCTGTTCTCCGGGGTCCACATGAAGAGCCACTCGAAGACTTCCCATGTGATGTCCCCCCTAATCTCTCCCAGGCGAAAGGACCTCTCCTTCCTCTGGGCTTCTGTAGCCTGAACCCCTCTGTTAGCCTGTTTTTGCATTCCCCCCCTTTCAAGTATGAGTCTCTAATGCATTTGTCCTGAAATATTTGTCCTGCTTCTGATATATGCAGTAATGGTGCACCCACCAGAAAT
Organism: Desmodus rotundus; assembly: GCF_022682495.2. NCBI lineage: Eukaryota > Metazoa > Chordata > Mammalia > Chiroptera > Phyllostomidae > Desmodus > Desmodus rotundus. The sequence goes on from NC_071398.1 coordinate 94,907,629, forward strand.
AGTTCTGCTATTCCGGATTTCTCCTTTTTGGGGGAGGGTACTGACTGGTGCCTTCTTGAACCCCTCTTATCTAATGGTAATGGGGCACACTTCCAGCTTCCTTGTAGTTGCCACCTCAGAGGCCAGTTACTGTGAGCATTTTATGGCAAACCCCCATGAAATCGTGGGCACATTTCCCGGGGATGAGAGCGGACATGTGGTGCATCACAAGGAGGAGGACTCTGGAGTCAAACAGCTGAGCATCCAGTCTGGGTTCTGAACTTAGTCGGTGGGTGACCTCGATCAAGCCCCCTAACCTTTCGGAGCCTCAGTTTCCCCATTTATCAATAGAAGGGCCATGCTCGCCTTGCAAGTTTCACCCATGGACCTCAGTCTCCTCTGGTTCTGCACATGCTGTGCTGTCTGCTTAACAGTGTCCCCCACTCTTTGCAGCCTCCGCTTAGATGCCGCTCTTGTCAGGAAGTACCCCCTGGTCCTCACAGATCAGGTGGGCTGGCTTGTCTGTGTGTTTATTTATTCCGTTGCGTTTGCCCATGTCTCAGCTCGCACCCCTGGAACTGAACGTCTTTCTTGTCCTTCCGCCGCCTTTGAGGAACTGGCAACTCCATGGGACAGACACCAGGAGTTGTTAACCATCACCCCTGGCCCCTCTCTGTCCTGCTCCCTTCACTTGTGATCCAAAGAAAGTTGAAAAAGGTAAGCCGTATTAGGGAAGGCATTCATAATTCGGAAACTCTGAAGAAAGTGTCAGCAGTTTACTGAGTGCATTTTGCAACAGCTCAGCTCACCCACTAGCTGGCTCCACGCTAGCACTGCATTAGGCACAAGGCAACAATCTGCTCTGGGCGTAGCAACTGAGTGGTGTGTCTTCTGCACCGATGTGAGAGCCCGATAGTTCCCAGCTTCCTGAGATTCACAGCCAGTGTGGTATGTGGGAAACTACCCAAATCACCAAGAGAATTCGTTTCCGCATCAATAATAGCAATGTCCAGTGTGGCACCCAGAGTCATAAATAATTTATTTTTAAAAAACTCAGCCATATAACAATCTAAACGCTTTATTATGGATGTAAAAAATAGCTGAGGTGCTATCTTCTGCTTATTTTCGACACCGTCACTTCCGAGGTGCGTATTTATTGTATGTAGTGGTTAATAATGTCAGCCCAGGGTCAGGTGGCCTGTGTCCCCACCCCACCCCTGCTGTTTACCAGCTGTGCAAGCACAGGAAAATCACTTCATCCCTTCTGTGCCTCAGTTTCTTGGTCTACAAGACCGTGATATTAGCATCTGCATTACAGGGTTATCGTATGGGGCTTCAATAGCGTCTGACACCTGATAAATACTCTATAAAAATGCTAGCTATTAGGGTTTGCTGGGGGTGAGGCAAACATGAGAAAAGTGTGTGGGTGGGGTCACTTTTCGACCCCCTGCCGCCCCTGTGGGTCTGTGTGTCTCTGTCGGCCCCAGCCCTCAGCGTTCCTGTTCAGTAGGGAGGGGGCAGCATTATCCACATTTTACAAACAGCGCCATTGAGCCATGAAGAAGCAAGACGTCAAGTGGCAGCCTGACAGTAGAATGTAACTTCGTAGAGGTGAGTGCAGGCATTCTTCCCAAAAGGCCATGAGACCCTACAGATAAAGCCGAGTGTGAGACACCCCCCAGGAGCCTGTGAGCAGTGACCCCCGATGGCCCTTCTCTGCCGTGGTTCTTCATGGATGCGCCACGAAGTCACTTCTCTCTCCACTTCTGATGCTCTCAGGCTGTGGCTTCCCAGATTTTTTTTTTTTTTACCAGTTAAAGAAAAAGCCATTGTAGGGCATTGGATGAGGTGCAGGCTGGATACCCTCTCCTCAGTTCCCCACATTCCCTGGCTCCTTAAGCACTCCCTTCCTGGGTTGTCCTGGGTATAGATAGACATACCTCGGCTGGCCGCACACCCTGATGCTTTAGAAGGTACCTGTCTGCTGAGGAAGGACCTGAACGCACTGGGAACCCCCCCACAAGAGGACTCTGGCTGTAGAGGACCCTGTCTGTGCAGAAACAGCCCCCAAGAGTTTGTGGGTACCAGGAGCGGCTGAATCTGGACTGTTCTTGTAGAGGACTCGGGAGGCGTTCCTTTTCTGTCCACTAGGGGGCTGCTCGTGGGGGATGGAAAAAACGGAGGCTTAAAAAAACATGCTGCTGAAATTTCAGCAAGAGGGGGAAAAGAGAGCGCGCGTGAGAGAGAGAGAGAGAGAGAGAGAGAGAGAGAGAGAGAGAGAGCAAAGCAGTCCCAGGCTTCCTCGTCTCCTGCACGTCAGAAGCAGGAACCGACTGGCTCCGCACGCAGGGACGGAGGAAGGCGCAGACACCGAGCAGGAGCTGAGGGGTCCCTCCAGACCCGAGGAATTACTACGAGCGGAGCAAAGGCACCTGACTTTTTGATCTTATTTTGGTAGCCTCCTCGTCCTCCTTCCACTCCAGCCCTTCCAGCTTGGGTTTCGTTTCTTTCCCGGAGCCTCCTCTCTTCCTCCCAGAAAAGGAGACAGGGAAGAGAAGGGAGAGAGAGGTGGGCTCTCTAGGTGAGCGCATCCACCCGGCAGAGGCAGGAACCGCCTTCGCGCTCCCTCGCCGACCACCCGCAACCCCGGTGAGTCCAGCGCACTTGCTCCTCGGGTTTCCGCGCTAGCGTGATTTCAGCACCACGGAGAGCTACGAGATGCATTTCGGTCCCTGTGGGTCTGCGTATGTTCCTGCAAGGCGTTTGCCACTCAGGTTCCATCTATCTCTCGGCTGCCAGCGCAGCCGGACTCTGCGTAGGGGAAAAGGGCAGAGAACTATGTCCACCAAATTCAAGGGGGAGGCGGACTCCGGCCTTAGCGGGGTGCGTGTGCGTGTCTTAGGCTGTTGCATAAGACAGGTGAGGTCTGAGCTAAATTGGACGTTGGTTTCTGCGTCTCTCTTTCGGTAGGGCTGATCTTTTTCTATGTAGATAAGAGGGAGGGTTTGGGGCATTAGTCATGCATCTTTAACTCTTTCCCGACAAGCTATTCATGGTGGAAAAGTGTTGCAAAGGAAGTCTGGGGGGTGGGTGGCAGTGGAGGCAGACTTAAAAGTTATGCTCTTCTGAGAGAGGTGGGAAGAGGTGGGTTTTAAAATGTCAGTTTCCCCAGGATTCTCTGGGCTCTTGCTGTGGGAAGAGACCGATCTGACCTTTCGCTTCCCCTCCTGGTGTGGATCCATGGCAAGTAGACAGGTGCGACAGGTGAGCATCAGGATGTGGTGGTTTGGGGGGCTGAGGACCCCTCACCCATGGGGGCAGGAGAGTGGCTTGAGCTGTGCAGAGGCTGGCCGATGTGGGTTAGACTTGGTTCTCAAGGAGGCAGGAAGTGCCCTCCACTCTGCTGTCATCCTCTGCTACGTATGGTTGAGGACAACATCTGTTCTGCCCTGTTTTCTGCCAGTGAAAGACAGCTCAGAAGAAGGGAGAGGAGAGGCAGCAGGCAACCTCTGACTCAGGGAGGCTCAAAGTAGTGTTATGTCCTTCAGCACCGAGAGGCTCCACCAGTGGGCTTGTCATTACTTTAAATATCATTGCTACTTCTTTTCGCAAGGCACTGCTCGGTCTCCTCTGCTTCCTGCGTCTCTGAAACACATTCAATCAATTCTTCGCCTCTGCCTTGGGTTTGCCTTGGAGACACTATCTGCTTGCCCCCCACCCCTTCAGTTTTACCCACATCTGCTTGGGTGCCGCCATTCAACAAGTGATGCTGGGGGACTTCCTTTGATCATCCGAGTCTGCATGGAACCAGCCCCCCAAGGGGATTATTTAAGGTTCTGGTCACTTTCTGTAAGAGGAGAGAGTGAGGGGGCAGGTTCACTCCTTCCAGACCCCAGTAAGGTCTAGGGTGGAGACCCTCTTGCTTTAAACTCAGCACCCTGGGCCCCTCTTCCAAGCTGAACAAAATACTCTGCCTGTGGCTTTGGGTTGGGAGCCTTCTGGGTGAGAGAGAGGGTCCTGAGTGGCATGGCACCACTGTTGTTCGCTTTGCTTTGTGTTAACTGTGCTAGCTATTGGAGATCCAGAAACCTCAGCATCCCAGAATGCAGTGAGGAGTGGAGCGAGTCAGAGGTTTTAGGGGTGGGGAAGAGAGATTGAGAGGGAGGAAGCAGAGCATTGGAAACCAACACTGACTCATTCATATCCCCATTCTCGCAAGTCCTCCCACCCTTAGCATCTCTGAGTTTGAACCGGAGAGTGGATGGATTTCTGCATGACATGGCCCTGAAGGCTTAAAACAAAATCATGTCCTTGTAGCAGACCCTACCCCAAACCACCGTTTATTCCTGAAATCACCGTACTTAATGGTCATTATCTCATCCATGCCTTTAAATTCTCTCTGAAAGAAGTGCTCAGTGTTATTACTGGGCTAATTTAATAATTGGGCTGACAGAGGCATTGGAAGTGCTAGGCCAGGGGTAGGGAAAGTGGCAATAGAATGTCGGGTCTCCACCTGCGTCAGCACCTACGTGAGGTGCAGAAATGCTCTTATGGGAGAGCATGGACAGATTGCTCCTCAGAGGACAGACTCATGCCCAGAGGCTTTTGGTGGACTTAATGTGGGGCAGTGACGCCCCTCTGGTGAAGCATGAGAATCAGCCAGGAGTCTCAAGGTGTTGCTGGCCTCAGCTTTTCAGCCAGGAAGGTGGCCAGGAGCTAGATGCAGAGCTCTCTGGGCCGGCCTTGCAGAAGGAAGCCCAGGCTGGTGGTCTCTAGGCTAAACCGAAGCCACATACCCAATGGCCACACACCCGATGGCCATACTCACCGTGTCGCAGGAATCCAAGCTGAAGGTACCCTTCTGGGGCACGTTGCCACAGGTGTCTTGGCTCCTAGGTGTTTTATGACTCTTTCCTCCCCTGAGCTTCTCTGGGAGCCACCCCATGGGGTCCCCTGCAGCTCAGCATACAGGAGGACGACTAAGGGGTAGAAGACAGCTAGGCTCTGAGCACCTAAAGAAACCCTAGTGGAAGATGGGTGCAAACCCACCTCGCACACAACCCCCTGCGTCCCTGGCAGCCCTCGCCCTCCCAGGTGGCCAGCCTTTGGGAGACAAAGCCACTGTGTTCTCACCCAGCCCTCATTCACAGGGCAGGGGAGACTGCTGGTTGCCTCTGAGATCCGGGGACACAGCAGATATGGGAAAGGGTGGAGGAAGGAGAAGGTCGGCACCCTGCCCTGTCCTCCGCAGCCATGGGTTGCCCTCTTTTACCTGGAGAGCGCTGCTGTTACTGAAAAAAATAATCCAGGTGTAGTTGGCGTATAAATGCACTGATCTTAAGTATTCAGATTAGAAAGTGTTGACGCTTGTGTTCACCCATTTAACCTCTACCTCAAACAAGGAATACAAAAGTTCCCTTGTGCTTCTTTGCAATCAATCATTCCTCCCCCCCCCCCCCCCAACCACTTTCTGACTCTTATCATTGTAGCTTCCACTGCTACATTTTGTTTAAGGTTTTACTTCATAGGCGTGCCATGCAGACCCTAGACTTTTAAGAAAACCTTTCAGAGTTCTGATGTTAATCTCACCAGGTGGGTGGCAGACAGGGTGGGTGAGAGGTACATTTTTTGTCCAAGTTTATGGTCATGGTGTTGGAAAGTCAAGCGGTCATTTCAAGAGTGTGTGCGTGTGTGAGAGACACAATCAAGTCCAAATAGGAACCACAGAAGCCTGTGCAGGACCCTGCCTCCCAGCTGAACTGAGTTATTGGATGGCGAAATACATGGAAATGATGTTAAAGTCTCTACTAAAAACTTGGAACGTGTCATTCAGGTGGCTGGGCATGGGCCATCCCACCTGGGCTCCAGGATGAAAGAGTACCCCTGTGAGGTTACCAGGGGAAGAGAGAGGGGAGTTCACCGTCATAGTGCTTATGCCATCAACTTCAGCTCCACCCACAAACGCTGCGGCTCAGATCGCTGTTTCTCCTTATTGAAAAGTGGCTTGAGAACCAGAAGACACTTTGCAGAGACTCAGGTGTCACAACACACTATCACAGCTCCGTTAGAAACGTCTGCGTTCATCTTTCTTCCATCCCTGCCTGTAGGGTGGGGTAGGGAGGCTCTCTCCTAGTTCATCATGAAGAAGCGATAGAGTTAGCAGCAGGCTTGATGACTTTGATGAAGATCTCACACACACACACACACACACACACACACACACACACACCTACGTAGCCAATCGCCACCTTCTCTCTGGAGATGCTCTATGTTCAGAGCGTGTTAGGTAGAGACGGGGCCTTTAGTGCACAATTTGAGTCTGAGGTCCTCAACTCAAAAACTCAGGGTTTCTGGCAGATCAGCCAGGAAATCAGGATCTCCAGTAGCCCTCCAAACTTGACCAAGTAGACCAGAGAGCTGTTTCCGTGCTTGGAAGATAGACATGTCTTCTGCCTCTCTCCCCTCAGAGCCTTTCCTAAGCATCTTCTCCCAGGCGCTGGCCCTTTCTGGGTTCGCCTGCCTCAGGGAATGCACTCCTTGTTCAGAATAAGTGACCTCATTTATGGGAGGCTCCTTCCTGAGTCAGCTCTCCCAGCTGGCGCCCCTGAGTGGAGCGCGGGTTGCTAAGCCACCGGGTCATGGCGAGTTAGAAGACAGCCACAGTGAGGATTCCCTCGTGTCTAGGCAGAAGTTCGTGCAGAAATGCAAAATCGGAATGATCTCCACAAAGCCCATTCCGGGACATGGTTTGGGAGAAGTGTGGAGACACCATGGCCTAGTTTTGACGATAGGCTGTATTAATAAAGATCAGATGAGATCCCTGTTTAACTGGAGTTTCATCTTAAGAGCAAACTCAGTGGGAAGGAGAAATTGGAACTGAGGTGTTTAAAAGCTGTTTCCAACTGTCTGTAAGAATTGCCGCATCTTGACCTTGGAACATGACTTTGGACTAGAATTGGACTGATACTTTAGAACACAGCAGGTAACCAATATGTCAGTTTTGAAAGGAAACCTCGGCAGACTTGCCCCCTTCTCTTTCCCTCCTTTGTCATCTTGTGTTGAAGTACACATGACATTGACCGTTCTAACCATTTTTAAGTGTACAGCTCAGGGACCTTAAGCACATTGCATTGCCGTGCAGCCATGACCGCTGCCCATCCCCCGAAGGTTTCTAGCTTCGGGTTAAACAGCAAGACTCCGTTTCCCCTCCCCTGGCCCCCGGCGACCCCCACTCTGCTGTCCAGCTCCACGAATTTGACTCCTCTAGGTGCCTCGTGCAAGTGGAAATAGACCATAGTTGTGTTTTTGTGCCTGACTTATGTTACTTAGCAGAAGGTTTTCAAAGTTCATCCAGGTTGCCGCCTGTGCCAGAATTTGCTTCCCTTTTAAGGTCGAGTAACATTCCATTGTCTTTGCCACCTTTTGTTTATCCGTTCATCCATGGATGGACCTTTGTGTTGCTTCCTCTTTTCCTCCTTTCATTGTGGACAATTCCCTCTGCTATGCCTTCCAACCAGGAGGGAAAGGGACACTCTCTGGGCATGGCTCTCCCTGGGGATGAAGTTCTTGCCTTTGCCTGTGAAGACCAGGCAGGTGGCCTCCTCAGGGCAGATCAAGGAGGACCGGTGGGGTTGGTGCACGCCCCCCAGCCCATTGAGTGGGATCTGGCTCCTGTACTCTGGCTCCTGGCCCCCATTGTTGTGTGTGCAACAGACACAGTTCAGGTAGACTGGAATCCTACCCTTGAGCCCCAGTGTTACCCCAGAGAGGCATCGGGAGACAGAGAGAAGCCAGTCCTCCCCTTGGATGGTACATTCCTGGGTCCTTCCTGGCATATGCCTTACAAGGTGAGACTCCACAATGACAGAAGGAGTTCTGGGGTCAGCCACGCATGAGCAAAAGACTCATCACAGTTTTCTGAAGGATTCTTGGCCTGATCTAGGGACTTCTGTCCTTAGTACAGGCACTGCCCAGCTCACCGCCCGCCCCCCCCCCCCCCCCCCCCGCTTTGGCTCCTGTAATGGCATCTGTAATTGCATACTGGCTGAGGATGACTCAATAAAAGGTTGGTACCAGGACCCAGGAGGATTTCACGGTGCTTTTTGTCTAGATGAGTTCCTACATGGTAGGAAGGAAAGAGAGAGGGACAAGCCTAGAACATGGATCCCAGGACAGTACTAACCCAGAATGGCTAACATTTGACAACAGCTTAGGCAACATGTCTGGGCTGGAATTTGGTCTCTGACCCTGGCCCGCCTAAGAGCTCACATTCCTAGGTCCTGAATCGTCCCAGGTCCTGAAAGTTTGGATCTCGCTATTGAGCGATGACAACACTAGCCACCATTGCCTGAGTGCCTGCTGCGAGCTCTCGTCAAGGGCTTGGCACAGAGAATGCCCTTAATACATTTTGTTGTTATTACTATTAAGAAGCACTTTAAATAACTCATTATCATTTAGTGGCTAATACATTGTGACCTGCATCCATTTTACAGATGAGGAAACTGAGGCACAGTGATTTTACTGGCTTGTTCAACTTTTCACAGCTGACACGTGACAGAGCAAGAATTCAAACTCAGGTTTGCAGCGTGCGTCTTCAGTGCTTTCTTCTATTGCTTACATCTTCATCTGGTGATTACCGAGGGCTGGTGGCTCCGCTGTGACCCACCCCCCAAGCACTGTTAGAGGAATTTTAAACCTTGCATTAATGCTAATCTTGTATTGGAAAAATCCAGGTGCCTCTCTAACAGGATCATACGTGAGGTCCTGGAGAGCCCAGCACAGGCCTGGAGCCCAGCAGGGCCCAATCCAAACTTTCTAACATGCTGTTGGTTCTGCTCAACTTAAGTACAGGAGCTCCCACACTGCTTTCTGTTGTTTAAAAAATAATGATAGTAGTAATAGCTGTTACTGCTGGGGCGTTCACCGTGTGCCAGGCACTGGGCCAGGTGGGGCACTACAGCCTGGCTCTGGGTTCTCATAGTAACGGGAACAGGTAACTCCCATCTGCTGGAGGTTGCTGCGTGGAAGGTCCTGTGCTAGGTGTTGTGCGTCCCTTCTGTTGTTCAATTCCCACAGCATCTCAGGGGGAAGGCTGGCAAGGAAAGCCTTCTGCAGGAAATGAGAAAGGGAGAGACCCTGGTCACAGCTCTTTCCTTTGAAGATGATGGGACAGAAGGCACAGATGAGAAACTCAGAGAGCCTGAGTAGCTTGCCTGACAACACACAGCTAGCAGGCGGTGGGGCTGCTTTTGAACCCAGTCTGTTTGCACAGAGCCCAGGTTCTTTCCCTCCTCTCTACTGCTTCTGCCTTAGCCACATGCTGTCCCACCCTGGGCCCCCATGTGCAGCAAGAAGCAAGACCTGAGGGTTTATTACCAACATGCTTGGCTTCCAGTTCCTGCCCCCACCATGCCCTGCCCTTGTGACCTTGGGCCATGACCTAACCTGTCTTAATCTGAGGGTCCTCATCAGAAGCCTATAGAGGTCATTACATCTTCTTTAAGGGGTTCTTACGTGAATTCAATGGGGCACAAATACAAAGTGCCTGAGACCGCGCCTGGCAGGGAGCGCTTGCTATTCCCTGTGGCTTGGGGACTGGGTGCAGCCTGGGGCCTTGGCGCTTTAACCGGCCAGCAGTGATCTGGGCTGACCTGGGTTTTATATTCCCCTGAAGTGCCGATGGGCTGGGCTGGCCCCTATTTTACATCACCTTGATTTTAGGAGCATGTGTTGGCTATTTTTTCTCCTCCTCCTTTATTACCAAGAGCCTGGCAGGCTGATATTTAAAATATCTGAAAGATGCCTCTTGCCAATTAATTACCTGGAAATTGCACTAGGCTGAAATTAATCTGAGCCTTAAGGAGACACCTGGTTTTTGAGCCCGTTCCACACTCAGCTGGAGACCATGAACCTTAGGAATCTGGTTCTCTTGCCTACCCCTCCCCTCCAGAGTCTCTGCCGTTCTGTGTTTTATTTATGAAACATTTTCCCTTCTTTTATAATTATGTTTTCCATAAGAAGAACATCAACAGCCACCTCCTGGCTGGGCTAGAGTAATTGTTTGAATTTTTTGACTATGCACAATTTCCAAGGCTTGAGTTTATATAGATTACCTTAAATTTATCTCCGCGAGCACATCAGGAGAGGAGCTGCCACCTGCCTCGTGAAGTATGGTAAACCTGTAGCTACCGAGTGCCCGCATCTGTGTATGGTCTGTTTATCTACACAGATTTACGTAAAATAGATCCATTAATATACCAGGTTTTGCCAGCCTGTCCTGCTGCCTCATATGAGCTTGTCAATACCAAGGTCAGCAGTGGGGCCCTGGCCAAGGGACAGGTGTGAAGAGGAAATCAGCTGACAGCCCCGTGCCCTCCACCTCCTCACAGTGACAGTGGGCCAGCTGTGAGCCAGCTGTGAGCCAGGGGTGCGAGGGGCCTGCGGACAGGGAGAGGCGGCACTGGAGTAGGCAGCCCTGCCAGCAAGACGGGGGCCCTGAGCACCAGAGGACGGCCCTGCCGACGGTTGCGTGGGCGAGGGCAGAGGCCACACAGTCTGTACGCCGGCTTTCTCCTCTCGGTGACCCAGTCTGTGCCACAGGGCGATGGCGCTCATAAACCTCGCCATAAAGCCTTGCGTTCAAAACCGTAAATATTTATAGAGGTAGAAATGAAGTTGAATGCTAGTGAAACTTACTATGAAAGCAGAAGACTTCATCTGTATCTAGACTTCAGGTGCAGATGAGTTCAGGGCTTCCTGCCTTTCTCCATCTGGGAGCCACCCCCGTGCAGACGCCCACGCATCCCAGAGCTGAGGAGCAGGCGGGAGAGGCCCCCACCCTGATGCATTCCCCTTATCTCCGAGGGCCTGGACGTTTAAAAGCAGCCAGGAAACAGAGAGAAGGGAGGAAGCGCTGCCAAAGTCAAGCAGCTTTAGTCAGGAGTCTGGCTTTAAATAAAACAATTTTAGAGAGATTGGCTTTTCCCCCCTGCTTCTTTGTTTTTTGTTTTTGTTTTTGTTTTCAGGGTCCATTTGATGTGTACATTCAAGCAGAGAAGGTCATTTGTTTTATTGTGGTAAAACATACATAACATAAAATATATTATTTGGGCCGTTTTTAAGTTTACAGTTCAAGGGCATCAAGTGCGTTCACGATGTTTGGCGGCCGTCACCACCAGGGGTCACTTTATGAAGAAGCCCAAGTTTGGGGGTGTCCACTTTTCTTCCAGTAGTAAGCCCATACAACTGAGAGAGCTTCATAGTTGACATTATTTTTAATCCACAACACTGGCAAAGTAGCACCTTTTAACTATTCAAAATTGTGGATATTCAGCAGTAGTATAAAAGTGCTCCAAAAAGCGCTGTATTGTTGCGGGAATCAACAATGATAGGCCCGGGGGTATTCACTCATCATTGTGAATCAAACCAATGAGAACTCTGGCCTTTTTTTGTGTTGTATTCACTGGGGTGACCTTGGTTCATAGGGTTGTGTAGGTTTCGGGGAGGTTGGCTTTCCCACCGCCTGGGCAGCTGCTAGGTTTCCGGCTCTTCATCGCCGGAGATGCCATGGGGCCTGAGACTGCAAAGCCGGCCTTGACGCGCCCCAGCAGGGCTGTCTCCACCGCGCTCCTTGCATCCTCCACGGCCTGTGCTGGGCCGGCAGGCGCGCTGGGTGAAACCATGCCTGACAAGGGAGTGAATCCTGGGTCGGCCCGTACCTCGTGGCCGTGGGGAAGTCACTTGACTTCTTGGAGCCTCCGTTTCCTCCCCTCCGCCATGAAGTAGGATAAGTCGTTCCTACCTCTCGGAGCCGCTGTGTGGGTGCAGCGAGGTGTTGTTTTCTACAAGAGGGCTCATCACAGCCCCTGGCACTCAGAGGTGTTCAGTCAATAGGGTTCTTCCTTGATGGAGATGTCCACGGCAGAGGGCTGCACTTTGTGAATGGAGATGAGGGGTCACGTGGCTACTTTTACGGATATTCTCGCCACACAATGGGCGAGACCCCACGTGACCTGAGACTGGCTGCAGGAGCAAGTGCCTTTGGGAGACATGCAGTGCACTTGAACCTGGCCCTCTTTTCCTCTCCATACCCCGGATCCTCAGTCCTGCAAAGGTCTCAGGGTCACAGTGCCTGGGGCAGCCACTCAGGGGGCGGTCAACAAACCGAATAAGATGGCTCTTATCTCCCTAGGGAAGCCCCTGTAGTGGGCCCATCTGTATCCCTGCACCTGGCTCCCTGGAAAGACCAGGGCAGCCGTGCTGCCCACCTGTGTACAGGTCCCTAGGGAGTATGTCCTTGGGTCACCACAGATGCCTTTCCGATCGGACCTTCCAGAGCTCAGCAGATCACGCCAAGGGCTTGGCATCCTCCAACCATCCTTCACCCGAAGAAGGGGCCAAGTGGAATCTTCTGGAGGAGAGAGAGGGGAGGGTGTGGTTGATCTGGACCCCGATTTGTACTGAATGGGGTTGGGAGGAGACCGCTATCAGTCAATCTCTTATTACAGATGGTCTGAAGCACAGGACAAGTTATTCAAATGTAAAGGAAGACTGTGCCATGCCCTCTTCCCACCCCACCCCCTTTTCCATTGTATTATATCAGCTTAACTCAGGGAGAATGGAAGCCATCCTTGGAGACTGGGAGGGACAGGGAATAAAGCCACCAGGGAGGGTCTGGAGCACTTCCCTGGCAGGCAGCGTCCTCCCTCCCACCCACCAGGGCTCCCTCCCAGGCCCCTGTGGTGCCTCTTCTCTGTGATTGGGGCTCTCTCTGCACATGCACATTTCCACTGCTTCTGGGCTTTCCAGGTGGGGGCCTGGGGGGCTCTGGCGAGCACATTGACAGAGGGCCCCGGGGATCCCACCCGACATCCCCAACTCTGCCGCAGTGAGAAACCTGGGAAGAGACCTGGTTCCTGCTTTTTAAACATTTACTCCTTGAAGTTATTTCTTTTTTTTTTTTTAATTTTTATTGTTATTCAATTACAGTTGTATGCCTTTTCTCCCCGTCCCTCCACCCCACCCCAGCCGAAACCCCCTCCCTCCCCCATCTCCACCCTCCCCCTTGGTTTTGTCCATGTGTCCTTTATAGTAGTTCCTGTAATCCCCTCTTCCCACTGTCCCCCCCACCCCCCCGGCTATTGTTAGATTGTTCTTAACTTCAATGTCTCTGGTTATATTTTGTTTGCTTTTTTCTTCTATTGATTATGTTCCAGTTAAAGGTGAGACCATATGGTATTTGTCCCTCACCGCCTGGCTTATTTCACTTAGCATAATGCTCTCCAGTTTCATCCATGCTGTTGCAAAGGGTATAAGCTCCTTCTTTCTCTCTGCTGCGCAGAATTCCATTGTGTAAATATACCATAGTTTTTGGATCCACTCGTTTGCTGATGGGCACTTAGGTTGCTTTCTTTAGATGAAAAGATTTGTGTTGTTTTGCTTATTGCATTGTCATTTTAAAAATTAAGTTGATTGGGGTAACATTGCTTAACAACAGCTCATAAGTTTCAGGTGTACAACTTTGTATGACACCTGATGGGCAGGGTGGCTCATACTGTTTAACTAGAGAAGGAACAGCATGTGCAAAGGCCCAGAGTCAGAGGGAGTTTGTGGGAAGGCAACTGAGAAGAGTGACGTAGCTGGGCACCCAGTCATGGGGTCACAGTGGTGGGTGGTGAGAACAGCGGGAGACAGGGCTGAGGAAGGAGATTGGAATTTAGGCCTTCCTGTCAGGGTGCCCACAGGGAGAATTAGCAGCAGCCTGGTGCTTTAGGTATGAGACCTTAAGCAAGGTTGTAGGGTGCAAGCCTGCTGTCTCTTTTATCAGAAAATTAAAGGCACAGCCTAACCACATTTTATTAGCTGTTGGGGTATTTTCTTTTTATATTGACCGTATCTTTTACTACAAGATCTCCAAGCCAGAGAATGATGGCGGACCTGGAGGTGGGTGGGTGGGTGGGCTTGCGACCCTCTATGTCCCTCATCTCTGACAGAATATTGGGGGACATGAGGCCCATTCTCAGCCACCCGTGCTGCCTCCCATGGCAAGCACACTGCTCTGCCTGGCCACACAGAGGCTAAAGGCCAGGCTATCCAGTGCAAATGAGGAATAGAGAACAAAAGCAAGAGAGGCCCTGGGACCAGAATCCTTGAAGGCACCTTCTGTTGGCTGTAACTGTGGCTCAAGTGAGGAAAATCAGCTGCTCTGTCCCTTTGACTCCGTCTCTCCGGGAAGGAGGATGCTGCAGGGAGGCTGCCCTGCCGGGTCCCCAGCCCACTGGGGAAAGTGCTTTCCTATTGATCGGTGCGTCTGCAATTCAAATGGGGGTATTTATCCTGCGGCTGAGCACCTAATAAAAATTTAAATTATCATTTAGAAAAGCCGGAAGGGAGGAATAAAACTCCTCAAGGAACAACCTCAGATGGAAAGTAAGAAGACAGCCATACGCAATCCGGGGCATCAGAAAGCGCTGGAAGAGTAGGAGGGTTAGGCTTGCCCAGGGGTGCCTCATGCCCTGAAACTTCTCCCTCCAACCCCACACCTTCCAAGGTTCCACGGTTCTGACCTCTGACCCTGACTCATCGCTTCCGAGCGGTGGGGCTTGGGCAAATGACAGACACTTCTCTCTGAGCCTTCCTGTTGTATATGTCAGAGGAAACAGTGGCGTCACATATGCAAAGCTCTTGGAACAGCACTAGCACATAGTAGGTGCTCAACAAGGGTTTCCTTCCCCTTGACAACTCCCCTATTCAAATTCTTCCTTAAAAGTCACACCCTATAGCCTGTTAAAATCTGATTGCAGCCCACTGCTGTCTTCCTGGAAAGGTTCTGTCTGAGCCACTAAATCACGCCTGCGTGTAAATGATTGATAGTGGACTAATGGGTGAGGTGGTGGCAGTCGTGGAAGGCAGAGGAAAGAGCTGAAGGAAGCTTTAGCAGCAGAATGTCAGGAACCCGTTCCAGGCCTCTGCGGGGATACGCAGGGCAAAGGGGCTTTGCAGGGCCCCTTAAAGCATACCTCTGAGGAAACCACCTCTCCAGTCATCTGTAAGGACAGGGGATACACAGGTCAGGGAAGCAGGGGATGGGTCTCTCACGCTTGTATGACAGTATTAGGGGCTCACCCACTCCCTGACCATATCCTTGACCTTGATGGAGCCATTAATGGTCCCGACTCTGGCCACGCCTTTTTCTTCTGCTCTCTGACTCCAACTCCAGCAATTACACATTGAATCGCTTCCTTCAAGCCCCTGACCCTCCCCTTTCCCCCGTCCATTGCCTTACTTTACCACGTGTCACTTTATCCTCTGTCTTCCCCATTAATCCTTTGCCAAAACCTCTCTAAATTTCTTGTCCTGTACTCTCCTGGAAAAACTCCAACCTGGCTAAACCCAGCTGCTGGCCACACTTACATCTCAACACCTGCACGTTGCTGGTGGAAATTCAGGGGTTGTGCGGGCTGCTGTGCCTTACAGTGAGGACCGCAGACCTCAAGTAGATACTGGAAACAGCCTGGCACTTCCACACCACCTTCCCTCTACGCTGGCTCTCCCACTCTCTGAAATGATCATTTTATGTCTCCCTTCTCCAAAGACTGCCTGCCCTTCCCTTCAATTTTTTTTTTTTTTCAGCTGACGAGCTTACCTGGCATTTTACAGACAGGCACTCCCCCATCTTCCCACCGTTGACTCAACACCTGTTGCCGTGACTGTGCCTGTCCTTTCCATCTTCCCTCCTTATTCACGAGTGCCACGCCCCCACCCCCCTGCTCTCTGCAAAGAACCTTGTATTCTGAACCTCACACTTCCTAAGGACTTTGCTCCTCAGTGATCACCATTCCTCCCACGAATCTTCAATTTCTCCCTTGCTACTTCGTTTTCCTGTAAGCATGCACGTGTACTGCAGTAGGCCCTACCCAAAAAACAGGACAGCTCTCCCAGCTCTCCTGCTCTCTCGGTTTGCACCCTATTTCTTCTCTCTCACCTGCAGTAAAACTTACCGAAAGTGTCACCGTTCCCAATCGCTACTTCCATTTTCTCTTCACCCAGTTAGGTTTCGGTCCTCCCCACTCCGCAGCGACAGCTCAAAGGCATGTGACCTTTGTGGCGCCAAACCTCATGGCCATTTTTCTCTGTTACTTTCACCCTTGAACTCTCAGCATCGTCGGGCAATTGTTCCTTTGTTTAAACCACTCTCTTCTCTTGGCACTGGAGACGTGCACTTCTTAGGTCTCCTTCTATGTCAGCGACCGCTCCCTTTCTGGTTTCTCTCTGGGCTCAATCTCTAAGGGGGAGAGGGCTCTAGAATTAGCCACGAGCCTCTTTCTTTTCCCTAGTCTCACTGTTACCTAAGGTGACCATGTGCCACTTGTACCCCAATTGGTTATCAAATCCACATCTTTCTGAAGCTCAGCTTAGAGAACCCAACGCTCTCCCTGGTATCGCTATATTGATACTTAATAAAGTCCTCCAATGTTATTGTGTCCAAAGAAAATTCTTGATTCCTACAGTTGATCTCCTAAAATTAATCCCCTTCTAGCCTTTCTCTTTTTGGTCTAGTCTACCTAGTTGCTCAAGTAAAAAACAAAGCAAAACAACTAGAAGTCATCCTTTTCTTCACTCACCACTCCACATTCAATCCATGAGCAAGTGCTGTTGACTCTCCCCCTAATGAATATTTCAAATCCTCTACTCCCAACACCTCTGGCTCTCACTTGGACCACAGCAAACACCCCAACTATTGTTCCTGATTCCATCCTTCCTCTGGAGCCGGTCTATACCTGAAACTAATGTGATTTACTGAAAGTTTACAACAGATTATGTTGTTTCCTGTCTTAAAATTCCTCAAAGATTTCCTTCACACTTACAATAAAATTCAAATGTCTTATCGGAATCAACAAAAGACTGCCTATCTCTTTGACCTTTGTGTTATCTCTCTCCACTGCTCGCTCTGCTCCACTCCTGTTGGTGTATGTTAAAACGCCAGTCTCGGCACCTCAGGGTTTTTGTCATCTCTGTTCCCCAGAATTTAGAGAAATCCTACGAAGCATCTAATCCAAATCTCTTTTTATAGACAAGGGGACTGCGGCCAGAGAAGGGAGACCTCATAACAAAGCAGTGGTGAGGCCAAGACCGGGTTTCTTGGCTACCAGCACAGTGCTCCTTCTGCTAGTGGCTGTGGCTGGGTGACCACTGACCTCTGAGTGCTTCGTTAGTGTCTCACCTCAGCTCGTGGTTGCAGAGACCTTCACCTTGGTAGAAACACAGATCTGGGGTTTGGTTCAGTATTGCTTGTGATCAGGCAGGTGAACTTGCTTGATTTTTACCACCCTTGTGGAGATTGTCCTTGAAAATTGCTATGGAGAGATTTAGAATTTTTAACAAATGTCTCAAGGATCTAAAGTTTATGGACAATACATGACTCCCTGGAAAAGAGCCACCATTTTTTAAACCCCACATAGGCTGTTCAGTAGACAACAAAGTCAAGCCATCATTAGAGTTCCCTTGTCTTTCCTTAAGGAGGCCCCTTATCACAGCTTGGGCCCTTTCTCTGGAATTATCCATGAGTATCCCAGTAAAGAGGACCTTCATTTCAGTCTGGAGTGGGTTCGTGGCCCCTTCCTGCCCTTGTTTTTACTGGGCTATCACTCTGTACAGACCATATTGGGGCTCAACCAAGCTCATCCCCCAGGTCTGCCCTCTTCTACCTCTCTGGTGATTTGCCTGCAATGAGGATCACTTGTCTATCAGATAAGTTCACTGAAAAACAGCCATGACTTTGAAGGATTTCATATCTTGCTATCATATAAATTATTTTGGAAAATTATGAATATTTTAAAAATACCCAGTCTTTGTTGTGATTCGTCATCACATTTATTTTCTGCTTTTCCTCCTGTGTTTTCCTCCTGTGTTTTATATCACTGAACTGACTTAGGGCTTTAAAAGTTTACCCCTCACATGCAGATCCTGCCTACACATCTGTTGACCTGCCATTAAGAAAAAGCGTGTTTGCTTAGTCACAGAGCACTTTCTGCCTTGTAGATGGACTTTATCTGACCACAGTCAGGGAGGGGAGAAAGGCCTTTCTGGTACAAACTATAGGAACAGCCCCTTTTAACTCTTATTTGACTACATGTACTTTAGGAGACGGGGAGGGATATTTGGGATGTAATTTTACTATCATGTTGAAGTTTAGGCAAAGCCTTAGAGAACCTCTCAAATCAAAAATTTAAACTTAAAAAAATATTAACTAGCAACAACCTAGATTCATCCTACAAGTCCAAAGATTCCACCAGTTACATTGTTGCCCTTTATTTCTCTAAATTCTGGGGAACAGCTCTGTCCTACGTGATGTAGAGTAGATGGATTCCACTCTCACCTGTTGGACTAAAGGGTCATTGGCTGGTGTTTGGTCGGTCATTTATTCCTTGTCTGGTTAATCTTTGAGATGTTGTTGAAGACTGGTGTTTTAGCACACTGGGCAGCACTAGTAACTTTGTATGTTCTTTCATCATACTTACTGTCATTTAGATGATCTATTTTCTGCTTCATTTACTTGCCCAGTCTATGAAAGAAGTACAGGAATCCTCAGGGTAGCTCCTGAACATTTGAAGAGTTTTTTGGTCTTCATTGCATATTTTTATGTACTTGACACCTTAGACACTGTTTCCCATTACTTTGCCTCCGTTTCCGTGATACATGCTGGGATGCAGAAGCAAACACATTGAAGAGTCCTCACGTAAGAGACACTGGTGCCCCCAGGAATGGTCCTAGGTTCTGAACATCCTCTGTGCTCCTGTAATGTACATTCCAGGGAGACAGGCCACAAACCCATGGCCAAATTCAGTTGACTTTACCTCCTATTCTCTCTTACATATGTCCATTTCTATCCATCTCTAACCTGCTAGCTCGTTACTCAAATTTTCATTACCTTTCTCTCCTACAATTAAAACAAGATCCTCACTAGCCTCTCCCTATCTTCTCTTGCTTTCTTCTATCTAATCTTGGTGATTATTATTATTATTGTTGTTGTTGTTTTTGAGAAGCAAAAGTGCATTTATTTGAGATCAGTAAGAATACCGGTTGGGAGCACGCTAATTTAGCCAGAAGCCCAAATGGTGTTCCCTCTTCTAATCTATTCTTACACTTTAGTCAGAGTTCTCATCGATATGCGTACATGATCATGTCACTCCCCTGCTTAAGACCTTCAAGTACATCCCATTGATCTTGGGATATAAATAAAAATCCTTAACAAGACTCTGTGTGGTCCATCTCCTGCTCCTCCCTCCAGGTTTGCTCATCCTCACTCTCTGGGCTCCAGCCACACGGGACTCCATTTCAAGTCCCTCAGACTTCCGAGGCTCTGTTCGGTGCTCTTCGCATCCCTCTTTGCTTTCTCCCCATCTGTCCATTCCATCTCCCACACCTTCCTTCCTCTGTTTAATTCATCTTCATCTACAAATCTCAGTTCATATGATTCTTCCTCGAGGAAGCCCTCCCTGAATGCCCAGACCGGCCAGGTGCCTGTTACAAGCGCTCATGGAGGCTTGTACACTTGTCCCGATCATTTAAATGTGAAGTGTAACATATACATGGATGCCACATGAAACCTAAGCACCAAATTTAATCAATAACAATCATTCAAGTGCCCTGTCACACCGCTGAGGCGAAGCAACAGACTCCAAGGCTACCCTTGGACATTTCTTTCCGATCGCAAGCCTGTCCCTCCCCTGGAGGTAACTGTGTTCCTGACTTCGTGGTCATAATTTCTTTACTGTTAGTCT
Organism: Desmodus rotundus; assembly: GCF_022682495.2. Lineage (NCBI taxonomy): Eukaryota > Metazoa > Chordata > Mammalia > Chiroptera > Phyllostomidae > Desmodus > Desmodus rotundus. The sequence goes on from NC_071398.1 coordinate 94,927,389, forward strand.
GAGAAACATATTTATATGTAGCATTTATATCTTTAATATTTTATCAAATTTAGTTGATATTAAGAATAAAAACATCAAATGTCCTATAAACAAACCATGTTTATTAGTATATTTACTAATAAAATATACATAGGATTGCTTCATTAATATCCAGCTTCCCAGTAGTTGGTGGGTTCGGAAAGATCAGGGACAGGGTGGATGTGCTCACATTGTCTTCTCAGGCACAGTAAGTCCTCAGCGGATATTTGGAAACAGGGGCAATGAGCTGACACCCAGGTGCACTACACACAGGAGCTGAGCTTCCATGAGGGGCCTTATGAGGACTGCTTTTTAGAAAGGGGGGCTACAAGTTGGGGGTTCGGGCATCCACAGCATATGAGGAACTTCCTCCCAGAAACTTCAAATAAGTAAGAAAGGTGGCTGAGTAAGCTCCACAGGGAAATAATTCTATTTGTGCATCTATTTATATGACTATTCATTATTTATCTATCTATCCGACCATGTAATAGAATACACCTTTTTGACATATACTAGACAAACAGAGCATTGTAGAAGACCAGGGTGGGAAAATGATAATGGTCTCACACGCAGACATAAGTATTGGCCTCCGTTCACGACCTATAGGGAAAAAACCCCGTCCCTGCCAGCAACTCATGCCAGTAGAGTGTAAGAAAATAAACCGTGTCCCAGGGATTTGATGCACGAGGGGAGAAACCCTGGCAGAATCATGGAAACATATGAATTATTCACAATTCAAACTGGGCAAGGAAAAAGAGGAGGAGGGAGTGACCAGGAAACACATATCAAGAAAATGAAGCTCTCTAGGCTGCGGGTGGCAGCCTGCCACAGGGATGGAAACCAGGAGTGACAGAGGAGGGGAAGCAACTCGTCCCTCAGACAGGTGAGCGAGAACACCTGGTGGGACTGAAGGGATCTCAGTCCCAGGATCCCGTCCATCCCTCTGAAAGCCAGTGAGTGGCAGCCCTGCGCTCAGGGCTGACTTTCAAAGTCAATGCTGGTGAGCACGGGGGGAAAGGCACACCTGACTGGGGTGGCTCCTGGGAGGTGGAGTGGGGAGTGGGGGCCGGTGGAGGGGTGTCACCCTCTGGGAAGCATTGCTCTGCCCCCTGCTTGTGTGCGAGGGTGTGAAGGGGGTGTGGAGCTAAGGAGAAAAGACGAGGCTTGTTCCTGAAAATAAGAGAGATTCAGGGTTGTGCTGCAGTGAGAGGAAGCCCATTGTGAGTAAGAGACCTGAGAGGAAGGGGGACGGCAAGAGTGGAATGAAGGAGAGGCAGCCAGGCAGCGTGCGGATGCCTTACAGACCTGGGTGGGGGGTGGGGTGGGCGTGCAAGGCAGCCTGTGTGTGTTCGGTTGTCTGCCAAGAGCACAGCTCCGTGTGTGCACATCATTCCCTGAGCACTCACTGTGTGCCAGGCTGGGCGCACAGAAACTGGTCTGCCCTCAGAGAGCTTACGCTCTCACTCAAGGAGACAGACAATGAACACATGAACAAACGATCAAGCAAGACGATTTTAGGTGCCACAAAGTGCTAGAAAAGCTACGAAGCGGGGGAATGTGTGGGGAAGAGGAGGGGCTGCTCTAGGGAGAGCGGCCAGGAAAGGCCGCCCTAATGAAGCGGCATCTGAGTTGAGCCCTGAGAGGTGAGCAGGGGCCGGACTCTGGGGCAAGCAAGGAGTTCAGAATGTGGCTGAGCAAGGCAGACAACGCAACCAAGAAGTCAACGCAAAGTCCAGGTCCCATGACATCACTGAGTCCCAGTTTCCCCACTCTATACAATGAGAAGGGTGGACTAGCTGATTGCTGGGTCCTGTTGGGCGTGGCCTACGGCCCCAGGAAGTGTTCATGGGGAAGGAGGGGCTTTGCCTGGATCTCGAAGAGGGACCCTCAAAGCACCAGCGAGGTCATTTAAACCAGCGGCCACGGTACAAAGTGTTCTGTAACCTCTTTGAGAGCAAAACAGGAGTATCGGCTTTCCCCCAGACTGAGGTGGGGTCCTCCATCCCTCACCGGGTGGGAACCCTCCCTAAATAAGGTAGCCTAGGCTCAAACTCCGCTGCCTCTGGACACGCCGTTGAAATGAAAATCCATTACTTCCTGTTCCGATGGATGTTCTGGTGGAAAAATACCTCTATTTGGCCACTTATCTCATTATGTCTTTTAAAGTAGTTAACAAAGCAGCCAGCCTATTTATACATCTACTTCCTTTATTTATTTATAAACTCCTTGTCAATTGTTCAGCCTGAGCACAGGGCCAGTCTTGGACAGGCATCTTCATGGAGGCTGAAAGACCGAATAAACTGTGGATGGGGCGCTGGCCAGTGTGGCTCAGTTGGTTGGGCAGTGTCCTACAAACCCAGAGGTAGTGGGTTCAATTTCTGGTTGTGGGTTCAGTCCCCGGTCGGGGCATGTCCATGAGGCAACTGGTCGATGTTTCTCTTACACTGATGTTTCTCTCCCTCTCTGTCTTCTTCCCTTATCCTCTCACATCACTAAGCATGTCCTCGGGAGGGGATAAAAAAAGACTGTGGTTAGGGATGCTTAGTAGTCAGCTCAGGCCGCCATAACAAAAGACCACAGATGGGGGCGGGGACTTAAACAACAGGAATTTATGTCTCACAGTTTTGGAGGCTGCAAGTTCAAGATCAAGGTGCTGGCTGGTTCAGTTCCTGGTGAGGAACCCCCTTCCTGGCTCAGGGGCAGCCACGCTCTTGCTGTGTCTGCAAGTGGTGCGGAGAGAGGGAGCTCTGGTCTCTCTTTCTGGTAGAAGAACACGCATCCTGCCAGATCGGGCTCTGTGCACAATCTCATTTAACCCTGATTACTCCTGTGAAGACTGTATCTTCATCCCCCGCTGGTGTGGCTCAGTGGTTTGCGTGCTGGCCTATAAACCCAAGGCTCGCAGTTTGATTCCCAGTCAGGGCACATGTCTGGGTTGCAGGTCAGGTTCCCTGGTGTGGGGTGTGTAACCCACAGGCAACCAAACATCGATGTTTCCCTCCCTTTCTTTCTCCCTCTCTCTCTTCCCCTCAGTCTAAAAATAAATAAATAAAATATTATTTTTAAAAAAAGACTGTATCTTCACACACAATCACACAAAGGTCTGCCTACTCGGCCCCTGGCTTTTGCTTAACTCATTCCCCACCCAGGCCTCCAGTTCCTCTGCTTCCAGCTGGTGGGGCCAGGGGTGGGGGAGTCAGTGACAGCCCCTGCCGCCTGCCTTCCTTTCCTGGGGTTTATGGGATGAATAGGATAATGCTCTCTAATTACTTAATGCTCCTTGGAGCTCAAGTTCTGTGAATCAGACTAAAGGACTCTTCTAATCTAGTTGCTTACAGAGAGTATTCATCCAGTAACATAAATGAGCATTTAAATGAGCATTAAAATGAGGCTGGGGCCCACAGGCCAGCAGGGCGGTGTCTGGGGGTGGCTGCAGACCCGCAGGGGCGGAGCACTGCAGGCCCCTCCACAGAAGCCCCTTGACCTGCGCGACAGTTTGACTCCTGATCTCAGCCTCCTCAGGCTTCCTCCTCTTTTTTTTTTTGCGTCAGTGTTCCCTGCCAGTTCATGCCCTTCTCTTGCAAAATACGTTTCACTAACTCATTAGGTGGCTGCCCCAGAAAGGGACAGGCTGCTACCTGCTGAGTGTAGGGACCTTTGGTACTTAACGAACACAAGCCTCCGCCCTGCGTGACAGAGGTGTGTAGACCGGGGTCCTTAGGCCTCGGCCTCATCCCCGGGATGCTGGCCCCAGGAATGTTTGCTGGGGGCGCTGACTTTCTGCAGGCATCCGTGAGAGGAGGGCACCATTTATGAGCTCGGTGTGCAGGGAGAGGGGGGTGCGTGCCCAAGCTCGCCCGTGAGGCCAGCCTGCCTGAGGACCCCTGGGCTCTGGACCCAAGGTGCCTGCGTTACTGAACCGGTTTCCCGCTTTTGAATTATTTTCAAGAGAAGTAAAGACGTCTGTGATAAAAATCCATGTATGTTTATTTCTTTACTCAACAACCACTTATGAAATAGTTAATTAGTCCGAGCCACGGTTAAGCAACAGGAAGGACAACAATTGTTAGACTAACAATCACTGGTATTTGCACTGCCGTGAAATAGGTAGGAAGCAGGAGTCCCATTGTGCAGAGCGAGAAAGTGATATTTGAAATAACCTATCCAAAGCTTCATAGCCAAAGTTTTATTCATGAGGAGTCAGAATGCAAACTTAGCCCTTCTGGCTCCAAGTCACATGCTCCAAGGAGGTGACAATTAGGTAAAGGGCTGATGCCAAGCCCACAGACCACAGCATGAGAAAGAGCAGGGTGTATAGTGTGACTGATGTGGAACTGCTGTCCTCCTGGGGAGGGATCCGGAAAGGTTCTGTAGAGGAGGTGACACTGGGCCTGGAAGGATGGGGAACATGCCTCTCACTGGAGGGGACAGTGGAGGCCAAGGAAGGGTGGGAGCCCAGTGACGAGGAGGGGCAGAGCGTGGGTGCACACAGCCAACAGTCTGACTCCTCCACCCTGGGTGAGTATTGGAATCACCTGAGTAGCCTTCACATGACCGACGCCTGGGCCGCATGTCCGGTTACTCTGGTTTAATTGGTCTTAGTCATCGGTCTCATCATTGATGTTTGAGCAGCTTGCACTGCGACCTGCTGGCACTGGGGAAGGGCTGGGGCTTCCAAAATGAGACTCTCACGAGCTCCCAGGCTCGGCACGGACAGGGTGGGAGGAGAGGGAGAGGTGCGTGGGGCTCTTGGGAAGGCAGCGCCTGTGGGACCGATGGTCTGTGAGCGTGCACAAGACTGGAGCCTGGGCACCGCTCACAAGCATGAAGGCTACAGGATGGAGAGGAAGGCTACAACATGCTGCAGCCGGGGGATCGTGGGGAGGAGAATGGTTTTGCTGTGAGACATCCCAGGTTTACGGGTAATGACTATTGGGCCACCCGGCCGGAATGCGCAGCTGAAGTCTTCTAGGTGTGACGCTTGGGGGAGAAACCGGGAACGGGGCATGGTGAGAACACACGCACCTCCAATGGAACGGTCATGGCAGCCGGGGGTGAGCGTGAGCTCCAAGAGAGGAAGAGCCGAGGGCTCAGGTGGGGATGCTGATGTGTGGGAGGCAGAAGGACAAAGAGAAGCTTACAGGCAATTTCTAAATGGAGAATTGTTCCATTAGCATTTGCCAGTGTCTGGGTGGGGTGGGGTGGGGTGAGGGGCAAAAGAGTCATTTTTCATGCGCCTGGCTCCCTGCAACTTGAAATGGATCAGCTGAGCGGATAGCTGGGCGCTCAGCGCAGGTGCAGGCGTGGGGCCATTGCAGCTCAGCTCTCTCTCGCCAGCACAGCCTGCTCAGGTGCCTGGCAGTGCAATGAGCTCATTTTGCCACCATCCTTGGCCTTGAAGCCCCAGTAGTATGAAGGAGGAGTCAACTTCAGATATACAGGGGTTATGAATTCACACATCCCAAAGAAGTTCTTTATTCTGAGCCCTCCCAAAGGTGAACTCCTGTTTTCTGGGGGGAGACAGTCCCAGCAGCCCTTGCTGGTTGAAGGGGATCCCAAGAGAGCATTTCGTGTGATGTCCCAGCATCATCCTGTGGGACCAACTCAGTCCCTGAGAGCAACCCCCAGGGCTCTCTGGAGATCCCTCCTTTGAGGTTCCCAAAATCAATGAATAAGCCCTGGTCACAGAGGGTAAGGGGAGCAATAACCAGGAGGGCTTCAGCTTGGGGGACCAGCTCTGCCCCGGGGTCCCTTCTGGGATTGCCTTCCTCACTGCCAGCCAGGGAAAGGGACCCAGGACAGGGCTGGCAGGCAGGGGGGCAGGTGGTCAGGGTCCGGTGGTCTCAGGTGCTGCTCCCCGGCTGAGTCACAGGCTCCGGCCTCTCACCTTGCTCATTCCCCACTGCCTGGCCGGCTCAGTGGATTGGCTTCTGAGTCTCTGGGCTTAGACAGAGTAATTACAGTTGAGGCCCTGATGAATTGGGGGCCAGTAATTAAAATACATATTGATTTTCTACTTAGAAGTTCCCTGTAGCTGGAAACAAAAGTGGGGAAGGAGAGAGAGAAACAGTCCGGGCAAGGTGTTTGCAAACAGGGGGCTGTTCAGTGTGCTGTCCCCAGGGAGGGACCATGGGGCAGCCCTTTGGCTCTGCCCCATCCATCTAGAATTTGAGAATTGATCGGCTAGTCCATACGCTTCTGGGGCATAACCCACACGGTAGGGGGAGGATGACTCTCTTCCGCAGAGCTCCTCCTCACATCTCCAAGCCACGGATCTGTTCAGTTCGGCTGCTTCATCGGCTCATTTTAATTATGAATTGAAGCAATTGCCTCGTTTATGTCATCTGCCTTCATTAGACAACATTGGGCTTTCTGTCACTAGAAATTTGGCTTCTGGTGGCTTCTGAAACCAGATACCAGAAGATGTGGGCACGGGAGGGGCATGATGGGGAGAAGAGAAGAAGAGGGGAAGGGCTGAGGGCAAGTAGAGGGAGCTGGAAAGAGAAAAGGCATAAAGAGGGTCCCTCAGGCTGACCAGGGCTGAAGGGTGGGAAGAGTTTCAAAGAGAGGGCACAGTCGTTAAAGAGAAACACCTGTGCAAGCAGAGGACGCGGCAGAATCCAGAGAGAGAAGGGAAGCAAGGAAGAGGAGAGGCCCAGAGAGAAGGGGGGAAGGAAGGCCAATGAAACAGGCAAAGGGTTTTCAGTGGAAACATAAAACCCATTTGAGTCTTATTTAAAGATTGCCTAAGTTATTTTGGTGCATTTAACTCTTAATTCATCTTCCTTTCACTGAGCTAATGTGAAGTGTGAAAGAAAAACTAATGAGAGGAGGGCCTAACAGGCAAATTTATTTTCGCCAGCTCTGGGAGCTCTCTCTTCCCTCTCTCATGCTGGGTCAGTTGATTGGAGATGGTTCTTTTGTTTCTTAGAGAAATGTGGCTCTTCCCCTAAGCCGTTTCCTTTCACTGCTGCAGCTGGTTTGGCTGCTTAATGATCATGAAGTTAGATTAAAATCTGGGTTTCGATAATGATTGAAGCTGAGCAAAGAGGAGCATTTTAGCACAATGCATGTTGGAACACAATTACCCATTATCCCAGTCCGTGCAGACAATAGGTGCATTGGGGAGGAGCGAGTTGTGGGGAAGTAAGTGGGCCGTTACTCGTTATAAGTTGGATTTAAAAAAAAATTCTATGGAAATACTGAATGGATTTATTCAGCTTATTCAACCCCATTGCACAACGTTCTTGCATCTGAAAAAAAAGATTTCTGCACATGTGCCCAGTGAATGGCAGAAGGGGGTGGGGGCGAGCGTGTTGCTGGTTGTGTTAAGTAGCTGCTGCGCGTAGATGGTTGCGCAGTGTGCCGCACAGAGAAATCCGGGTCCTGCACTCACAATGCTTAGAGGACTGGAGGGTGTGATTTTTCCGTGGAACTGCGTTTATCTGGCTCAGATCTTAATGGCTCCCTCTCCTGCGGAACAGAGTTGGGCTCCTGAATCTCACAGGAAAGACTTAGGTTGGATCGATCCCTGCCTCTTCCAGCATCATGCCTCCTCATGTGCCCCTTTTGTGCCAGCCTCCCATGTTCTCCATCTCAGCTTGGGGTGCCACCCTTCACCCAGTCCCCCCAGCCAGAAGGCCATAGACATGCGGGATTTCTCCCTTGGCCCCCCAATTCAATGGTTCACCGGGCCTTGTCACGTTCCCTGGTCACTCCGGGACTCTGTTCCCTCCTTCCCTTCTTTGCAGCCCCAGCCTGAGTTCCGCCCCACATCCTCCTTGGACTCTTGGGTTCCTCCTTGGACTCTAGGAACCCACCCACTGGTCTCACACTATCTCGATCTGACTTCCATGCTGTCTGTCCTTGGAGCAGTTTGTCCAAAATGAACATCCGACCAAGTTATTCCCATGTTTTAAATGGCTCCTCACTGCTTGCAGAATGAAGTTCTTTCCAGCTGTGAGAGCTCAGGCAAGACAGGCAAGTTCTCTCAGCCTAAGATTTCTCATCTGCAAAACAGGGATGGCACGGCTGTTTTGTGGGTCACCGTGGGAAGTAAATGAGAGTGAGGCACGCACAGGGCCTGGCGCCAAAATCACCAATGGCTGGGTGGGGTGGTGATGGTGACAGAATGAGGGGGTGGTGTTTATTGCTGTCACAGAGCACAGGACCCCAAGTGTTCCTGCAGCTTTGACTTTTCCCCTGGACCTCCAGACTTAGGGGTACATGTGCACGTAACTGACCACACAGCATTTCAATGAACATCACACATTTAACAATCTCAAAGCTGAATTCCTTGTATTCTACTCCCTAGACACGTTCTACCCTCAATTTTCCCCTGCTCAGTAGGTGGCAATGCCTTCTTCCCAGTAGCTCAGAACAAAAACCTTGAGTGCTCTCTTCCTCTCGTCCTCCAGATCCAATCCCTCTGTAAATCCCATTGCCTATATCTTCAGAATCCATCCAGAATCCACCTCTACCGCTCCGCCCCTGGGCCCAGCCACTGGCTTCCTGCCTGCAATGGCCCCACCCTGCCTTCCTGCTCGGTCCCTGCCCTTTACCCTGTAGTCTCTTCACAGCAGCCACAACAGAAGATGACTCACTCCTCCGCAGCCTAACCCCCCCCCCCCCCCCCCCCCCCCCCGCCCCGTGGGGCCATTTCAAGGCACTTCTCTATCCAGTCTCCTGTGTCCTGGGACACTAACTTTATCTCCTACTGCCCTGGCGCTCTGCTCACTCTGCTCCAGCCCAACTGGCCTCCCTCCTTTCTCTTAAAGGTGGCAGCAAACACCTGCTGGGGCCTTGGCACTGCCCGCTGCCCCGGCTGCCTGAACCACTTTCCCAAGAGATCCACGGGTCTCCCTCTCTTATCTTCAAGACTGGCTCAAATGACACTTTCTCCATGACGCCTGCCCTGGTGGCCTTATATAAATTGTACACAGTCCCCCCCTCATCGCTCCCAATCTCCCCTACATGTTCTCTTTCCCACACAGCACTTAGCATGTATATAATTTACTATAACGAGTCTATTTATTGATTATGTTTTTAAAAATCTATCTCTTTCCGCTAGAGTGTAAGTTCCACAAGGGCGTTATTTTTGTCTCCGCTGTCACTGTTTTATCCGACATACAGAATGGTGCCTAGCCCGTAGGAGATGCTCCACAAATCTCGTCGAATGAGCCTTTGCCATTTGTGCCAGCCTCCGGCACCCGTGTCCTGTCCTAAGGAGCTCTCCTTCACGCACTTTGGGACCTTTGTTTGTATCTACTGGGTCGGCCAGAAAGTCCATTACTTTCCCCCCATACAATGGCTCTAGTAGTGCTTCGCTATCTTTAACTTCATTTGAAATAATTTTGTTAGATTGTATTTTGACAGCTGTCCTATCAGCATGTGTTTTAAAAAACTTATCAAAATTTGTGAACTTTTGTGCAGCCATTTTAATGTTGAAGATGGAAGAAGATATGTCACATCTTTGGCATATTATGCTTTATTATGTCAAGAATGGTAAAAACTCAACTGAAATGCAAAAAAAGATTTGTGCAGCGTATGGAGAAGGTGCTGTGACTGATCGAACATGTCAGAAGTGGTTTGCGAAGTTTCTTGGTACTGTTGACATCTTGGCCAAATAATTCTTTGCTGTGGGGCTGTCTCATGCACTGGAAGATGTTTAGCAGCACCCTGGCCTCTACGATCTACGGGAGGTAGCTGACCTACTCAAAATATCCAAATCAATAAAGTTATTGGTGAAAAATGAAAAAAATCTGTCTTTTATTTTATGGAAAAAACATAAGGACTTTTTGGCCAACCCAATATTTCTCTACAAGTTCCATTTCCCCTCCAGCGCTGGCTACAGTACGAGGTAAACGCTCGTATAAATATCATTGATACATTGTGGGTAACTAACTTGTACAATTAAAGAAGCAAATAGAATTTTCTTTCACAAAGTTCCTTCAAAATGAGATTCCATTTGTCTGAAACGGTTGGCTGGCAGCTGCAATGCTTCCCTCTCAGGGGTGACAGTGTGCCCCTCATTAGCTCCTCATCAAGTCCACGTTCATTTGTCTATTGGTGTCACAGCCACAGACCTTGAAGCCTGGGGGAAACCAGTGTGAGGAGGCGGGAATCTCTCTCTGAGCACTGCGACGTGACATTCTGTTCAACGCAGGGAGTCCCTTCGTCATCCCCCCTAGGATGTCAGAGATGCAGAAGGGGAGGAGAAGGAGAAGGTTAAAGCACTTATGCAAGGTCACATACATGACCTTGGCTGGAGAGCCGAATAAACAGCAGCAGCTCAGCTCCATCTGTGTAGTCAGAAGCCATCCTAGGGAAAGCCTCCGGTCCCAGGGGGAAGTGATTATACCTTATTTGGCAGGGAATGGGGAAACATCGTAGGGTCACCATCTCTACCCCTTCCTCTCCCGTGGCTCAGGACGGGCTTTACTGCCCACCCAGGAACTAGGAAGTCATCCTGGGGCCCTCCCTCCTCATCTCTCCTCACTCACCAAGTTCTGTAGAATCGACCCACCTCCCTCCGTCCTCCCACTGCTCTAGGCCTGGAAGCCACCCTCTTTCCCACGTAATTGTGGTAACCTACTACATGAGCCTCCAGCAGCCACTCTTGCCACCCTTCACTCCAGTCACTTGAATGAAGTTTTATTTATGTATTTTTCAAAATATTTAATTATTTGTAAAGGGAGGGGAAGGGAGGGAGAAAGAGAGGGAGAGAAACATCGATGTGTGAGAGATACATCAATTGGTTGCCTCTCCCACACGTCTAGCTGGGGACCTGGCCCAAAACCCAGGCATGTGCCCTGACTGGGAATTGAACCGGCGACCTTTAGGTTTGCAGACCAGCGCTCAGTGTACTGAGCCACACCAGCCAGGGCTGCTTGATTTATTTTTAATGTAGCCCAGGTGATCTTTGAACCATGCAAACCGAGTCATACGTTTTCCTACTAAAAGGCACCTGTAGCTTCCTGCTGTCTCTAACTTGGCTAAATCTCTACTGTGGTTTCAAAGCCCTACCGCAGCCACCTCAGCCCCCAGCTGTCTCCTTCTCATTTTGCATGGGAGTGGGATGTGCAAATGTTGATGTCGCCTGCAAACCACTGAGCTCCTGCCTGTGGGGACTGTGCCTGAATACCAAGCAGAGTGTGTGGCATGCAGGACGCGTATTAGTCAGGGTTCTCCAGGGAAACCGAACCCATAGGAAAAGAATTCTATCGATCAAGAGATATTTGTTGTAGGAATTGGCTCGTGTGAGTTTGGAGGCTGTGTGCTCTCCGCACCAATGTCACAGAGTTGAAATGAGGCTTGTACGACATAACATGCTTGAAAGACCCTGAAGCCTGGGGGCCTGGCTCCTGGCAGACGCTCACATCTTATTCCATGGCTAGGAACCCCCACATGTGAGAAAAAAACCATCAAGTGATAGACTATGGCTCTTGCAAGGTACAGATGTTCAATGAGGGGAATTCGGCTTTCTTTCTTGCTCTTAAAAGCCACTGATTTTCATTTTACTCCTAAAAATAAGAACACCACAAAAAAAAGTTAATAAAAGGCATCAGTTAGCCCAGATTTTACTCTTTATTCTCTCTCTATTCCTCACTATAACAGGGAAGTGCTGTGGTTTGCAGAAAGGAAGGAAGCTCTAGGATGAGACCATTTCTCCTTCCTCCCAACCCTGGGAAGGCACAGGGAAGGTCCGGAGGAGCCTGTCCCTCCAGGGGGCGCTGAAGGGAGAAGGGGCGGAGGTGGACCTGCCTTGGGGCCACAGCGGTTCTCCTCTGGAGCCCAGGGCAGGGAGCTGGTGGCCACTGGCTCTGCCTGAGATGGGCTGTCTGTATCGCTGACTCTCAGTAAACGGAAAATATAATAACATGCTGTGCTAACACTTTCCCACCATTGCAGCGTTAAACAGGATGGAAAATTATACCTAAGTTAAAAAAAAAAAAAAACCATGCAGGGCTATTTGTACCTGTTCTAGTCATTAAAAATGTGTTTCTGAAGTGCTAAATGCATAGTTAATTGCACAGTTAATTCATTATGTAGCACTATTTCTTCCTTTATAAAAAACCAAACTAAAGCGAACCCAACCAATTACTTGAATTCTTAGAGATATCACAAAAGGAATGACTTAATTTAGTAAATAATCTTAAGTAATTATTTACTGAAAGAGAGAGTTTGCTGAGTGCCTCAGGAGACTGCTTGCTATTGGCCTCATAATAAACTTCCCATGTAATTCTTGATTAATTACTCACACAAGCAACATTTATTTACTTTGAACGAGTTCGGTTTTAAAAAGAGACCCCAGCAGCAATTCTTGGTGTTTTTCAGGGCTGTGAACCAAAGGGCGGAGAGTGGCTTTAAACTCCCATAATCTCAGTGTTTATAAGTCATGGGTATTGTTCCATCCCCTTCCTGTTTGTTTTGCTCTGTTTGCTCCAGGCTACGAGATATCACACACATAGTAGGCACTCGAATAAATAGCACATAAATGAATTTAGCAATGGCAGCAGCAACTCTTAAAAAATATATACGTGTTTGTCCAATATAGACTAATAACACTCAGAGGAAGTTTTTAAAATTTATTATTTATTTTTTGTAAGGTAATGAAAGTATTTTGGAAATAGAAGAAAAATGGCTACCCGAGCCAATGACTTTCAACTTGTTTGGAATTGATACCTGGACTTTTGATAGTGTTCCCACAATGTTCCTGAGTATATGTTTATTTTTTAAGTGAACGTGCGTCAAAGCGTGTTCTAAGAAGTTTGCGTAAACCAGAAATCCGCCGAAGTGCCAGAAAATTCACATTTAGGGGTTATCACGCCAATCTCCAGGAATCTCTAGGCAGGCTGGGCGCAGGACTAGCGAGTCCAAGCCAGCTGGAGCCCCTCGCCATGGTTGTGCGACCTACGGCCGTGAGCACGCTCGCATCGAGGACCGAGCACCCAAACCAGGGCCTCCGATAGGATTATAAATAATGCAGCGACAAATTCCCACCACCTGGTGACGTCGTAGCTGTGGTAACGCAGCCGCAGGGAGGTCAGAGCTGTCGTAAACCGGTCAACTTGCGGCCCTTGAGACGTTGTAGCCGTAGTTACGACGTAGCCTCGGTCAGGTCGCAGCCTGCGTAAAGTCGTAGGCGTCGTACGTCTGTAGCTGGGGCAGGGTGGCGCTGTGATGCCCTGGTCGCAGCTGTTACTGTAGAATAAATATACAAGGAAAGAAATCCTTTCTGTGCAGCTGTACAATTTGCGCTTTAAGCTAAGTGGTATTACCCGTGATCAAAAAGTTAAAATTAAAAAGTTTACAAAGTAAAATAGTTCCCGTGAGCGAAGGTTAATTTAGTATGGGGGAGAGAAAAGTATTTTTATAGATTTAGTGCAGCCTAAGTGCACCGGGTTTGTAAAGTCTGCGGTGGTGGACAGAAATGCCCTGGGCCTTCGCCTTCCCTCGCCGCCCCCACACCGACCCACCCGGCACCCGCTCCACTCGCAGTAAGGGCCATATCCACGTGCCCCGTTTCTTACCGTTTGGGTTGTGTTTTTATTGCACCTGTTCTACGTTGAGATATGTTTACGTATGCGAATAGTTACCACTGAGTTACAATTGCCTATAGTACTCAATACAGGATCGCTGTTCAGGTGTGTGGCGTAGGGGCAATGGGCTCTGCCCTGCAGCCCAGGGGCGGGCTAGGCTGCGCGGTGGAGGTTGGTGTAAGTGCCTCTGTGACGTTCACATAGTGATAAAACCGCCTAACCACGAACGTATCCGCATCACCAGCGATGCCTGCCTGTGCTCGCGTTTGCTTGTGACCGGTGCAAGGAGGAATGAATCACAGTAGGGCCTTCATCTATACCATAGACAACCTTTGAACCCTCTGAGGGGCAGGTAGCCAAAACAATGCCTTGAGGATTCATATTTAAAAAATGGCTCAGTTTCACCTGGAAAGGTTTTGGAGGGGGAAGGGTGACCGTCCATTATTTTGACTTAATTGAAGGGCTGTTGATGTGGAAGGGGGATTAACCTCGACATGGGTGTCCCCAGCGTGTCAGAACCTGGAGCAATGAGTGGAAGTTACAGAGAATGAGATTGCTGTTCCGGGGCAGGGAGAAGTGTCCAGCAGCCCAGGAAATGATGGGTTCTCCTACTAACTGTTCAAGCAAGGCCATACCGCAGTGCAGGGATGCATGGAGGAACTGAACCAGGTGTGCTGAGGTGATAATGAGGGGATGGGGGCTAAAGGACTCCCCCCCCGGGATGGGCTTGTTAATTTTTTTCTTTATGGGTGGTGCCCAGGACCAAACATGGTATTCCAAATTCAGGGCTGAGTGTTGAGTCGGGCGATGGCGCCCTTTGCTTTGGACCCCGTATTTGATTACGCAGCCATTCATGTCCTCCTCGCACCCAGGCCTGAACTGTGTCGCTCCAATGTTTGGTACTGAATTTAAAGGTAACCAGATCCCTGTGATTTCCTTATCTGGACTGCTACGGAGACAGATCTTCAATATGCTGACCTTATGGAATGGATTTTTTTTTTAAAAAAAAAATTCAGAACTGTGTGCTGTTACATTTTATCTTGTTAGTTTCCAACGATGATATATTGGCTTGCGAGGGGGGAGTGGGTAGGTTTGAATGCTGAGTCCACCCTCTAAGGCAGTAAGGGCTCCTCCCTTTGTGTCTTCCCTGGCTCTGTAAAGCGAAGGATGGGCTTTGGCGAGTCCTGGGAAACAGCTCCTGGGACCTTCCTCCAGGTAGAACAGCCATAGGCTGAAGACAGGGAAAAGTTATTAATGGATGTCTAATTCAACCTTTCTACTGTATGGAGGCAGAAACCTAGATTTAACAAAATTAGTAATCTTCCGGCAGTACAGTTTGGCCAGTTACAAATCAACCTATATTTGTTAATATCCTGACCATGATTTTCCACTTTGTCCTTGAAACATTATCGAAAGCCTTTCGGATCCTTCAGCCAGACACCCCCACCCCCGCCTCCCCAACCCCAAACATGTGCACTCCCAATTGGTTTGTTATCTAGTCTTGCCTTATGTTGGCTTGAATGGATTCCCTTTTTCTTTCCAAAGGTTTACAAGAATGTAGATCAATCCTCAGGGTAGAGAATATGTTTACATTCAATTTCCTAATTTCTAGAAAACAATGTAGCTTCTAGATCAAAGTGGACCACTAATGGTGTTTAAAATATTTTTTGGCAAACAAACAAGCAAAACCCCCACCAATCTAAAATTACATTTAGAACATGTTTCCAGCTGTGTTCTAGAATTCGGGAATCAACAAGAGCTGAGTGCAGGGCTTTGCTGGGCCGCCCCAAGCTTCTGAACGGCAGGGCGTTCTTCCCGGTCTCCCTCTGTCCTGGAGTGTGGCCTGGGTGTTAGGCTTCCCCGGGCGAACCGGCCCTCCTTCCAGCTGGGGGAGATAGATGGGGCTCCAGCCCCCTGCGTTAGGTTCTTTGCATTGTTGTTTTCACCTTGTCGAGGAAATAAAGTGCCTTCTTTGGTCATCTCACCTTCCTCGCTTGCCCAGACACACAGGAACCTACAGGAAATTATCCAAAAAAAGAAGGGCGCTGTTGATGAGCTGCTGTGGGCGCCTGTGAAGGCACGCATCCTCTGAATGACAGGTTTGCAAGTAAACAGTTTCTAATCGACTTGAAAGGCATATTCTCAAAAGGAAAGCCAGATCCCTCCAGGTGCGTGGAAGCTCTTTGAAAGAGGAGCTGGCGCAGCAAAAATACGGCTATTACGAGAAGCTACTGTTTGGGAGCCTTTTCTTCCCTCTGTGCCACCCTCCCTGTCCCTCCTGTTTGTGAACTTACTCCCGAGTGCTTTTAATTGGAGAGAGCGGGAACAAGGAGCTAGGAGAGCGCTTCCTCTCTTTCCCGGCAGTTGAAGGCCGTCCTCTCCACTGGGCACTGCCTGACTTCTCCCTGAATGTCTGTCTCTTTTTGTTTCCCGTCTTTGTTTTAAGACCTTCCTTCTTGAGGCACGCAGGTTTCCCTGGGCCTCTCCTTTTCAAGCCAACTCTGCCCACCCAAGTCCTGTGGCGTTTGAAAGGCCCGGTGTCAGCACTGCCTGGCATGGGCTCACCCTCCCTTGTCTAGAGCCTTCCTGTTGTTTCATGTTATGGTATGCAGGGATTTGAAATTAAGGGAACGCTTTTTATGGTGGTAAAATAGACATAGCATACAATTTGCTATGGTAACCAGGTTTACCACACTGCCCTGTGGCATGAAGTACACTCACGCTGCTGGACAGCCATCGCCACCAACCACCTCCAGCACATTTCATCGTCCCAAAGGGAAATGCACCCGTTCAACACAACTCCCCCTCCCCCTTCCCCTCCCTCCTTCGGTTTTAATTGTGTAAGCAGTAGAAGAATGCGTTATAACAGATAACGCAAATAAGGTCAAGTTCTCTGTCACTACCAGTGCCTCCCTTAGAGTTGAGGACTACATATGTATAAAATAAGTTTTGGATGTGGCTTCTACACAAACGATGCATACATAAACATATATCAAACATCGCATCATATTCACGACGACATCGTATCGTTGTACTAATACTTGCTATCTTCAGTCAACCACGTATCTTAAAGATGATTCCACATCAGTACCTCGAAATCGGCCCTCATTATTTTTAAGTGCTGTGCAGTGTTGGCGTAGTTCTGCTGTGCTTGGCTGTTCCCCTGTGTACTTGTTTCTGTATATTGTTGCCCCTGTAATGCTACAGTGAGTGTGAGAACGAAACACGCTTGTATATGTGTTTCTCAAGGAAGTACTTGGAAACAGCTGGAGGGCCACAGGATAAGCGTGCCTTTCATTTTAACAGAAGCCAACGTATCACCTTCCAGAGAGGCTGCACTGATTCACACACCGACCAGCAGTGTGCACGAGTATCTGCTCCCTCACAGTCCTCCACCCGCCGTGCCAATGGTACCGCTTCAGCAAGCGGCGACCTTCTGCCGGGCTCGGATCTGAATGTGCCCTGTGTGAGAAATCTTCTAGTGCTCGCAAAACCCAAGGAGGCAGGTGTAAACATTATTCCCCCTTTGTGCGCCCAGAGAAGACGGGAATCTTGTTCGGGGTGCACACTGGCGTGTGGTGGGACCGGCACTTAGTCCCCGGTAGCCGGACTCCAAGCCCGGGCCCTTGTCCACGACGCAGCTTCTCGAGATCGCTGCCCTGCTGATGGGCCGCTTTGATGGATAGTTAGGGGAGCGTCTTTTCATGCGTTTACTGCTCACCTGTATTTTCTATTTTCTTCTTTTGTGCACTGCCTGTTCATAGCTTTTGCTCTGTTTTCTCTACTCGGTAGTTTATTGATTTATAGTTTAAGAAATGGTTCTGTCTGGCTTCTTCGGTAAAGAATCATTATTTATGCCTTAATTAAAATGATTAGCACAACCAAGTGTCTAGACCCTACCACAGCTGTGCAAGTCAGTATGTATAACATTTAAATATTCTGGTAGACATTCGAGACACCTCACACAAACAGGAACGTTCATTTATTAATATATTTAATACTTCTTTAATTGAATGATCCTCTGAACCAAGCACTATGCAAAGGGACATCATAGACCACAGAAGGGTTAGGAGAGATCTTACTCAAAACAAAGAGCTATTAACCTTTACAGCAAATTGACCTATAATGAGCGCCTTGCTAATTGTTTTCACCTGCCTTTGCCAACCGCCCTCCACTGAAAATACATAGATATCAATTAACCAACATAAGAATCTGCCAATGTAAATATTCTTGAAGTTCATATATTATTAACCTTCTAGAGAGGAAATTACTTGCGGAGAATGTTTGTTTTAATCTCCCCTCCTCCTTTCTTTCTTTCTTTTCTTTATTTTTCCTAGAATGTCAAAATATGGGGCTCTGTGTAGAGCAGATGCTAAGAATTATGGATGGCTGTTTCGGACTACTATATTTGAGCGGGAAACTGGTGGCAAACTGAAAACTTTAGAAATAACTGTACTTTTAAAAAATGTTGTTTATTTGTATTGAAGCAGCATGTTAGTAACCTTATGTCTGTCAGGCGCACAACACTCTAATTTGACATCTGTACGTTCTGTTGTGTGCTCACCACCGGAAGTCCAGTCTCCGTCTCTTACCACGTTTGACCCCTTCACCCATGTCACCCTCTCCTTACCCCGCCCCTTCTGATAGTCACCGTTGGTGCCAAGTGAAATAACACGGAAAAGGACAGAAACTGTATGATTTCAGTCCTTTGAGGACTATAAAACTAAAAAGTAACAAATTAACAAAACAAAAACAAACTCATAGGTAACCGACAACCTAGTGGGAATAGTTTTAAATAAAAGCAGATCTCAAGGCTTTTTGTGTTGCAAGCATATTTTTATTCTGAGCAGAAAGAAGTAATCTACCTTCTTACTTGGTATTGATCCAGAGCAGCCCCGAAATGCAGGGCATGTAATGGCTTCAGATGTTCTGTGTGTGTTGGGCAGGTGCATCCCAATGAAAGCGGAAGTCTCCAGGAACTGTGGGCAGACGCTGCCTTCAGACAGCACTGCTTCCTTCCCCGAAGCTCTTTCCCGTGGCCACTCTGCCCGCACACCAGCTGTGCCGGGAGGTAGCTGGTGGGGAGCGCCTCTGGGACCCTTTCCTCCATTTCAGTGTGTGAGACAGCCACACGCTGCCCGCCTCCTTCCTTGTTTCCCTGCCCCTCCGCTATTGCGAGGCCGAGTCCAGGCCCCTCTCCTGTCCCTGGGTCTGGAGGAAGGAAAGTGCTCGTGGATCCCAAACTCAGCTTTTCCAGGGACTCACGGTCATCCCACTACAAAAATGCTGGTGGCTGGGTGACAGCCCAGAGGCAGCCTGTCAGGCTAAGAGGGGTCAGGCACTGTGCAGGCGTCCTGCCGGGGGGGTGGAGCTGAGAGTCTGTGCCTCACATTTACTTGCTGCTGCTCACCAAGTCCGAGACCTGCAGTGCAGTGTCCTGGTGTGCGGGGCCACTCGGCACGTGCGGACAACACAGCAGCCACAGGGTGTGCCTTGGAGTCACCCTCAGAGTGTCTTCCTTTGAAAATACCCCTGGAAACAAGTAACTTGACTTGCCACTTATGATAGACAAAAACAATGAAGGGAGCGGGCTGTTTGATTAGCCTGCCAGTAAGTAAAGTGGCCTTAGCAGCTATGTGTCACAGAGAGCTCTCTGTGCCCACTGTAAATGGACTCTGACTCCCAGATATCTGGGTTCCGGAGCCTCTAATCTGGCCGGCCCTGCATCCCAACCCCAAGGACAGGCAGCATGGTGGACCGAGGGCCCAGCCAGTGAGAACTGAAGTCCTTCACTGCAGGAGACCTGCCCACACTGCCCACCGACTGCTCCCAGCCAGTGACTGAGTGCCGCCCGGCAGATCCGTTCCTGGGGACAAGGGACCGGGACAGACGCCTTCAACTGGAGGACTCCCTGACAGCCTTGCCTACACTTAAGGCTTTGTTACATTGCTCAGCTTTCTAGATGCTTCCACCCAGCCTTCCCTCTCTCTCCCCTTCCTCTAGCCCCTTGGGTTGGGGTCAGGTTTGCGTGGTGGTCTGCCATCTCTCCCAGCCTTACCTGCGCCCTCCCCACCCCCTCTCACAGACTTTCCCTACCGAAAGTCATGTGCCTTTAGTCCTGTCACTTCTGCTTTTCCGAGGACCCAGGCTGACACCAGTGGCAACCAAGAAGGTAGAGGGCATGAGCCAGATTCGTATCCATGAATGATAGAGATATCAGAAAGGGAAAGAATTCTTAGACAAACTCCACGTAGATGAGGGGAGGTAAGCCAGGGCCAGGGAGGTGTCAGGGAAGATGATGCCGGAGTTGCTCACCGCTGTTCTCACACCCTTGAACCTCTCACTGCCCTTTCCTACAGCCATCGCATTTAAGCCTGTCCTCTCTGGCCACGGCCTCCCAGCTTTCCCCCTCCCGCCCTCTAGCAACCTCAGTCTGCAAGTCTTCCACCTCTCCAAGATGCACGGCCCCTTGATCCTGCCTGCCAGCCCTTCACTGGCCTCACCCCTCTTGCCTTGCTCCCCTCAGGCCCTGCCTGGAACACACCGGTCTTTGTGACCTCCTCTCCCAAGCATGAACTCACTTCTCTCTGTTACCTTCTTTCCCACGCATAATACCCAATCTTGGCTAAATCCACTCTCCTCCATTGCATGCTTACGCAAATGCAGCTTAAAATGGCCAGAGAAAAAACAAACCAAAACCCAGCAACGATGTCACTTTAAATTCATGGCCACAAACCCTAAAGTTAGCCCTCAGCTCTGCTGCGCAATCCTACTACATTTCCTAGTCCACTCGCTCTCCATCTCTCCAACAGAACTGTGCTCACCTTCTCTCTTCTCAGACGTCCCGTCTCCCTCCTTACTGTCACCCCATTTTCCTCCTCTCTGTCTTCTCCCTCTAAGTGTTGGCGACTCCATTCTTCCAGGGGCTCAGGCCCAAACCTTGAAGTCATCCTTCCTTCCTCTCTTTGTCTCACATCCGACATCCAAGCCATCAGCAAACCCTGTTGGTAGCACCTGTTAAATATTGGGTTGGCCAAAAAGCCCAGTATGTTCTTTCTGTAAAATAAAAGGCATGTTTTTTTCATTTTCACCAGTCACTTTATTGATTTGGATATTTTGAGTATGTCGGCTCTCTCCCACTGTTGGCTTCTAGTAGGTAGAAGCCAGGGGTGCTGCTAAACATCTTCCAATGCATAAGACAGCCCCCCAGCAAGGAATTACTTGTGCACACCACTTTCAGCATGTTCAATCACTCATAGCACCTTCTCCACACACCGGTCATATCTTTTTTTGCATTTTAGTTTTTTTTTTTCCTTTCTTGAAATAATAAAGCATAATATGCCGGAAATGTTGTGTATCTTCTTTCATCTTCAATATTTAAATGGTTGCACAAAAATTCACCAATTTTGATGTTTTTTTAAAATTCATGTTGATAGGACAGCTGTCACAATACAATTTAATGAAATTATTGCAAGTGAAGTTAAAGACAACTAAACACTGCTAGAGCCATCCTACAGAAAAAACAAAGCAAACTTTTTGGCCAGCCCAGTATCTCCAAACTCTAACCACATCCCATCACTTCCACTATGTGCAGCACCTCCCACCTGGGGCCCCAAATGGGTTTTCCTTCTTCTGACCTTGCCTCCCACTCCCATCTGTCTTAACACAGCAGCCAAGTGGTCAAGGTCGATCGTGTCGTTCTGCTGACAGCCCTCCAATAACTCTCTAGCTCACGTGCAGTGAAACAGAGCCCTTCCAACAGAAGCCCGTGCTCTCCATCCTGTGTCACTGGCCAGTCTCTTGGCCGTCTTCACTATTTTCAGTCCAGCCTCACCCGTCAGGCCTGCTTGGCTGTTCAGCTCCAGCCATGCTGGCCACCTCAAACCACCAAGGGCCTCAGCACCTTCGCACTTCCTGTTCCCTCTCCCTAGGACCCCCTGTCCCCCAAAGATGAGTCCTTCAGTTCCTTCAGGTCTGCTCCTATGTGTCACCTTCCCGTGAGGCCTCCCTGACCAACCGGTGTGGAAGGATGGGCCCCTCTTCCCCACCCCGCACTCCCCCCGCCCTCTCTGCCCTGCTCGGTCTTCTCCCCTTAAATAGCACCTGTCCCCATCTGATGTGGGACAAATCTGCTTGTCTGTTGCCGTCCTTCTCAACTAGAATGTAAGCTCCGCCCACCCCCCAGTAGTCTAATCTCCTCACTTCTCACAGGAGGTGCTCAATAAGTAGCTGTTGAAATAATTAGTGAACACATATGGAAAGAGGCAGTGGGAGAAATACCAGAGGATGGAGATTCAGACCACAAAGGAATATTTTCTGATGGGAAAGGCGAAAAACCCTGGTGGAGAGCCAGAGCTCATCGCGGCAGAAAGGCACGGCTGGCTATGAGCTCAGCATTGCTCCTGCGTGCCTGAAGCTGTCTCCCTGAGCCTCGGTTCCCTTATCTGCAGAATGAGGGTGGGAGTAAACGCCCCACTGAGTCTTGTGAGACTTAAACACGATAGTGCTGGCCTGAGGCCTGGCCTGACGTGGGGGTCCACAGGGTTCTGTTGGGCCAGGTCCCCCTGTACCACCCCTAGTGGAATGGAGGCTGCAGATTGGCCATCATCCGCTGCTTGCAAAATTAATTGAATCTCGGAAAACCGTCTCTGGTGAGGGGAGGAGTCCCTGGCGTGGAGTGGGCTGTAGGGTTGGAAATCACCAGAGTGGAGAGCGGAAGGTGGGGCCAGGCTGGGCCGGGCTCTGCTCTCCTCTTTTCGTAGCCAGGCGATGGAGCAGCCTCAGTGGCGGACGAGTGGAGATGCGTTTCTGTAAGCAGAGCACTGGCAGGCTCCAGAAAGAAATGAGAGGGGATTATGCAGAATGGGAATCGAGTTTGGCAGGGGCTTGAGAAAGAAAAAGGTGTAGAAAGGAGCTGTTTGTTGCTCTTTGTTCAGGTTTTTATCTCCAGAGTCTGTTTATAAAAGTCTTCTCTTTTGCCCAGCCTCTTCCACTCCTGCCTGGACGCCCCCCCCCCCCCCCCCCCCCCCCCCCCCGCCGCTCTTGTTTGAGTTAAAGCTCTTTTCTTGATTAAATAATGAATAAAAGCTCTTCCCAAGTCTAGCCTTCCTGGTGCGAGGGAGCAGTTACAGATGTATGGGCCTACATATCCATGCAAAATAGCCTGCGAGAAAGAGGCTCAAGATAAACAGGTTTCTGGTTGTTTTTTTCTTTCCTTTTAAAGAAATGTCATTCATAAATTACATGTACAAACAACACGAATTCGAACTAGGGCAAACTAGCCTCAGTGTGGCTAAATAGTTTGATTTAATAAAGATCTTGGATTTAAGAGCATCTATTTTTATTTCAAATTATAATAATTACTTTAAAAATAGGGCTGGGGCGTTCTCCTCCAGGGCCCCCGAGCTGCCCCTGCTGTTGTCTGTGCCGGGAGGGGCCGCTGGTTCGTGATTGACGCTCCTCTTTGCTGCCTTCCTCGAGGCTCACCGGTTAGGGCAGAACTGCGAGCAGTGCCCGTCTGAGCAGAGCTGCTCTGTTTTACTCCAGAAGAGCGGGCGGAGCACACCGCTCACTCCCGTCAAACCTCTTCGCTTGGGTCCCACAGCTGTGCCAGGGGAATGGCCATCACCTCAGCTGGGGGCTTTACCCATTTATCTGCCCCGGATTTGGAGGTGTCCCTTTTCTCACTCATAAACCATGAGATACACAATGGAATTCCAAAAACAAATAGTGCAGCGATGCTAAAGGAAGGCAAGGTGGTGTTTTCTGGCACAGTGTGAGTGCGCAAACAGTATGTAGGTTTCTGAGCCCCAGGTAACTCACGTGAGGCTGTGAATTGGTTAACAGAGTCTGTGGGTTTGCAGATGGCGCTGTAACTAGGAGCCCTAGCAGAAGGACAGTTCTGAAATGTGAGGTTTGTTCCTCTGCGGATACTGGCTAACTTCACCCATCCAGGAATTATGTACGGACTGACTAAGTTGTATGGGTACTGGGGACATAGAGGAGAGCTTATAGTCCAGTGGGGAGACAAAGGTCAATTCAAGAGTCCCCATAATACACAAACAATAAGAAGCTGGGGACCGTGTTCTGAGGGGCAGGAATATGGTTTAATGAGAGCATATTGCTAGATAGGAGTCAGGAAAAATTTCCCCGAGAAATTAATGCTTGCCATGTGATCCAAAGTGTGAGTGGGACTCAGATAAGGAAGAAAATAGGGGTGCATTCTAGAAAGAGGGTCTTAGGGAACATTGGGAGTTTCAGGTCTGGCAAGGAAGCCAACAGGGCTGGACCTCGGAGAGTGATTGAGAGGGTGGAGGCAAGCCTAGAACAACACATTGCCCCGAAGCTTACAGCTGAAACCCGCACACATGTATTACCTCACAGCCCTGTGGGTCAGGAACTCAGGGGCAGCCTAGCAGAGTGGTTCTGGGTCAGGGTGTCTCCTGAAGTCACAGTCGAGACATTGGTGAGAGCCGCAGTCACCTGGAGGCCTGTTGGGAACTCAAGATCCGCTCACAGGAGAGCTCACTACCGTGGCTGTTGGCGGGAGGCCGCAGTCCTCACCACGTGATCTCCCCGTAGAGCGTCTGGAGAGTCCTCAGGATGTGGCAGCTCCTTTCTCCAAGAGCAGGGGTCTAAGAGAAAGAGCAAGAAGGAAGCCAGGGTGCCGTTGAGGTCCTAATCTGGGAAGTCACACACTGTCACATCACATTCTGTTGGCTAGAGGTGAGCCACTACGTCACGCCCACACTCAAGTGACAGGGAAGTTGGCTCCACCTTCGGAAAGGAGGAGTGGCAAACAGTGTGTGGACGTATTTTAAAACCAGCCCACAAGCCACGGAGGAGGTTGTAGACTGATTCGTACGCCTTCATGGGCTAGGGCCGCCGTAACAAAGCTCCATGGAGTGTGTGGCTGAGATAATAGAAGTTTATTTTTTCCTGGTTTTGGAGGTTGGACATCCCAGATCAAGGTGTTGGCATGGTGGGTTTCTTCTGACCTCATTTTAAGTGAATTGTCCCCAAATACAGTCTCATTCTGAGATACTGAGTTGGGTGTAGCTTCAACGCATAAATTTGCGGTGTTTATTCTCAGAGCCGCAGGGGGTCACTGAAGTAAACTTAAGCATTGGAGGCAGTGCAGTCAGACTTGCATTTAGAAGCCCTCCGGTGGCAAGGTGGCGATCTGATTAGAGAGGGGGCCTAGTAGAGGTTGACTGGACATCTTAAAGGGGTCCAAGTGAGAGGGGACGGGTGCTGGGATTAAAGTGGTAACAGCAGAGACAAAGGGAGGTTGATAGATGCAAGGGACACTTAGGAGGCAGGATTGTTAAGGCTGGATGGGCCGAATAGGAGGGTGCCAGCAAGGGGGAGTCAGCGATGATGCTTGGATGTCTGGCCTGTAGCCCTGGGGGACGGCAGAGTGATTGTTGAGATGAGGAACGATGGAAGAGGTCCAGGCTTGGGGGGCGGCGGTGGGGAGATGAGAGTTTGTTCTGGTTGTGCGGTGTTGAGGAACCTGGTAGTCAACCACGTAGAGACCCCCTTTGGGGTGTTGTGGGGTGCTCAGCTCCAAGACTCAGAGAAGTGTGACTATAGATGTTACTCTGGGAGGCATCGGCCGAGTGGCCGTGAGTGAGATTGAGCAGGACTAAGGTACAGAGAGAAGACAAAGGGGCCTCGGCCAGAGCCTCAAGGATCTCTGGGTTTTCCACATGCACTGAATTTGAAGTCTGGCCTAGCTATGTGTTTATGGAACTTGATGTAATATACACGAGAAGAAGTAACGAGCAAGAGAGCAGCCCAAATACACTTCAGCGTGGGCCACAATCTCGTCGCCCGAGAATGCCTCTGCCCATCTGCCCCAGTGCTGGACACAGGGAAGGGTGTGGTCTCTCCGTTTCATACACGTACACATGTCTGGGAACGAGGTGGGATCAAGGCATCCTCGGACCTCAGATGTGGCGCCTTTCAGAACAGTCTCCTGTGGGACACAGGTGGGCTACTTGCCTCATCCTCCCTCTCTCCTTCTATGTCAGGGATGTTAGGAGAGGAAGGCGTTGTGGGTGATGGGCGGAGAGGGGCTCCTGGGAGACCTCCGGGGAGAGGAAGAGAACCCGTTAGAGCAGTGAGGTTCTCTTCGCCCCGAGTCACATCGGCTCTCCTTGGGTAGCCACGCTTCCCGCATGTGTTGCAGGGGAGGACCGGTGAAGAAGGGACTCGAGGGTAAAAACAGATCATCTCAGGGGACAGAATTTGTGCTCCCAAATGAGGATGACTGATCCATGGTCACACGCGTGATCGAGCACCTTCTCTGTGTCCAATAGGTGTGTAGTACAAGTTATGGGCAGAGGAGGGGACATGATGGGACAAGAGGTGACAGGGGTGGCCACTCGGGCCCCAAGTGCCTGATGAGGTAACAGAGAGCAAGCTGCGGGGGTGTGTGGTCACGCAGTGTTGAGGACAGCGCATACTTTGGGAAGGACAGTGTCTTTTAAAGACTTTGTCCTCGTTACTGCGAAGGTCCTGCATACTTCATTGTTTTATCATATGCGTAGCTCATTGTCTGAGTCCCATTGCTTGAATGTCCGCTCCCCAAGGGCAGGGTCTGTGTCGGTTTTGTTCAGTGATGGATGCCAGCACCTGGAATGCCAACGCACGTAGGAGATGCTCAATAAGTATTTTTTGAATGAGCAAAGGAACATTCTTCAGAATTCCATGACGCCGGACTGATGTGGGTCACCCTGCAGGGGGCGACGATGCTGCAGGCTCGCCCACGTCCAGGGCTACGTGCAGTTAATCATCTGTACCATTTGTCTCTCTTTCTCTGGGGCCACTGGAGGCGGGGGCTTGAGAGATTCACGATGCTTCTTCTGGAGTCTCCCACTGCCCTGGTTATGAGACCTTTTTCTGCCCTCCCCACTGTGACCTCACTGAGGACAGAAGCTCATTTGGCCACCTGTGCATGGCTTACATCGACTTATACCCGCTTAATCCTCATTGTGACCGATCTTTCCCCACTGTGTCCCTCAACTGTGCTCTTGGCAATGAGCCCACTTCTTTATCGTTGCAAAGTTAGGAGCTGTGTTCTTCAAGTGTACAAATTTCATTCTCTAAGCAGATGGGGAAAACGATGAAGGGGATGTGGAGCATCTTAAATTACATTGACCATCGTGAGGGCAGATTCCCTGGGCAGACGGGTTCGGTCTGTTTCAGGTGGATGTGACAGGAGCCAGGTCAGAAGGAATGCCGCAGCCGGGCTCACTTCCCACCTGGCCCCTGCTCTTCCTCTGTGGAGGCCCCGCCCAGCTAGCTGCACAGGATTATGCTCCAAGCATTGCCAGTGGCAGAGAGCCGGGGTCGTCTTCCTGCCCTGAGTGTCCCAGCCCAGCCCACGTTCCCCCTCGCCCCTTCCCGCAGGTTCTCCTCGCTGTCCCCTGCTCTGGCATGCCTCTGCCCCAAGGTTAATTGGCATTTACACTCATTTGTTCTCTCCTAGCACTTTTTTCTGACACCCAGGGATACATTTCTCTTCCCTGTTACTTTCACTTCTGGTAGTAACACTGTTGACTGTGCAGTGTGTCTTGGGAACCCAACTGCTCTGCCAACATGAAGTGCACAACTGAACCTCACTGGGAACAAAAATTAATTAGATGTGAAAGAATTTCTGAGGGATATAGCGAGGAATCCGGGTAGCTGTCCAAGGAAAGCACCCTCAGAGGAGCTAAGAGTTGGAGGAGGTCTCACAAAGAATCTGGAGCAGAGTTGGGTGCCGGGGGACAGCCCGAATCCCATCCGATGTGTTCAGCAGCTGGTGAGAGGATGAGCCTGGAGAAAAGTTTCTGGCTGGAGAGGGCAGCAGAGTAGGAAACTCGATCACTTTCCACCACTGCCGCCCGCTGCTCTGTCAGCTCAGCTAGCCCGTTTCCCCTGCTCTGAGCATCGAGACAGACAAAGAGATCAATCAAGTTCAGGGCTGAAAAGGGACAGGACCTTCTGGAGAACTCTGTCAGGACCTGTTTGAGGCTCAGAAGTGGAGTTGCAGGGCTGAGAGAGAGAAACTGGGCATTGCCCATTCAAAGACCACGAGGGGAAAAAAGACCAGCGGTTGCACTTTTAAGTAATGTCTCTGTGCCTCAGTTGTCTCATCTATAAAACGGGAAGAGTAACAGTGTCTCCCTTTTCCTCCTCCTCCCTTTTCCTCTTCTTCCTTTTCCTTTTTCTTCTCCTCCTCCTCCATCTACCATCATCATCATGTTGAAACCCTTCAATGGTGTTGCTTCCTGGACATCACATTCCCCAGGTTGTCTCTCTACCTCTGGCCTCCCTTTCCCGAGTCTCCTCCGCAGGACGGTCTTCCTTTGCTCTGCCTCGGAATGTGAAGGGGCGGCAGGGCTAAAGCTGGTCCCTTTCCTCTTCTACACCACACACTCACCCTGGTGCTAGCCGGATGCTTATATGGATAGTTAATTACCATGTAGGACTTCGAGTGGCCCAAACAGAACTCCTGACCCCTGCTCCCAACCTCCTAACCAATCCATCACCCAGCACTCCTCCTTTCAACAGATGGCACCATGATTTACCGAGTTGCTCAGTTGCAAAACCTGGGAGACTTCCTCGATTCCGCTCTCTCCCTAGCACCTTGTATCCAATCCATCAGGCTGTCCTACTTCCTAAACTTCCTAAACACACCTTGCATAGGTTCACCTCCCTCATCCTGTCGGTGGCTCCACCCCCTCCCTAAGCTACCCTCACAGCGGCCTTCGAACTACCTCCGCCTACCTGTGCTTTTGTTCCACTCTAACATTTCCTCATACAGAGCCACAGGAAACTTTAAATAATTATATTGGATTCATCCCAGCTACTTCTTGTCACAATCAAAATTAAATGCAAATGGCTTCCTCTGGCGTATAAGCCAGGAGGACCCAGCTCTGTCTCCCTCTCCCACCTCGCCTCCCACCCCTCACCTGCTGCGCACCAGCCACACTGGTCTTCCTTCCTTTCCGGAAACCCATCCAGGTCACCCCACCCTAGGGCTAGCTGTGCCTCCCCAGGGTCCTGTGATAGGCTGCTTCTAGCTATTCCTCACTCAGTACAAATGTCACCTCCTCGAGAGAACATCCCAGTGACATAGCCAATCAGCCCCTTACCTTCACATCAGCCCATTTTAATGTTCCGCCCACACATATCACCAGGTAGTATTTTATTGATGAATTTGTCAACTGTCTTACAGTGTCCAGACACTGGGACAGGGACCCTGCCTGTCTCAGTCACTTCAGTAGCCTCTGCCTGCAGTGGTACCTGGTATATAGTAGGTGCTCAATAAGTAGTTTATTACATTTGTTGGATTTAAAAAACATAAGGCAGTATAAATGAATAAAAGTAGCTACAGCTTGGGTACAGACAGAGGTATAAACCCTGATTCTTCCTGTGTGACCTTGTGACCCTCCTTGTCACCCTGGTTATAACTGTGTGACCTGGAGCTTCTTCTCTGAGCCTTGATTTACTCATCTGTTGGCGGTAGCACTCATCTTGCTTAATTTTGAGATAATCATATGAGATAACGAATGCATGCAAACCAGTGTGCCTTGACTGGCACGAATCTCCAACAAATAGTACCTAATGTTTTAACGCTGAAGCTCTAGGTGGCCATGGAAACTGAGGCCTTGGGGAATGGAGAGAAGGGCTTAGGGCAGGGGTGTCATACTCATTTTCACCAGGGGCCACGTCAGTCTTGCAGTTGTCTTCCAAGGGCCAAATGTAATTTTAGGACTGTATGCATGTAACTAGTCCTTAATTAGAGGCAAGGAGCTCAGCTCTGCTGCCAGGTAGAAACAAGGTGCCAGGCTGGATAAAACAAGGTGGAGGGCCGGATTCGGCCCATGGGCCTTGTGTTTGCCACCTGTGGCTCGGGGAGAGCAGCCTTCTCCCCCTAGACCAAACGAAGGCAGAGTGAGGGAGTGAAACATGGCCCGCCATCTTCCCTCGCCCCCAGCCAGCCGCCCTGTACTAATGCTGCAGTCGGCAGTGCTGTCAGAATGTGCGCACATAAATATTGGCGTGTTGTAATGGGGCCGGATCAAGGCTGATCAAAGCAATGAGAAGCAAGGTTATTGATGTCTGTCTGAGGGCCTCCGTGGGACCCACGCCAAGGCTGTAACAAGGATCCAGAAATTGCATCAGCCAATTGATTCTCTATCACCCCAGGAAGGCCTGCCTTGAGGGGCGGAGGCAGCCTGGCACGGATGGCGAGCTTTAATGAAGGTATGCAGATGGCCCCGTTCCCATGTGCCTTCCTTCCTGGCAGCCTGCAGCCCTCCAATCTAAGAGGTCTTTGGCACCTTGGATGTATATTGATAAAAACAATGGAAGAAAACCAAGGTAGGCGAAAGTATTTGGCCATGCTGCCAGGTGTCCCTTGTGCAACTAGGAGGATCTTGTGATGTGTTTTAGATGGAGGGGAGGTAATGGAGAGGCAGTGGAGCCCTGCCCGGGTCGCTAAGTTCCCACATAGCCTGGTGGAGGGCAAAGGGACCCGATCAGGAGTCAGGACAAGAAGGTCCCTGAGGAGCTGTGGACCCGGCACAGGTCTCTGGTCCTCTCTGGGCTTCCTACTCGCCACTGGTGTCCAGGTCCCTAATGTGGTGTCACAGAGACGTCTGGGGCCATGGGACCCCTGCAGTTCTGCAAGGGTCCCAGACTGTAATGTTCTGTTTGTGTGCTGGGTCCCTATTTGACTGTGAGCCCTCTGAGGTCAGCGCCTGTGTTTCGTCCACCTCTGGGTGCCCAGAGCCTAGCACAGTGCCCAGCACTCAGAGGTCAGGTGCGGGTGTTGTCGAGTGAAGCATGGACTTGGATGGCACTGTCTCTGCCTCCCATCAAAGAAGATGCAGCCTTGGCCTCATCACCTGAGAAAAGCTTTCTCTGAGGGGCAGAAAGGTGACGGTGCCAGAGACTCAGAGAGAACTGGCATGTTGGGTGGTGGAAAGCTAACAGAATCCTAGGGTCTGGGCCCCACGCCACTTGGACTGAACCAAACAAGGATAGACCCTTGCTTGCTGTCCCTGGATTCTGCTGAGTTTAGCCAACTATAAGCATTGCTTGTGCAAAGACAAGGCCTCCTGGGGCTACCCTGTGATGCTACCATCCCCCCCACCTCCCCACATTGGTCCTACCTTCCTCTACTCATGAACAAAACCAAGTAAAACTCGGGGCTGCAAAAAGCAAAGGCATTTGGGGTCTCCAGCAGATTCACTCATTCCCCCATCCATCCACCCATCCACCCCCCCCCCCTCAGCTCCTGTTCGCTTAGCCTCTGCTTTGCTCCAGGCCCTGAGATTTGAAGGGCAGTCACCCGGACGGGACCAGCCAGCCCCATCACAGTTATTTAGAATGCTCACCCGTCTTAGCTCCTTCGGGCTACTTTCAAAGGCAGGGCTGATTCTGAAGTGCTGAGCCTCGACGTCTGCACCTCCGAGGAAAGCTCATGTGCTGGAGGTGTGCTTGTCTGCTGCGTCCACCCTGGGATAAGGCCCCTCCCACACTGGCCCAGGATGCCCTGGGACCTCAGCACACAACAGCAGCTGAGGGCTCACTTGACACAAAGCATCGAGGTCCTAGAGACAAACATCAAACAGATGTTTGTGCTCCTTGGAAGTGGGTTTCCTCTCTCTGAGATGCCTGTGTTCCCATCACACTGAGCGTGGGAGCTGGGGGAGGAGGCGCACCCAGCACACTGGCCCATCGAACTTAATTTATAACTGATGTCACAGCAGCAATTAGTGTGTATTGTTTACACTCCTTCTTCACACTTTGCCCAGATCCCTGGGTGTTTGAGAGGGCTGGTGTGTTCACGCCTGGCTTGTTGGAAGATTGGAGCGTGTTCTGGGTGAGGGGAGGGTGTGCTGGGCCTCACAGCAGAAGATGCCGAGGGCCAGGGAGTCTCAGCCTGAGCCACAGGGGCTGCACCTCACTGGAAGCACGGCTTCCCCCAGAGGCACCTGCCTTTCGTTGTCTGGGGCTCATGTTTTCTCAGTGGAGGGGAGCAGGGGACTTGACACGAATTCAGTCCCTACTCCTGTTTTCCGAAAAGAAAGGAAGGGATATGGGAGACAGAGCCGGAATGAGGAGCCTCAGCATGTCGTGTCTGCTCTCCATTTGGGGGTTCCCCATGACCTGCCCATGTCTACAGAGGTTCTGAGATGGGGGGAGAGGTGGAGGTTGCTTGCAAGAAAGGAAGAAAAATAAAAGCAAGGGGAAGAACATGCTGCTTTATGTTCAATGCTATGTTCTTTCTGTTACAGAACACTTCCTTCCCGTGGGGGTGGAGCTGGCTGATATAGACTGAGCTTTGGAAAAATAAGTGTTTGTTGCAAGACCATAATGCAGGGATGAAGGCAGGGTGGTGGAGGAGGACAGAGTGGGCAGTGGTAGGGGTAGGGCTGTAGGAGGTAGGAGCAGGCTGCGGCAGACGGGAGAGAGAGGAAAGGGTGGGCAGAAGCGGGCATGCCGCAGCCCCTCCCACCCACTCAGGGCAGAGAATCGGGAGTCCTGGTGAGCAGTGAAGGGGGTGAGCTCCGCACACCGAGGCTGTTAGGGACTCCGTGTCTGTACGCAGTCTTTTACACGAAGGGTTGGCAGTGGTGTCGGTACTGTTTTCTGTGACACTTCCTAGGGCCGGGGGTGAAAGTGCTGTCTGTCTTCATTTGGATGCTCCCAGGGGTATTGGGAAAGCAGGAGTAACACGCAGGGTTCCGTGAAGACTTAGCTGGATAGAAAGATCAGCCTCTGAGGTTTGCTCCTGTGGAAAAACTGGGTGTGGGTGGCGCGCGCACAGTCAAAATTCAAACCCAGTTGCACATCTGGCGGCAGCGAGTTTCTTGCGAGAGGGACCATATTGCTGATAATTCTTCTGCTGAGCAGTGTGCATTTTTAAAGGCCACTTCTCTTGTTTCTTCAGGTCCAAATGAAATCTCTGAGCAACACATGAACCACAGTGCCAGGGGGAATGAAGAAATAAGACAGTTAATGGGAAAAAACATTAGGCTTGTTTGAGTAAAAAGGAGTAAAAGACAAATGTTAGCTATTTCGCGATGAAATAATTACGGAAGTTTGCAGGGGAGATGGCTTTAGTGACAACTGGGGATCTGGGGGATCTGGGTGGATGGCTGGTGGCGGGAGGAGCCGACGGTCGCGTGGACATACTTCATGTGGCATTGCGTCCAGTTCCAGGGCATGAACTTTGTTCCTGGCTTTCCTGGTTACAGATTGAACCGAGCCAGTCACCGTTCCCCTGTCCCCTTCATGCCCAAGGGCACTCATTCGAGAGAACATTGTCCAGGGATCAAGGTCATGGGCAGAATGAAACTCCTGGGCCCCAAAGGAGTCAAGCCTGTGAACTTGAAACCTACAGTTCTCTAACCAGTTATCTATGGCACTTCTTCATGGCGCTTGGGTACAAGTGCTAAAAATCACAGAACTGGCATGGATTTGGGATTTCCCAAAGTTCCCAGGAACGCCAGTGCGTGGTGCGGAGAAACGTTGTGTAAATGTAAGTGGCCTTGGTGTGACCTGCACACCAGTGTCAGTAAGCACTGTTCAAACAGATGAGTGGACTGGTCGCTGGAGAAACGGCTCACGGCGGAGAAAGGTCATGGGTCAGAGACTGGATTTGTGATTTGTGTGTAAGAAGATGACTACCTAGGTAAAAGCAGACTTGAAGCAAATTGAAGAGCAGTTACTGAGGGGCAGAAAGAAGTAAGTTCTCCAAAGCAATTCAGAGAACAAAGGGAAGAAAATTCCAGAGAAAAGGGGGGCCCAGAATTCCAGGGAAGAGGAATAATCAGGAATGTGGGGCATATCAGAGAGTTGAAGGAGAGTGAAGGCTCAGATCTAACATAACATAGAAGCAAGAACCAAGACACCTTGCCCCCCCCACCCCCCAAAGAAGGATAAAAGGCAGTGAGGGTGGGTCAGATGTCTCCACGACATTGAACTTGAAGGGATACGGGACCTCCCACAGTTCTGAGGAACACCAGCGAGGGATGACACACGTAAACGGAAGGGCTTCCCGGTCACAGCGGTTTGGGGAGCTCTGGGTGAGACAGTGATGGACAGAGTTGTTTCCCAGAGACCGCAGAGCCTTTAATACGATCGTGTAGAGACTGCCAGCCTCCCGAAGGGAGATGCAGTGCTGGCGTGTTCCAAACTTAGTTGACCTTGGAGCACTTTTTCATGAAGCATTTGACGGAGCAGGTATTCGAAGAATATACTTCAGTAAACGCTGACTAGGCTTCATTGCCATTGGGTCTTTTTGGATTGTGTCAGGGAAAGTGTTAAAAAGAGAATGGAAGTTGTAGTCCTTGCCTTCCTGCCCACTGGCTGTGTGACTTCTGACATGCTACACAACCTCTCTGGGCTTTATTTCCTTGAGGAACTAGATGATATTGAAGTCTAACCCTGTTTAAGACTTTATAGTTCTAATTGGTTCCCTTTGAATATTTGGAGCCATGTGCCTATTATGGGATGGTGGGTGAACCCCTTTGGTCACATCATTAATTTTCTGTCTGTCACTGAACTTGAAGTTCTGGGAGGGCAGGGCCTGCGTCGATTTTACCTGCGCTGTTGAAACCCGAGCACACAGCGCCAGGCCTGCAATGCCAGGGACGCTCGAAACGTGTTGGGGAGTGAACCTGTGAGCGGCTTCGCAGGTGGTGGGCCAGCAGGTCACACCTGCGGGAAAGAGAGAGGGAGTGTCGCACGCTGACCCCAGCCTTCCTCCTGGGCCGTGCGGTCTGATGCCCACGCCAGCACATAGGTTCCACGCGAGCCTTCTGGACTGGCCGGCCTGGCGCCAGTGCCCACGAGGACCCTCACACTGTGGGCTCCCGAGTCCCACGGACACTGAAGGCAGGCTCTAGAAAGAGTCTGTCTCCCAGAGGGAGGTGGCTCTGTCCCTGCGGCGGGGACTGGCTCCCACAGTAGCGCTCCCGTTGCTGAAGCTCACAGATTGCCCTCTCACAGGACAGGAGCAACCCGAATGCAGAGCTGACGCCGCCCTCGTCAGCTCCTGCAGACATGGTGGCAGCAGGGACAGTCCATCTCCTCTCACTAAATTCGTCCTGGTGAGAAGCCCATCTCCACACCAGTTCACGCGCTCATGTGCTTCCTGCAGCCTGTCCTCCCCTTGCCCTTTCCTCCCCTCCCACTGTGGGGACGTTTTTGCCTCCCAAATCTCACCCCTTCCCTCCCAGTGCAGGTGCTGGGCTGAGGCAGGGGACGGCAGACTGGCGCTGGCCCAACACTGCACAGGCCTGTTGAGAAATGTCCAGGAGATGGGCCCGAGGGCCTGCCCGCTGCGAGAGGGCACGGACAGGGAAGGCAGCTCAGAGTCTCCACCTGCCAGCTCCGCCGTGGCGGGTTTGGGCGTTTTCTGGTCTTTTCCAGAGAAGGGTGGTGGTAGGGCAGTCCTCCTTGAGGACAATGACTCCAGTGAAAGCAGCTCGGCCACGATGGCTGTGGGGCTGGTCGCCCGCCGACTCTATTCGATCGGCATTGGTAGCACATCGCCGCTTACTCCCTACGCGGAACTGGGCATTAACTGGAATTTTCTAGGATAAGATTTTATCTTTCTCAATTAGACCTCTGCGGGCTCTGCACTCTCTTAAGGGAATGAGCTGTGCGTGTGCGTGATGGGTAAGGAGAGGGCACCGCGGAAGCTTGCTGTGCGGCACACGGCCAGTAATCGCCTGACTGCACGTGTCCTCCAAGTTCACACGTTCCACCCTGACGCCCAGTGTGACGGCTTTTGAAGGCGGAGCCTTAGCACAGCAATCAGGTGGTGAGGGCGGGGCCCTCCCAAATGGGATTAGTGCCCTTATGGAAGAGTCCCCGGAGAGCCCCCTCATTCCTTCTTCCCCATGAACACACAGTGGGAATCAGGAAGTGGGCCCGCACCAGACACCAGATCTGCCAGCACTGTGACCGTGGCCTTCCCAGCCTCCACAACTGTGAGAGATGAGTTTCTGGTATTTGTAAGCTGCCCCATATAGGGTACTCTGTTAGAGCAGCCTGAACTAAGACACCTCTCTGGGGATCCTTGACCACTGTACAGAGTCACTCAGAGAAAGGGGGAAGCTGGCTCAGCTGTCCCTGGCCCCTTCACCCCTTGCCCCTAGCTCACCCATGGTGTCTGGGAACAGAGTTTGGGGCAGTTTGAGTCTCGTTGCAAACAGAGAAGTGGTGGCCCTCCTATTTTGTGGGTTCCCTCTGGGGGCCAGAGCTACATGGGGAAAAGCTTCCTAGAACAGGAAGATCTTAGATTTTTGGACGAAAAGAGGGAAGATGTTTCCTTTCATCAGTCGCATAGAGTGTATGGGGGGAGGGGTCTCCAAGGGCAAAGGGCCCTGGGTTCCTGCACCCCTGCTGCTGCCCCAGGAGTTTGAGAGGGTGGTTCCCTGGAACACCCCTTTCCTGCTCCCCCTAGGAGCCCAAGCAGCCTGCAAGGGAGGGGAGGAGTCAGCAGACCTGACATCCGTCTCTGGGTGCCGGAGTCCTGAGGTCGTGTCTGATTCATAGGGAAAGTCTCAGCAGAGCCCCTCGCTCCATCCTGCGGGGGGCCAGAGATGAGGGAGTCTGCGGGTGGGTACTGCCTTCCAGCGAAATGGAGTTTAAGGCAGAGTGTGGAATGAAAGGAAATCCACCTCCTTAGGAAAGCCTGCTACATTTAGAGGTAGATTTAGATGTGGGAAGAGTGGTGGCTCGGACCACCCTGAGTGGCGGGGCCTCTCTGGGCCCGTGTCTTTGTCTGGACCACCTACCTCAATCCCCTAACCCCCTCAGCGGGGCCCTTGTGAGCATTTAGGAGCTTGCAGGTCTACCCACCTGGGCCGTGGGGAGGCTCACAGGAAGTGACAGCTCGATTATAACATTCATAACCACCATTGAGCACCGGCAGTAATTAATACTCTTCAACTTTTTCAACGTGTCCTTGTGTTTGGTGCTCCCAGCTCAGTTCCAGCACCTCAGTTCCAGCACCAAAAGCCTGGTTTAGCAAACTGGAGATTTAAGATCCTGGATTCCTGCATTTTTTCTCAGGATTAGAACCATTCTTGAAGGGCAGGGGGTGGGGGACCCACCTGATTCAGGAGCCACTTCTTGTGACAAGATGCCATTCAGTGGGCAGTGCCTACTAAGTACAGGGGCAGCACTCTGCTCTTCTGAGACCCTGGTACTGGCAGCAGCTCTGGCAGGGGAGGGAAGTGCTGGACCTCAGGCCTCAGCTCCCTCCCCTGCGCCCAGCCAGAGGTCACCAGTGCCAGGCTCAGCTTGCAGGCTTCCAGGCCCTCCCCACCTGACCCTGCCTCTTCTCCCCGAACAAGCAGTTCCCTTCTGTGATTCTCACCCAGTGACCTTGCTGCATCCAGCTTCGCAGGGTGTGGTGGAGACTTCCCGTTCCAGAGGCGGATGTTTCTTAAGTCTCACGTCACCTTAGGAAGCAAATACCCCATCCCCAGGGAGCATGCTGAGTGAGAGATGATGCATTTAATTGAAATCCCCTTCCTGGGCTTCCTGGTAGCACCCCGCCCCCCCCCCCCCAGGCAGCTGCAGGAGCTCCCCATAGGGGAGCTCTGACTGTCCTGTCCCAGTGGCACCTCGCCCCTCCCGCCCTTGTCTGCATGCACTTTGCAGGGAGAGCCCTTCCTCCCTAGGCCCTCCTTGGCTTCAGGCCCCCTGGGTCCCGCTGGCATCCCCAGCAAGTCAGGTTCCTTGTTGCCTATTTGGAGTAGTTTGTCACACTGGCCCAGCCTCCTCTCTCCTTGCCCTTGGCTCAGGCTTCCTCACTGGACTGGCTGTGCTGATCCATTGCCGGGAGCTGCTGTTCTCTCCTCAGCCCCAAAGGCTCACAACAAAAAGCGTGCCGACCCAAAATAATAGATTCCTAAATGAAAGGTGGGCTCACCCTTGACCTTTGCTTCTTGCTGCCCCCCATCCTTCCTGGCTCCCTTTGTGTGTGTGTGCCTGCCATCTGTCCCCACCTGCAGCCCTGAGAGGCCTTCCTCTGTGCAGGCATGTTCTCAGTGCTTACACTATAAAACTCTCCAGTCTCCCGTCTTTGTGACAGCCCTGTGAGGCAGTGCTAGTGTTACCCCCGTTTGCACGGGGGGAAACTGAGGTCAGATTGGTTCCCTTCCTACCTAGAAGTGGGCAGTGCCGGCATTCAAACCCAGACAGTCTCATTCCAGGGCCATGCTCTTTGCTACATGAACTTGTTCCTTTGCCCAAGGACGCGTCCGGCCAGACAGTGCTGCTCTTTTGCTTTCAGACCCTCGCTGGCGTTGAGTCCTTACACTCAGCCCCCACGTGCACACGTGGCCCTTTCTCCCTCTCCGTCCTGTCCGTGCCGTCCCCTCCTCCGCAGCCCCTCACCGTGTCTCTTCCTGCTTAGCGTGCGTGTGACTCCTTGCCCCTGTCCCTCCTGCGTGTCCAGGGCCCAGTACTTTGCCTCAAGCTGTCGTCCTTTGTGTGTTTCTCTTCCTAACTCCCCCCTCCCACCCCGCTCTGTCCCCTGCCTTGGCGTGGACTTCTCAGCTATCATTGTGCCAGCATCTCTTTTCTGTGTCTCTCTCAATATCTCTTTCTCTCCCTACCCCATCCCCTTCTCCACACCCTCCCGCCCTCTAGCTCCCTCTGTCACACTTTTATTTTGTCTCCCTCTCCTGTTCTGTTAGTGGCCCCATTTGTTGCATCAGGGCACAACCAAGAACATCTCTGTCTGTGTCCCTGCTCCCCCTGCCCCCTGCCTTTGCCGAGAGGCTCAGCTGTAGACGGGAGCCAGGCTCAATCCAAGCCCTGTTTCTTGCCAAAGAATAGCAACAAACCCAGACACCGTGGAGGCGCAAGACAGAACAGCTCTGTGTTTCAAGAGACATCCCGGGACAAAAATGGCTTCTCTTGGTTTATTTATAAACTCTGGGGCTAGGAAGTGCCCCGCATACAGATGGATCAGCTGGGGGTGGTGACCAAGTTCTGGGGGGACCCCCATGGCTCTTGGCTAGGACCTACTCTCAAAGCCAAGGCCAGGTTCTCCATAGATGGAGCTTATGGGGTCACAGAGGTGGCCTTGTCTTCCCTGTGTGCCCTCAGGTAGACAGAAACGTGGTGGTAGAGGACCACGGGTTCCACGGAGGACGGTGACCCCAGGCCTCATGTCGCACTCATGCCCGCATCATCGCTGGTGCAGATGAACCCTGAGCAGGGATGAAGCGACTGCGGCTAGAAGCAGAGTGCAGGCCCTCCTCCTCCCTCCCTAGGGTTCTCAGTGTCTCCACCCTGCCTTCCAGTCCAGGGCTGTGGCAGCAGGGAGCCACGTGGCTTCCAGGTCTTCCTACCCAAGGCCTACGCATTATTGGCCTTGAGGGGGTCCTCTGCTTACTGGCTCGAGCCTGGCCTCCTCTAAGAAACCTTTGCTGCTGCAGCCCCGCTCCACCCCTCCCATCCCCAGGAGCCCCGGGCAGCTCTTGGTCTTTAGTCCATGCCTACTTGATGGTGGCCTGTGCCGTCGTCTTCACGGCTGGGGACAGCACCTTGTGATAGAATGAACGTGTACTTGGGTGTCTGACCTGCCCCTTGAGCTGTGTTTTGGTGATGGGGATCACGTCTTCGACAGTGTTTCCTCTCCCCCGTCGAGCAGCTTGCCCAGCACCGACCACCCAGTAGGTGTTCCACAGATATGGCTGATGGACCAGGGGGCCTGTGCCCGGCTGGACACTCGGTGCCCCCACCAGGGCCCTGGCGGTCAGGTCTGGCAGCCTGTCCCGTGGCACAGGAGGGAGGCACGATGTCTGGCAAGCTTAGAGAGGGCGGGCCCAACCTCCTAGACCCCAGCTATGTAGGCTGGGCCTGGCCGAGCAA
Organism: Desmodus rotundus; assembly: GCF_022682495.2. Taxonomy (NCBI): domain Eukaryota; kingdom Metazoa; phylum Chordata; class Mammalia; order Chiroptera; family Phyllostomidae; genus Desmodus; species Desmodus rotundus. Next base: position 94,966,856 of record NC_071398.1, read on the forward strand.
GACTGCAAAAGCCCTTGCTTACTTTACCCTGACCTCTAAGGGTAAACTCCATCAATAGCAAAATATACAAAGTTAGTTGGAAAACCTCTTTTATTGAGCCCCCGCCCAAGTCAGAAGCTGCGTCTTCGGAACTGTTTTGCTCACTTCTGGCAGCAGAATGGCGCTCACCTCACTCGGAGATTCCCAGGGGTGGGCAGGCACAGTTTCAGGGAGGAGGGAGGAGCTCAGTCACTTTCTGGAACCCAAAGGGCAGCATAGCCAGCCCCCCGGCTGACGAGCTTGCCGTCTGGTGCTGTCGATGGTCTTGCCGGATGGTTTCTCCTCGGCCCTCTGCCTCCCCAGAAGGGCAAGACCATGGCCCCTCAGCAACTCTCTAGCTCTCAACCCAAACCACTGTGGTTGCCTACCTGGCCTTCCTGTCTCCTCCCAGCCCTTTGGTTTGGGGCCAGTTTTATTGATTCAGTCGTCAGTGACACCTTGGCCCCAGTGCTGTCTCTGTGATCCCCCTTTGCCCAGAGCCTGCAGCCACCAGCTCATCTACTCCTAGTGCTACTCCCAGGCCTATGCCTGCATCTAGGAGAGGAAGGTAGCATATGAGGGAGAAGACAGGAAGGTGGGTGAACAGGGAGGCCAGATGGTGCCTATAGCATGTCCCCCAGAGGGACCCACCTCTGTGAGTTGAGGAGCAGCAGGAAGGGAGCCAGGTGTGCAGACCAGTACTGGTGGCTGGGAGGGCAGGAGGTGAAGTAGTGGCCTTCATACTTGGCCACATGTTAGAATGACCTGGGTGGGTTAAAATATGTAGATGCCTGGGCCTCACCTTGGAGAGTTCTGCGGTGGGAACAGGAGAGCTCTCCAGGAGGTCTGTGTTGGGACAAGGGAAGCTGTATGTTCAAAATGTCAGTCCTCTCCATCCCCAATGGGTCTACCTGTGTCTTTGAGGCACTGATTAGTCATTTCGACCCCAGTTCACCTCCCTGGGGTAGGGGCACGGGCGCGGCGCCTTCCACTCAGTTCCTCCCTTATTTCCACTTCCCTCATCTTTATGTTGCCCTTTCCAGGATGGCTGAGGGTAAGGAAAAGGTGGTATTGTGTACCAGGTTGCAGCTGGGGAAATAACGGAAAGAATTGTCATGGTATCTACCAGTCACAGGTGCCACGAGCCAACTCTTAAGTCTTATAATTGATGCCCAGTAGGAATAGCATTTTCTTTATGCTCTTGTAGAAAAGAAGGCACAGTTGAAGGTGCCTAATGCATTCCTCTGTGGGAAAGCATTCATTTCCACTGGCACTTACTCCAGCCCTCTGCCTTCTTCCCTTCCCCTTCCTCGTCGCTGTTGATCTTCCTTATTCTACTTAATAAAAAATACCTTACATTCACCTTTTATTCCTGTAGCCCTCTCCAGCTTTCACATCCCTTTCCTAGTATTATTTCTTCCCAACAAGAATCCAGCGAGGCGTGCAGAGATTTTTAATTCCCAGTTATTAGGTGAAGTTCAAACGCGCTCAGAGACTTGGCCGAGGTCACTTGACCTCTGAGTAGTGAGTGTGGCTTCGTTCCCCCACCGGGCTGTGCCCATGGCCCCAGCCCTGCCTCCTCCAGTCCTTCCCTGGAACTCCTTCTGCTGCCTGCTGCCTCGGCTTTTCCTCCTGAGACCAAACTGTCAGACGAAGGATTGTTCAGAGGTTTTCTGCTGCAGGGAAAGGCCTGTGACAGGTGGAAGGGCATGGCCTGGGGTGGCCCAGAGCCCAAGGGAGCAATGGGCCCTGACACTCCAGCGAGAATATGTGTCCCCTCATGCTGCTGTAGCTGCTGGGGGCCACTTGGTCCACCGCCCCCAGCGGGAGTATGAAGAGGCGATGGAGGGAGGTCAGAGGAAGGGGAGGTGGCAAAGCACCCGAGAAAGCCTTGCTGAATGTCCTCCCCCAGCTTTTTGGTCCAGCTGCATCGGCGCTCTGGCAGGGGTGGACGGAGGGCAGCTGTGTCCTGCCCACATCACAGCGTCTCTCCCCAGGTCCTCCCTCCTGTCTCTCACTGCCAGTGACAGCAGCCCAGCATGGGGATGTGGGACAGCCTGCTCTGGGGGGCACATTTCCTCCCCACTCAATCCTGTGTCTGCTGCTATTGCCCGAGTGGCCTTGGGCATACCTGGTCCCTTACCCATGGAGCCTCAGTCTCCTCATCTGCAAAATGGGACAGTGGTGGCTCCTCCCAGTGCCAAGGCATGTTGAAGCGAGACCACAGGTAGGGGAGCTGGCGCTTGTTTGAGACCCGGGAGATTGGGTCCTCCTTGGGGTTCCACCTCTGACGAGCTCCGTGTGCTGAGAAGTTCGAGGTTCTTTCTGGCATGAGTGGTTCCTGGTTCCATGTGTGCGTGCACGCCTGAGAATGGGAGGTGCCAGGACCAATGCAGGAGCAACGCATCCATACTTGGGGCAGGTGAGTGAAGGTGGTGGGGGCACTGGCCCTCCTTGGCCTCTTGTCCTTCTCCCAGCTTTGTTTGTTGCTGATGCCTCCTCTGGCCTTTCTAGCTGTGAGTCTCATCCTCAGTCTCTCTTAAGTCCTATCAGGAGACCTGTCCTGTGTTCAGTCCCACAGAGAGTGGCCCTGGCCACTGTCCCAACCCCTGCATGTGGCCAGGCCTGCGTGTTCCCCCTGTTTGCCCATTCTGCTCTCACCAGGTTGGTTCTATGCACACCCCCCTACCCCTGATTCTCCCTCAGCGGTCGGTTGGCTACACGAGGCCTCCTGTGGTAGAGCTGAGCACCCAGTGGGCAGCTGTGTGGCCAGTCAAGGGGCTGGGCCTTCCCTCCCCGAGAAAGAAGGCAGCTCTGTCCTGCCCGCCGCCTCCCACGTAGCTGACCCCTTGGTGAGATGAGTGCCTCCGATCTGCCAAATCACAGCTTTCTCGCTCCAGTCTCATCACCTGCCACTACAGATTAGGCCAGGAAAAGCCTCCCACTTGTAAAGCTCAGCACAGTGTGGGGAGAAAGTCAAAATAGCCCTTCCCAGCAGCTACCATGGCACCAGGTCTACCAGGCACTGATGTTGCCCATGCCTCCCCCCTGGAAGGTATCCCTGACACTGGCCTTCTCATCCACGTCGATGCGTCTAGTGTTTCCAGGGCACCCCTCTGTCCCCAGAGTCTCCACCATTCACCCAAGAACACCAGTCCAGTGCCCTCCCACAGACCTCTCTCCCCTGCGTGGGGCCACCTGCCGGAATGGAAGTGATGGCTGTCTACGAGCTACAGGCCCCCAGTCTGGGAAGCAGGGGCCCAGAGCTCAGGAGGACAGTGGGAGGCCCCCGCCCAGAGAGCGAGAGGGCCAAGCCTCTACCACAGACAGGAGGGGGCGCATGTGCCAGTGACGCCCTGGGTGTTTGCACATCGGCACCGGGATTTCACTGTGTGTCCTCTGTGCACATGAATGCACTTCTGCTGTGGAGACCCGTGGTGATGCCTGCCTGCTCGTGCGCACACCTGCGCACGCGCTGCCCACCACCTGATGGCCGTCCATGAGGGCACCTGTGTGGCAGGGGCAGTTTGAATGCCATGTTTGTGCTCACCCTTCTCTCTGCGTGACACAGGGCTACCAGTGCGGGCGTGACAGTGCCAAGCCGTGCCACCCGCTGTGAGGCAGGCTCAGGAAGGAGCCTGGTAACACTCAGCAGTTATCTATACAGCTCGAGATGAGCCACGCAGCCCTGTCTGCTCAGGCATCGCTCACAAGCCCGCGGCAGCGCCGTGCTGCTGTGCACAGTGGGACAGCGCAGGAGGCTGAGGACAGAGGGCCTGTCCGCCCAGCTGCTCTGGACTTGCCAGCACGCTGCTGCCCGCCCCGTGCACACTCAGTGCGAGCTCCCTGCGTTCCCCGTCTGGAATCCCCTCGCCTTGAAGGAGTAACAAGCTCAATAGTCATTTTCCAAACGGCAGCCACCCCCACCTCCCCAATGCTGCCCCCCCCCTTCTGGCTTTCCCTTCTTTCTCTTTTTCTGAGCTCCCCTGAATTAGATTAGTCACATTCTTAATTAACTGTGCTGGTAAGAGCTCTATTAGGTATTAAATGTTTGTCACAATCCAATTAAAAAATCCATCACAGCAGGACAGGTTCTCCGAGGCCCAGCGGATTGATGCCCAGGGTCCCGGCACTCTCCTCCCTGCTAGGGGACTGGGAAGAGGAGTAGGGCCCCAGGGGTGGAGAGGCAGGCAGCCCACCCGGCAGAGCGTGGGGGAGGGCTCACAGGAGGCCACACCATTGCTTTCCCAGCATCCCTCACACAGGAAGCACTCAGGCCACCGCAGGGCAGCCAGCCTTCCCGATTGCCCAGGACTGTGTCCGAGAGGGCATTTGGTCACCTGGCCTACAGTGTCACTGCTTCCCCTAACCTCACAGGGCAAGGGGTAAGGCCCAAGAGCTGTGTGAGTGTGCGTGTGTGCAGGCACGCATGTGGGCTGGGTGTGCAGGGATGGGGAAGGGCAAGATTGATGGCTTAAGCCTGGTGGGGAGTGTGTCGGCTCAAGTATAAAGGATGAAATTTGATGGAGTTGAGCTGGTGTCTCCAGGGGTCCGGCTCTAGGCCAGGACTGCCATTCAGAACTGTTTCCTTGTATTTCATTTTAAAGAGACTTGCTCAGGAGGGGAGCTATCTCCTGTGAAAAGAAAAGAAAATGAGCATTTATCTTGCATCACCAGCTTTTCTTCCTGTGCTTCCCTAGAAAGCAAGGATGCTTCTCTTTTTCCTGTAACTTTGGCCAGGCCTCCTTGCTCGCTGACCGTCGAAGGGACAGCCAGTTTTAGTGGCCCCAGTTCGCTGCACACCACTCCCTCTCTCCCCCTTCGTCTTGGCCACCAGGGCAGAGAGGGAAGGAGGGGCACAGCCTCATGGTTCCAGGGCGCTGGGCCCCACGTGTGATGTGAGGGGCGTTTGGGCCTTGGTGCCAGGCCAGAGTGTGGCCACAGTTAATGCAGCTTGTGCCCCCGGCACCTCCCGGGCCTGATCGTACTGTGCGTGCTTTGCCACTTCCAATCTCCCGATGGGGTTTCTGAGCTTCTTGCTCTTTGGGCACATCTTTTATAGCTTTGTGAACTGGTAATAACTATACGATCATTGTTTCTTACTATGATTGGCATGCCAAAAATGTCTTTTCACTCTTAATTCTTTCTAATTCTGCCTTCCATACCAGCAGATCTTGAAATCCGATCTTCTAAGAAGACCGTCTGGATTTATGTGGCTGAGGGAGGGTGTCGGCCCTCTTGGGGATGCTGTCCTGGGGGCAGGGAGCGTGGCTCCTCGGTCTGTACACTCAGCACTGGCCAGGGTGCTGAGGTTCGGAGGAGGCCCTCCCAGCACCACTGACTGACTGCATGGAGGAGCTCACATTCCAGGCTCCCTTTTTTCTTCTTCCAGGCCCCAGATATGCTTGCCCCCGGCCTCCACATAAAGCAAGCGTTAACTACCCATCCAGTACCTACTCATTCTTCTGAGTGCTTGTACCTTCTCTAACAGAATCACCTGGTCTGTCTCAGCTTTAAACCCCTGTCTGTTTACTTCTCTCCCCCCAGGACCTGGAGCCATATTAATTCTTCGGCGCCTCTGTCCTTCCATGTGTCCTCGAGTCACCATCCATGGAGTGCGTACTCTGGGGCCAGGGCAGGTACAGGCTTGAGGAGGACAGGGAGAAAATGTCACTGTCCGCCTTTCCCTCCAAGAGCTTGCGATCTGGCTGAGGAGACAACAAGACAGTAGGGGGAAGGGTGGAGCAGGAGGTCAAGGCTGGCTTTAACGGAGGGCCCCAGTGGATGTGCAGACTCGCATGCATCAGGAACTCAGAGACGGTCCAGGGCCCTGCGCCTGCAGCCAGCGGTCAGAGGACATTTCCCTGGGGCAGTGCCATGGAGGCCACATTCCCAGATGGAGGGAGGAGCGTGAGGTTTGCAGACTGCTGATCGGAAGTCGGCATGGTAATCATGGGAGAGTGCAGCTGAGCCTGGCAGGAAGCGCGTTCCCAAGGCACCTCAGAGCTGAAAGGGGACTATGGACGGAGCTATGACAGTGATCAGTCAGATCCAGGCCCTGACGGAGGCACCTGCTTTCTCCTCCTTGGAAAACCTGGAGCCAGCTGGGAGACCAGGTCATGGGCGCAGCGAGTGCTTTGGGAGAGTCTCAGGTGCTGCCAGCCAAAGGACTAGGGTGTCTTCTGACCTGGTTAGGCTTTGCTTCTCTGAATTCGCAGGGTCTTGGCCCAGACACAGCCTGGCTTCAGCAGGGAGGCCTGTAGAAACCACTTTTGCAGGGTGGGGGTATGGGGCAGTCTGTCCATGGATGTGAAAGGACAGTTTATCCTCACTCAGGGAGAGGGGCAGCACTGGGGACTGTCCCACCCTCTGCTCACCACACTAAAAAATAAAGTCAAGGGGTGGAAGTCAGCTCGCCAGTCTTCCTGCTGCAGCGCCCGTCCCTGGGTTGTCCCAGCTCATGGGCCGGAGTCAGGGCGGCTGCCGAGTGAGGGTGCTGCGCTGCTGAGAGTCCCCCTCCCGTTCACACTGGCTGCGGGTGGGTCGGCCGGGAATGGGAACTAGCAGACCAGGCGGGCAGGGTGGGCAAAGAGTATTGGCATGGCTGTGCTGGACACTTCATCTGTGATGCGTCATGGGGGCTTTGTCAGAGGTCTGCAAGAGATTTTTTTTATCTCCATTTTATAGTGAGGACATGGGCACTGTGAGTAACTTGCCCGAGGTCCCTCCATTCGTGGAGTAGGCGTCTGAAGCGTCCCATCCATCTCTTCACTCAGATAGTCAGGAGCCAGCGCTATGCTGGGCCACAGTGCCAGTGTGCGCCAGTGGGCGGTCTCTGTCCCGTCACACACACAAAGGTACACAGCTCTCAGGCTCCTTTGGAGAGGACGTGCCAGGCCCATAGGTCCGCCCGGGGCCACCCCGAGCACCCATTTTGCTACTAGCCCAAGTGCATATTTCTGGGTGGGTTAGGATCGGGACTTGGAGGTGGTCCTCGTGGGGTTGCCAGGTTTAGCAAATAAAAATACGAATTCAAAGTTCATACAAACAGTGAATTTACATCTACATACATATATTAGTATAAGTCTATCTCATGCAGTATTGGGGACATACTTATACTAGAAAGCTGCTGTTTGAGATTGGAATCTAACTGGCTGTCCTTTAATCTGGCAACCTTATCACTGGTCACTGACACAGTGCCGAGTCAAGGACATCTCCACATCCATCCAGGAGTCCTGGCAAGGCGGCAGAAGTGCCAGGGGTACCAAACAGCCTCTGCCAGCTCAGAGGGAGTCGGTGTGTTCCCACTGCCTCCCCCTCAGAGGATCAGAGCCTCTCAGCGTGGCCAGCTTTTCCACCAGACAGCAAATCTGCCTGGCTTTTCCTCGAGCTGTGTTTCTTAGGCTAGAGAATGGGGAGCCCAGGCTAGAAACGTTGGCATTCTCTCTTTCTAGATATGCGCCCCCCCCAGTTCAGTAACCAGCAAGCACTATGTTCTTCCCTCTTCACATCTCTCCATCCTGCCCTCTCCTCATGTTCAAGTTGCAGCCCAAATCCAGCCATCACCGTTCCTTGCCCAAATTATTTAAATAGCTTTCGACTCATTCTCCTTCTAATCCAGCCCCCGTGGAGAGCTCTCAGCGGTTTTTCCAAGACATAAGCTGGTTCCACACTTGCCTGTTTCAGACTGTGCCTGGCTCCCCATTGAAATGGTGTTGAGATCTTAGCGTGGCGTACGAGCCTTTGATGATTGGTGCTGCCTCCACTACCTGCTAGACCCATCCCCCCTCGCCCATCCCGTCCTCCGCCCTCTCTCTCCCCCTCCGAAACCATCTCAGTTCCCAACTTGGCTCTTCAAATTTCAGGTCCACTGTCTTCTCTTGCAGGAGACCTGCCCTGGCTCAGAGGCCATGCACATGGTCCTCTGGGCCCGCCCAGCCCCCGGGGCACGCTCAGTCATCACTCACCACTCTGTGGTATTTGGCTTGTTATTCCTGTGGGGAGCATGGTGTCTGCCCATGGTAGGTGGTCCTGAAAGATAGCTGAATACGTGAAGCGATGAGTAATTACAAGATGGAAATCTTATTTTCTTATCAACTCTCTGAGTTCACAGAATGCCAGCTTAAGCTAAAACCGCTTCCTTTTCTCTCTGTTTGCTCAGATGCAGCCCCGTCCCCTCTTTTTTTAATTCCCTTCTGCCTGAAGCCGCAGTCCCAGCAGTTCCTCAGATTTCCCACGCCAGGCTTCCTGTCCTGGATTTCAGACTCTCAGATGCTGAGAGGCTGGATGCTAGTGTTATTGAAATCCCCAAATGGGCTTCCACAGCTCTCAGGGGTTAATGAAGTAGCCAGCCTCGTGCCCCTGGAGACAGAAAATATTGCTGGGACACAGGTCACAGTGTAAGTGAAATGAATTTCCTGACCTCCATTTGGTGCTGTGCAGACGTTTCCCACACTGCAAAGCCTCTGAGTGGCCGTCACTGGTCGCTGACTCTGTCCAGGAGCCAGGAGAGGGTGGAGGAGGGGGTGGGGCTGTGGGTCCGGCTGGAAGGGTCAGGAGGCTTGGTGCCGTGGGAGCCACATGATGATGCTCACTGCAGGGGGACCGAGGGCCCCACCCTCCCAACCTGAGGGTCTCCCTCCACCAAGCGCAGGAGCTGGAAGCCAGACGGTCCCTGGCCCTGAGTTGGAGATGCTCGGATGAGAGGAAGGCAGGAGATGAAAGGGCCGTTCTTTCCGAGAGCATGGCGCTGGTGACCAAGATCGCTGTTTTCCAAGGGCACCAGCCCTTCCTCCTTGCTTCTTGCCCATCACTCAAAGTGCCCTCCCCACAGCCAAGTCTAACACTCCACATCCAGGATCTGAGAGGTTCCTCCCCTTCCCCCCCAGGCTGCCCCTCTGGGAACCCCAGCTTGGTGGGTGGTGAGCACTCTGGGAGAGACTTTTTTCGAAACTTAACTCAGTTCCTACTGGAAAAATATCCAGCCAGGTAATTACATGCCCAATGCCTGGAACACCTACAGTTTTACTAAAAAATGATTAATGGTTTGTCCCTGAACTGGAGTGCAGTGTGCTCTGAAAGGATGGGAAGGGGGTGCAAAGTGACCCCACAGAGTTGACCACGGCATGGCTGGGCTGTTTTATGCGGGTGGTGGGGTCTGGATTTGGAGGGCAACCAGGACCGTGGGATTAGACCGGGGTTTTCATTCATTTGTTCATTCAGCAACGACCACGCCGGGTGCCAGGCGGGGGACCTTCCCGGAGGACAGCAGTTATCCTGACGGTTACTGCACCTCATCTCTGGGGGCTTTGATGTCTTCGTTTCTTTGGTGAGATAATGAATTACTACTTCCTGCCGCCTGCTGGGAGAATGTGGGGAAAGTGAGGTAGAAGCAGATGCTGTGGTGTCTGACTAAGGAGGACCTTGGAGGCTACTGGGCAGGCTGCTGGGAGGGCCTGGCTCCCGGCACCGGTCTCACCTGCGGGGTTGAATCCCCGCACTTGGCTGGAGCCAGCCGAGCCCTACACGGGGCCCAGGCGCAGGGTGGTGGGAACACGGCAGGCTTTGCAGGAGACAGATCTGAGTTCCACTCCCCCCGCCCCCCCCCCCCCCCCCCCCGTCTCTTTCCAGCTCTGTATGCTTGTGTTAAGTCACCTGCTTCTTTCAGCCTCAGGTGCACCCTTTCAAAAGGGAGGAAGTCATACTTCCTTTGAAGCACTGTCACGCTCATTGGAGGGAATTGGTGTCATAGTAGCCCGGTGCGGTCGCAGTCAGTGTTCGGTAAAAGCAATTATTATGCTTCGCACAGCTTTGTCTAGTGTTGGGGCCTGACCCTTTCTGAGATGCCAGGTGGCAGTGACTGCCAGCGAGATTCGCTCGTCCCCTTTACCCAGTGCCAGGGCCACCTAGTCACTCTACCCAGATGGATTGCATCCCAGAACCCAGGGGTGAGTCCCAGGATGGCTGAGGTCGGGTGAAAGCCGCCTCTGCTGTGCAGAGCTCGCTGCATGCACGGGGGCGGAACGTGGACACAGCGGCGAGCAGGAAGCAGACTCTGTGGCTGACCGTGACACGAGATGTCTCTCCTCAAACAACTGACCTGAAAGTCACCTTGTTGCTCCAATTGAAATCCAGTAATGAGGGACGCTCCGCCTTCTTTCTGTGTGCCTCTCACTCTCCCTTGTCTCTGGGGAGACGCTTTATGTGCTAATTTCACTTGTACAGACTTCTTGCTTGCCTCGTTCCTGTGAAGGAGGACCCCGAGCCTGCTCCCAGTGCAGCTGGTTGAAAGGTGTGGATTAGCCCAGTGTGTTTCAAGTGTGAATAAGAAGCATCTGAATCACCTTGGGATCTTTTTTAAAATGCGGCTTCTGGATTCAGCAGGTGAAAAGCAGGGCCTGAGAATATACGTGGCTAGCAAGCTCCCTGGCGATGCTGATGGCCACACTTTGAGTAGCCAGCGCAGGTGGGTTGGGTCTGCATGGCTGACTTTCCACTGACTTGCACTCTCCATGGTTCCTCCAGTTTGTCCTTCCATTCCCATCAGCTAGCAGGGCCAACTGCCTTTGCGACTGATAAGAAAGGTCTGATCAAGGGTGTGCACGTGAGCGAGGTGTGCCTCCTCGGCGCTGTTCTTGTCTTCAGTTACCTGTTGACTTGTACGTCTTACCGACTAGACGTTATTTGTCAGTGACTAGACTAAACCCCCCTCAAAGAGGAGCCTGGTTCACCTTTGTGTCCCAGCACACACACAATGCCGAGCACATAGTAGGTGCTTGAGAAATGTTCGTGAATGAGTAATGGGTGGCTCATCCACATACAAACAGATGGGTTTCACTGCCCAAGTCTTCCTTCACTTATAGTCTATGAATGCTTATAAACCATTAGGTGTGGGCTGGGGTCTCAACGGAAGGCTAAAGCGTGGTCATTGCTGTCACTGGGTTTCCAGGCTCACAGGGGCACTCACTGTCCTTAATGACTTGCTACCGGAATGTGCTGAGGGTAGTTTCATAGGGGTCCTGGCTTAGGAGAGAAGTCCCAGAGAAGGTGGCGCATGGCCTAGGCTTTGAAGGATGGGCAGGTGTTCGACCGGAGGAGAAGGCTGGGGAGGGCCTTTCGGAAAGAAGGACCAGTTTGGTGAAAGTGTGGAGCTGGGGAAGTTTGGGTTCAAAAGCCCACTTGGAAGCATCCAGTGTGGGCTTCCCGATGTGCACAAACTGCACCGGTTGCTTTGTTTGGTCCTACATTTGTAAGCAGTAGAAGCATGCAAAGCAGGCCCTCGAGGCCAGAGGGCTGTGGGGGAGAAAGCAGGTCCTGCTGTAGGCGGCTTGTGGCTGGGGGTGGGGGGAGGTGGGGGTGGGGCAGAGAGAGGGCAAGAGCAAGAGAGGGGTGGGCTCAGCAGCCCTGAGGAGGCACAGGAGCCTGAGGGAAGAGGGGAGGGATGAAAGGAGGTGGAAGGAGGGAGAAGGAATACCATAGACATAGATGGGGAGGGGACAGAGGGAGAAACACAAAGGTAAGGAGAGGAAGCCCCCCGCAAGGGGAGGGGAGGGAAGATGTGTGCAGCCAGCAGCTACCATAATCTCTTCAAATTTTTCCTCATTGATTAGGGATTTGCAACAAAATCCCTCCCTACAGGAAGCCATTTGCTTTACTCTCATCTGTCAAGCAGGGAGGCCTCCCCGCGGGTGGGGCTGGCTGTGCTAGGAGAAGCGGGATGAAGAGGGTCTGGCACCGTTCTCCAGTCTCAAATCCTTCTGTCAGTGAAGCCTTTCTGGAGGTCCCTGCAATCAAGTGCTCCAGTGCCACCGCCCCCTGCTCTGAGCTTGGGGTTCTCCCAGCCTGCCTCTAACTAGCAGGAAGAGAAACAGCTTTGTGTCTTCTGTTAAGCTATGGATTGAGCGACATCATTGTCATGCTTGGGAGCAAGCCCCTCCCACCCTGGGCCCTGCACCATCTGGAGTCTCCTCCCCTATTTCTGAGGCCCTATCTTTGTTTCTACACCTTCTAGAAGCTTCCACTGAGACAATGGAAATAGGACTGAACTTCCCTCCATTTCTGGGCTCTCATTGTTGGCTTAACACTCTACTGTTCATCCATTTATCGACACTTTCTCACTGAGACCCTCTGTCCTGTACTCTAACAGGGGCCCCCGTGAGCCCCTGGCACCATGGTCTCCGGGCCCCTTCTCACCCACTGTGCCTCCCTCCCCGCTGTCTGTGATGACAGCCAGGCCCTCTGTGAGGGTCCCACGAATACCAAATGGACAGAGAACTTGTGGAAAGCCTGCTTGGTAAAGGGCCTTCATAACCATCCTCACGTGATCCTCCTGGACCCGAGTTGGGGGGATACACAGGCATTTTGCTGATAGAGAGACTGAGGCACACGTAAAGGGGACGGATTTGCCCAAGACAACTGGGCCAGTCAGTGACATTAAGGACATCCCTGGTAAAATGCTCTTTAGACTGGCTGGGTAGCTGACCTTCCCGCAGGGCCCAGGGTGGTCGAAGTCTCCAGGGACTGCCCCTGGCGCTGTCCCCGGTCTCAGTGCTGGCCGGGGCATGGCAGGACTGACTAAATAGCTCGTGACCTCGTGGTGGGGTTATTTTTTTATTTCTGTGTCTCTGTCCCCTATTCCTGCCTCACCCCCAGTCAGTCAGGAGGTCTGATTCACATCCCATGTGGTCCTTCATTGGAGCCTCCTGCTAGTTCAGCTGCCTTGTTTTAAAGTTGGAAACTGAGTCCAGCGAGGGGACAAGACTGGTTCAGAGTCTCAGGTTGTTATGGTGGGCGGCAGGAGGAGCCAGGTGTCCCACGCATACCACACGTCTGCGCCAGGAGTCACCCTTTTTCTAGCATTCTGTCCCAGTGAGAAGGGAGCCCAGATCTACCTCCAAAATTTATATTCAGGTAAAAATTGGAAAGAAAAACTGAGTAGTGACAAAAGGGGAAAATCCACCCAAAGAGCCTGTGTATGAGCCCAGGTCACTTAGTTTTTCTAGCACACCACCCACCTGCCACCTCCGGGAGTCATTCCCCGGCTGCTGGAACCTGCAGCAGTGTGGCTTCTGCCGCTGCAGTCTCTGGTGGCATCTGGGTCACTGTGATAGATGGGACCCCCTCCTGGGAGCAGTCCTTCAGACTTTACAGCTCCTTGGCCCTAGCGTGACTGCCAGAGGCAGGACAGGGGCCCCTGGTCCCACCTGGTGAATGGGGGATGGAAGGAGATGGGCCGACCAAGTCAGGAGTCCCCGGAGCATCGTGAGGGTGGGGGGGGGGGCCAGCGCATGCTGAGTCTGCATGAACAAAAGGGGTCTGAGTGCCTTACCCAGAAGAGGGTCTCTTCCCGGTTCTCCTTGTCCTCATTGGCACGCAGGGTCTCTACAGTATTTTGCCTTGGCTGGCATGCTCATCCTTGGCAGAGACCTTGGCCTTGTCTACCATCCACAGTGAGTTGGGGAGGGTCTGTTGCAGTTGGGTTCTGACCCATTCTGTCCCCTGCTCCCAGTGCCTTCCAATCATCTATCTGGTTGAGCCACAGCCTCAGGCTGCTGGGGGAAGCCATGTTCCTTGGCTGTCCTGGAGCCCCCAGTAAGGATGGCTGGGCTCAGACACTCGCCAGGTCTGCCCAGCCGAGGCCTGAGCCATGGGTGGGGCTTCTGATGGGCTGAGACTTCTGGGGCAATCCTTGGCATCTTCAAAAGCGGACTCAGGGAGGACAGAGGCAGCAATAGCTTCCACCCCCATCCCTTCTTACCCCTGTCCCAATCTGGCAAATATGGCTTAGGTCGAGAATCCACACTGAACATGGCCAGCTTCCTCTGCCCAGTGGTGCCTGGTAAACCTATATGCAAGTACCCAGCACAGCACCTAGTGAGTAGTGAGCACTTTACACCTGGTGGGCTTCTTCCTTCTCTTCCTCCAGTATGGTCTGTTTCCTGAGATGAGCTCCAGGGCTTGGCAGGAGAGTAAAGGTGAAGTTCTGTCTCCTCGTATCGATTTTGGAGAGAGGAGAACTCCTTGTTCGTGCATCTCTGCTTTCAGGGGATCGATGAACACGTGGCCTGGCCAGGGCAGGGCTGAGCGGTGTAAGCCATCGAAGGAGGCAAGAAAGGGAAGTGGTAATGCCCGATCCTGGGCATTGACTCTGAAGGGGCCAGCTACCGAGCCCCCTGAAAATGTTGTCTTTACTTGATGGAAGGATTCTACAAGCCACTCAGTGCCCCCCCACATGAATGTTCTGTTCCCGGCCAGGTCTTTGCCATCCATGATTCAGGGGCTGGGCCACTAGCGTGGGGGGACAGTGGTGGGGTTTCACTTTGTCCTCAGTACAGGACATTCTGGGCACTCCTAGATTTCCAAATGGAGCACACAGAACTGACTTACCCACTGCAGTGATGCTCTGCCCTTTGAAGGTCTGAGCTCCGAACCTGTCCGTCCCTTCTCGCACTCAGAGTGAATGAACCTTGGTGAAACCGCTTAACCACTCCTCGCCTCCATGCTCCCCCAGTGAGGTCAGAGGGAAGTAGGGTCCACTTTCTGCACTCTCCTGGCCCTGGCCCCCTGGAAGCTAAGAGACTGGGCCTGGAGGAGCAGAGCCAGCCTTTTGGGAGCTGAGTGCCACCACCTGGGGGGCTGCTGGGCTGGCGATCAGGGTTAAGGGAGCTGCAGCCTTGGCTCCGAACCTGGAGTGAGGGTGCTGGCTAGGAGACCCTCGTAGGCTTGGGAGGGGCACAGTCACCCAGCGTCTGCTTGGGCACCACGTGGAGGCCGTTGCATTGCTGCTGCTCCTGCTTTTCTCTTCCCTCATTCACCTGGGTCCTTGATGGGGACCTGAGAACGTCCGTCTCCTAAAGAATGTTCCAGCCTCTGCTTCTGAGACCCAGCCATCCCCAAGGCAGCCTCTTCTCCTTCCTCTTGATTGCCCTTTCTTCTATCTGCCTCTTCTCTTCTTCCTCCTCACCTCCTGTGTCTTCCTCTCTCACCTCCTTCCTCAGATGTCTGATCTCGGTCTCTTGTGCTCAGTGTGTACAACAAACACACGGTAACACAACTGCTCGTGCATCCTCACTTACAGGCATATGAATGCAAAACCGTGCTCACTCCTTTTATATACAAGCCTGTGCATGCCACACACACACACACACACACACATGAATCCAGGCTCAAATGATCAGCCACCTACACTCTCTCCCAGAACGCCCTCTGTTCACAGCGTCCCGTCTCCTTGCCTCTGCCAGCTGTGGCACAGGCTGACGTGACAGATGGCTTGGCCCTGATGAGCTGCCACCCTGTGGGGACCAGTCACATCTCCTGCAGCGGTAGTCCCCTCGCCACACCCCGGCCTGGGCTAACAGGCCCCGGAGGCAGTGCCGGCGTAGGGGGAGTGCCCCTGAACCCACCCAGGTATGAGCCCCAGCACAGTGCCTCCAGACGCGGGGCCCCGCTGGTGGCCCTGACTCAGGACTGAACTGCAACCAGGAGCCGGGCTCTTGGGCAGCTGAGTTCACGGAGTTGAGAGAGTTTTACGTGGAGGTCACTGGTTCAGACCCTGGTCCGGTCAACAGGAACTGAAAAATGTTTTTGTCTGACAGCTGATGGCGGCCATTAGCTGGTGCAGGGTCCGCTGCCCGCCTGGCTGTGTCGTTGCTGGCCTGTGTGGCACCTTGAGTTGGGGCAGGGCTGGCGTGAGCTGATGGGAGCCCAGACAGATCCCACACACACACGCATGCATACTGACACCCCCTCCTTCGGCAAGGACAGGTTTGCAGAAGGTGCCCTGTCCAGGCAGATGGGCCGATGACCTGGTGCTTTAAGGCGACCCTCCCTCTTTCTCTCGGAGGTCACCGTCCTGCACAGGACACATGGCTTAGTGAGCAGAGCGCTGGCTGGACTCCACCCCCCTCGACCCCTGGGGTACCCACACATGTGGCAGCTCTGAAAACAGGCACCCCCTCCATCACTCTCCCCTCCAGCCCCGAGGAGCCTCCTCAGTGTGCTTTCTAACGACAGCTGAGGACCAAAGGGTGACAGACCTGCCCCAGACCGCGCTGCTTCTTCCCCTCGCAGGAGAGGGCAGCGGCGTGCGGTGTCAGCTGTCGGGAGGTCTGTGACCAGAGCAATGACCAGAGCCATTCCCTGACATGAAGTCGCAGCTGGCTCCTGGCTGACAGCCGTGGGAGAAGCAGCGATGATAACGCGCATCGTAATAGTTTCCAAAGTGCTTTTGCACACGTCCCGTCTTACCTGAGAGGCCTCGTGATGGCGAGGGTGACCCCAGCCCACACCAGGGTCCTCCTCTTTGAGGGCAGCCCGGGAAGGTGGCGAGAAATGGAGTTCAGAACCAAGCAGGCCTGGGTTTGAATCCAGCTCTTGCCTATTGCTGCCTAAGTGACAGTTTTATTGCCTGAGCCTCAGTTTTGTTTTTTTCCCCAAAATGGACATAACATTAACTGCCTTATAAGTTTATTGGGAAAATAAAATGATTTTGTCCCGGGGCTTGGCCGTGAGGTGAACTAATGCACGGAGCACAAAGAAGAAACTGACTCTCTGGAGGGGGCGGATGCACAGCAGGCCAGGCCCGACAGAGGCCGACTTATGCTTCTGACCCTGTCCCGGAACATCTGTGGGGTGCTCAGTGCTGCACATGGGGGCCACCGTGGGCAGACGGCCGCCTCTGCCATGCAGGGCCTTACGAAGGAGGATCCCAGTGCACCGTGACCCTAAGGCGGCTGCCAGCGTCACAGCAGAGGCAGGGGCCACGGGAGGCAGAGAGCACACCTGTGCAGTGGAAGAAAGCGGCCTGTTGGGAATGGTGGAGGAGATGCACTGAGATCCATCTGCCAGCGGTCTGTGGAGGCCAGGCTGGGAGGCAAGCGGTGGTCTTCCAGGAGGAAAGAAACGCTTTGACCAGGCGCAGACGTGGAGGAAGGAACAGCCCCTGTAGGAGCCTGGCAGCTGTGCCACCTCTAAAGAGACTGACGGTGTGCCAGGGCAGCATTCCAACCGAGTTCACACAGGCCAGCACTCCCTGTCTCCCAGGGCGCGGGGGCTCGCCTTTCCTGAGCTCCTGCGTCCCTTATGTTATTTACGGCACATACTGCTTTTAGATGCTTCCCCAACACCTAGGCCTCTCTGCAGCTACAGCCTGCATCGTGCTCTTGAAGAGTTTCATTTTTAGATATCAAAGGGGAACTGGAGGCCTCAGGGCCACGACAGGCAATGAGCAAGAAGGAAAGGGGGAATTCACAGAAATGCTCTGAAACGGGGAAGGAACCGAAGACGTATCTAGATGTGTTAGGGCACCAACCGCTGCGCCTTAAGGTGACTCTCAACTCTCCCACCCCTCAGGCAGCGTGTCCTGTGCCAGAGTAAGGAGAAAAATGTTTTCTTCTAGAGAAGAATATTCGCAAGGAGTCCAATGTTAAACTGTTTTTATTACAATGGTACTTAAGTGTATGCAAACATAAGACTAAGTCTACTACATTCTTGACACTTGGAAACCTTACATACGCTCATAATTATAAAACTAAACTTATAAATTAAGCCAAAACTAAAAAAAAGCCCCACACTTAATCACCTCAATTTACTATGATATGCTGTTGTTTCAGAAGAAATCGCTGCTCCCAAAGTGAGTAGCAAGTCTGATTGCTGAGCACTGCAGCGAATGTAGCCCGTTCTTGGGACTACAAGGTGTCGGTGCCGGGTGGGGCAAAAGCAGGTTTACAGTCACTCACAATTGTGTTCTTTTCCATAGGAATGTCTGTAAAGCTACTTTTGCTCCACCCTCCATGTTACATAATAACCCAATGTTTCCACTGCTTGTCTTTTTTTCCTATAAGCTCAAAATATGCGAAGCTGGATGAATTGCATCCCTTAAATTACGGCAAAGGACCCTAATCTGTCAGGACGAGGCCCCTCTCTTGTACAATATTATTCCCTGTATTCTTCTCCTGTGTTCCTCCGCCCCACAGGCATCCCCCCCCTTCCCCGGCACCCCCAGAGCACCTACTTGAATATGTGTGATTTATGTCCTTGGACATCTGCTTTTGTTTGTTAGTAAAATACATAGTGTCGTCTTGCGGTTTGGTTTTAATTTATGTGCATCTACTTCATCCTGGGTCTGACTTTTTTCATTTCCTGCCGTGTTTTGATGAATGACCCATGTTGCTGAGGGAACTTCTCAGCGTCCCTCCTGCCTGGGCAGGCCTCGTCATGCTCAGCACTGGCTCCGGTTGTACCTGGTGCACGAGGGCACAGGCCTGGATTGCCCGCACTTCCCAGCTGCCCGCCCCAATAAAGCCGTGGCAAATGTCCTCCTCCATTCGTGTGAGTTTCTCTAGAGTGTGACTCCAGGAAGGGCCTGGTGGCAATGAAATCCTCGCACGCACGTGGGTGACTGCAGCGAAGTGGTTCTCCAGAGCGGCCAATTTCTTGCCCGAAGGAGTGCGCTGGGTTTCTTGGCTCGCTGCTTTGCTGATCCTTGAGAGCCGCTTACTTGGCCCGCTCGCCAGTGCGGCCGCTGTGGAGCATCCTACCGTTGTTTAACTGGGGGCCGTCTGGATCCCACACCCCAGTTTGCTTTCCCTTGCTGTGGATTTCCTGCCGTAGCTTTTGCCCACTTTTCTATTAGGTTTCCTTTCTTGTTGACTTGCAGGATTCTTTCATATCACGGATGTTAATTTCTTATCGGTTCTATACTTTGAGACATCGTCTCCAAGTTCATGACCTGTTGTGTCTATGTGGTCACCATTGAACAGACATCTTTAATCTGTATGTAGTTAAATATTTTAATTTTTCACTTTGTTGTTTGTGCTTCGTCAGTCTTTTTTTTTTAAAAAAAACGTTTTCCCAGCTCAAAGTGGCAGATATGTTCTCATACTTTAAGAGATCTGTAGCTTAAGTGTATGAGGGTTGCTCTGTGTGCAGCTGTATGAGGTTAAGAAACTCCTAGTCTTTTGAGTTATTTTAAAATTATACATAGGTTTATACTTCATTAAATGTTTTTTCTGAATATATTAAGGTAATAATATAATCACTATATGAATATAGTGATTTAGAGTGAATTTCTGATGTTAAACCAACTTTTTTCTGGGCTTAGTCTTACTCGCCTATCATCTTTTAATTGTTTCGATTCCCTGTTGTCTTCAGCGGGTTACTGTTTTATCCAGGGCTGTCGTTTCGGGTGCACAAGGGAAGTGAACCCGTAGTTCTTGTTCTTGTGCTGCCCTTATCAGTTCTAGGCTCACAGTAATTTTAGCCTCTTGAAATGAGCTAGGCATTTTTCTCTTTCTGTTTTTTGGAACAATTTATATAATGCAGAAATTATCTGTTGTTTGAACATTTGCCAGAATATACCTGTGTAAATGACCACGCCTGGGACACTTGGGAAGAATTTCATCAATTATCTTTCAATATCTGTACTAAATACAGTACTGTATATACTTTGAGGTTTATTCATTTTATGTAGTTTTTTCAATTTTATTGAAACATAGCTAGTCACAATATTCTTTTGTTATTAAAAAAAATCTCTGTTGTGCCCGAATTTTCCTCCTTTAAATCACTCGTTCATTCAGCCTCCTCACTCCTCTCTGGGTTGACCCTCCACCCGTGACTCTGCCCTCGGAACACTTGCTTCCAAGAGCCTCGCCCCGGTCCTTGTGAGCGTGAAGTGGGAAGAGGAGTTCACGGTTCATGGTGCAGGGCGTGGGGCGGGGGGGAGGGGGTTGCTGTGTCATCCCCACTATTGCTTCTCATTAGCCAGATCGACTTGTTGCCACGGTTACTGTAAACAGCAATGCATCGGCAGGCATGGTAGTCACATCAGAGTGCTTGGTGATGAGGTGGTGGCCAACTCAGCAATCCAGATTATGCTTCTATGAACTACTTTTTAAAGGTGGTATCAGCATGAAAGCACAAAATTTAAAAAGTCCCTCGGGTCCGCAGATCCCAGTTTGAGAAGCACTGTTTTGAAGGGTTTCTACTTGCCCATGTGCTTTGTCTACTTATTTTTAATATTAATCATTTATCGTCTTAGCTCATGGTAACACGATCAAATGTTACCAGTTACACAAAAAGATAAAAAGTCGTGCAGGCAGAGAAAATTACACTTGCTGAGATATGGAAACAGGAGACAGCAGGGGGTGAACGTGAGGCATACCAGGTAGAAATTTCTAGAACACACGTGCATGAAAAGCGGTCAGTGGGTAGAAAAGCAGAGCGGTGGATGCAGGAAGCCATGGAGATGCAGAGGGAGATGAGGGCTGAAAGAAAGCCCGAGGGTGGCCAGTGAGGAGCAGTCCCAGGAGGTGGAGGGGCGGGAGGTCTGTCTACACTGGAGGTGAGGGCGGGGCCGTGGGGAAGTGACACCGGGGCTGAAAAGCTCACTTGTGGGCGGTCGTTCTTGCCCTGAGCCCGCTTTGCCTGCTGGGCTCTGTGCTAAGTGCTATGGCGGCAGGGGAACACAAGAAAGATGATGTCTGCCCTGACGAAGGTGACAGCCCGATGGTGGGCAGGGACAGTGCCCATGCAGGCAGTCCGTGACTTTGTCACTCCTGACCAGGGAGAATGAGGGCAGAGCCCTAGGAAGGGAGTGAGCCGAGGGGTGCGGTGGGAAGCGGCGTCGGCAAGAGGTCCTCAAACGGGGCTCGGGCACCACCATGGGAGGTGAGTCTCAGTGGAGACCTGAGGGCAGAGGGAAGGCCTGGGAAAGACCAGAAGGGCAGCAAGTGAAGAGAGCAAGTGAAGAGAGCAAGTGAAGAGCTTCGAGACAGCGACTGGATGGGCGTGTTCACGGTTGAAGGAAAAGCAAGGTCAGAGCAGCTGGAGACAAGTGAATGCGAACTTGGAGCCTTTGGATTCTCCTGGTGGTAGTGGGGAGCCCGGGGAGGGCCCAGGTCACCCACCGAGGAAGTGGGGGTCCAGTTTGGATATTGCTGAGGTGCCCCAGGCATGAGATGAGGGGGAGAGAAGTGCGCCAGCGGGGGAGGTATTCCGACCCAGAGCTGGCAAGGCTGGACACCACGGGACTAGGACGGTGTGGAGAAATCAAGGATAACCTCTGGGCTCTCAGGCCAAGCCACTGGGCAGATGGTGACGTGTGTACTGGGTTTGGGAGACTGAGTGAGGGTGGGCAGTCTGGGGCACTGAGGGTGACTTTAGGGGCGGGGAAGATGGACTTTTGGAGAGGCCTGAGTGTGTTTGCAGTAAAGGCGACAGAGCTGTGGGACAGGGAAGGTGTGAGTGTGACAGTGTGAGCATGACAGTGTGACCGCTGACCACAGGGTGTATGGCTGGGGCGTGGCCTGTCAGGGGCGCTCCCTTCTGAGCCACGGAGAAAGAAAGGGAGAAAACACGCCGTGGTGACAACTAACACTGTGCCGGCTCAGGCTCAGTCTTCGGAGGCCCAGCCATCTGCTGCCTCTCCAGGGTCGGGGAGGGGCTGGTGGGAGGGTGAGGTTGCCCCTCTGGGCCGTTGAGGAGCTTGCTTCCTTCCCAGCTGGTATCACACAGGCCCTTCTCCCTCCAGCAGAGCAGCTGCCGTTTAAACCGTTTAAACCGTGGGGCCTTGGACTCATTCACTACTCGTTACGGAGAGCTTACTGTTGCACACAAGTCTGCAGTTTGAGGGTGCGATCATGGCTGAGGCATTGTTCTGGGTCTCAAGGAATTCCCGTCCAGTTAGGGATGGTGATGGCAAAAGCAGAACTAGAAAACCAGGCAGCAAAAAGTAAGTTCTGGGAGGAATCGCAGCAACGGGCCACAGTGAGGACAGGGCGTAAATTTAAATAATGCAGGTGGCTTCATGGATAAGGGAAGTTAAAGGAGAGTTGACATTTTGCCTCAGCGGGAAGGAGGGGAGGGTTTTCTCAAGGAGAGAACAAGGTGAAGGAAAACCGATTACACACACACACACACAGACACACAGACGGGGGCAGGGGGAGGAGGGTGGAAAACCAGGGGTTCCACCTTCGAAAAGAAACCATGCTGATTAGCACGGAGGCAAAGCGACTGAGGCAGCTCTCTCTTTGGAGGGCTCCTTGGGATTTCTCATTCCTGACCCACAGCCTTGGAATCACTTGGCTTCCAGGTAAGGAAGGCCCCACAGCCGAGAACTCCCGGACGCTGGAGGAGCTCAGCCAGCCTGGGACTTCCCCAGCCAGTGAGGACTGTTTTCATTATTGTTACCTAAGTAATTGGCCGTTCACACGCTGCCTCTTATCTCCTGGTGTTTAGCAGCTAGGAAACATTCTGCCAGGGTGGAGCTTTTTCTCTAGGCCCCCTCCCTTTTCTCATCTTCTTTCTTCTAAAAGAGAACTGGAGACCACGAACCTCCCCACCCCCGCCTTTTTTTTAAAGCATAAAATAGTGATAAGCGTATTTTTAAATATTATTTTTTTTTAAAAAGGCATTATGTGGCCGAAAGAAAGGCTCTTAAAGAATTACATAAAACCTTATATTCCTAAGTTTTAAATTTGTCCTGCCCACAAGAAAATACTCTTGAATGATGTTTTCTTTCTTTCTTTTTTTGTGGGCATATGTGGTGAACAGTTCTACTTGTTCACAGGTTAGGAAGAGCTTTAAAGAACACAGAATGCTCCCTTTTTGGCATGGGCCTAACAGTTTCACCCAGGGCAAAATCAGCTGCTATTTTAAACAAATTGATTTTTCTGGGGGATGCTGTGAACATCCTACTGCAGGCAGAGACAGCCCAGAGCCAAACTTGTCTTTGGTGCTTTCCTGACTCCTCTTCCCCGCTGAGGAGCTGACCTCCACTGGCACCTGTCCCATCCTGCCTGCTGAGGGCTTAGATCTATGATGGAGAGAACAGGGCCCTGGGAAGGTGGGGTCACTCCTGGTTCCACCTCTAGCCAGATGTGCAACCATGAACAAGTCTCTTCCCCTCTTTAGGATGTAAAAGTAAGAGTATTGGATCATGAAGGATTAAAAACAAATGGCCACAGGGCAAGGCAGACCTGGGAGCATACACTAGGGAGTGGTGGGGAGTGGGGCAGAGTGGAGAAAGCCCTCTGTGACTAAGCGGCAGGGGTTAGTCTGCTCCAGTGCATTGCTGCCATAGGTAGAATGAGCCTGGTGTTGTCAGAGATTGGAATTTTATATAAAAATTCATATTTTAAATCATTCTTCAGTCCATACAAACCTATCGGCCTACAAGCAGTAAGCTGTGGTCTCTGAGCCAGGGTATGTCTGCAACCCCTCCGGTTCTGGCAGCAGGTGGTAGATGACTAAGGCTCTATTGCTTCTACTGAGTATTTGAACTGCAGCCTCTAAAAGCCCAAAGATCGCACCTCTAACGGTGGAGCTTGGAGCTTTCTGACGGGCCATCAGGAAAGTCCTTGGCAGCAAGAACTCTATCTGACTCTGCGGCTGTGCCCCCAGGAGATTCTGCCAGCTCAGCAGCGTGGGGCTCTGCCTACCCATCAGGCCAGCACTATTTATGCAGTGTGTTACTAGTAAGAAGTGACCCAGTTTGTGAAGCCAAATTTATATGCAAAGCCAGCCTTACGTCCTGAGTACCGTTGTAACAGAATAAGCACCCGAGTCAGATAAGAGTCCTGCAATGGCCATGGGGTGGGAAGTTTGTAGAAACGTGAGTTATGACAGAGGAAGGGAAAATTGTAGGGTAAGTCTTTGATCATAAAATGACACGAAACTAGAATATCTTTATTTTACTCCCCTGCCCCCAACACTTTCCCCCTTTAATATCCTACTAAAAACTCGCCTTGTTGCCTTAGCACCCAGGAATTAGGAAGAACCCAGCCTTTGAAGCCCCTCTTTGGCCCTTAGTTCAGGCAAGAGTAACGGTGATTTTTCTTAACTTTCATAGCAAGATACCAGCTTTTACATAACTGCATGTTTATCTGAAGCACGTGACTCTCCACTCAACATTTTAGAGTTTGCCAGTATTCAGTACCGGAGTGATTGCTTTTTATTTCCAGACAAAAGCTTAGTTGGAATAACGGATACATTTTAAATTATATCAAATGTATGCCCATCGTTTCTTGCTTCATGTTGATTAGGTCTCTCCCTGACTTCGGTCAGGAAGCTCAGGAGGCTGTCTTCCCAGACCAGGGGCACTCTGGTCCCCGCAGAAATGTCTTTTCTCAGTCGTGTTGGCTATCACGCCCGTGACTTCTGTGGAAGGCTGTTTTACGGATCGGCCAAACGAAGAATGTTTCCCCGTGTTCTCTTAAAACTTGTGGATGGTACCAGCCATTGTGCTGTTCAGTGTCCCTGATACAAAGACCCGCCTTGTAAATTCCTCTTAGAACGTAATGCCGGCAAGACGTTTGCTTCTCTTGGCACTGGCGCCACTTCCCCTTAAGGAGTCGGGGAGAGTCTAGACCCCACCAGGCTCCCTGTCCTTCTATCGCCTCTGCCGCTGAGGACCTTCAAACCTGCCGGCGTGCTGGGGGCACCAAAGCATCGTCATTTTACTGCTTCGTTTTCTTGCTGTTGACCAGCTGTTATTTCATTGTTTTCTGCACATACGTGTTTTATTAATGTTGGTGAAGATAGTTTTGGATGTAACCAGTACATAAGTTGTACATAAATTTCATAATCATTTAAACACATATGTCACTTTATTATTGTTTTCAAATTACTCCATTTGTATGTCTTTAATCTTCTCAGCTGGAATTATAATTTTAAAAAATCTTTTAATTGTACTTAACACAGAACTTTACACCTAGTTAGCACTCAATAAATACTTGCTAATTTGTTCACTTCCCCGTTGACTAATGGCTCATTCCCAATGCTCTGAAAGAAGGAAAAAGGCTCAGCTTAGGTAAAGAACAAGATGTGTTCATAAGCATGAAGTGAGAGAAGAGACAGTTCCATGCATTCTCTCCCTCCGCTGTCAATGAACAGGGCGCGTGACACAGAGGAGAAGTGTGACTTACTCAATGAGGCCTGCACTCCAGGAGGAACTCCTGACGGGACATTTCAAGACCAGAGAATGGCCTCCACTTCATTAAAGATCTCCTGTGTTCAGTAAACAAGCATTGTGTGTTTACCATGTGCTTGGCACCATGCCAGCTGAGGGAAGCCAGAGATGGTGGGGGTGGTATAGAAAAGCAGACAGATTCAGGGACCACCGCTCACAAAATGTCCCTAGGACATTGCCATTAGGGTCACCTCTTGGAGTTGCCTGGCTTTGTGGGACCGGGAGAGGGGTGCGGAGGATGGTGACAGTGAGGATCGGCCACTGGTCTACTGCGTGGTGTTCGTGCGTGTCCTCCCACAGCTTCATCTTTCTCCTCCTCCCAGTGTTTGCAGCCGTGAGCCCAGCACCACTGTGTTCTTGGCCATTGTGTGCACAGCCACGGTCCCACTGGGCTGACACAATGGGGGACACAGCCCACACCAGGGGTGGGGACGGGCACAGTTGCTTGCGGCCAGGGCTTACAATGAGGTGGCACTGATTAGATCTGCAATAAACTGTGACCAGCCACCTCCAAGCCGAACAGCCTGCGTCACCAGGGGGAGAAATAGCATTTTGTCGGGCAGTGCATCTCTTGGTGTGCTCTTACATAAATTATTTACTGACGCTGTAAGGTAACACGATTACTTAGCGGCTAATAGCACACCCCCTCAATTTGCGGTGACATCTCTGATGACATGCATGCCATTATCTCACTAGGCAATACATGTCTCTGTACTTTGACTTTGGTAATAATATTTTTGGGAAAATAGCCAGCGATGGTCATAATTTATTTCAAAGGGTGTTTATAGTCATTAAGCACGCATCTGTGAAATGTTACTTAATCCTGGGTGGTCTGTGTGCGTAATTATGTTCTAATTGGCACATGATTGCTGACTCTCATGTCGCTGAACCCATCAGGATGCACCAAATGACTGGCCGTTGTCTTGTAACATTGTGTTCTGCCCGTTGGAACTATTGGGAAGAGATCGTCGCACCCGTAGCCATCTGCGGGGTTGCATGCGTATGGCTGAATATTGAGTAGATATCATGAGTTTGAGACTTGGCAGCACTTCTGTGGTCATATTTCTGCGTGTTTTTACTGCCTACTGAGGCAAAAATGCAGAGGAGAAGGGAAGGGTGGGACAGTTCTCTGGGTGCTGCAGAGCTGCCCTTGCCCTTCTCCCTCCCTCTCTTACCACCTTCGTTTCGTTTTCCCTCCTGTGAGAACGGCAGCCGCCGCTAACCTTTGCACAGCGCACATGATTTAAAAGCGTGACCCAATAAAGTCCTGTGTGGTCTTTTTATTACTTTTTAAATTTATTTTTTATTGAATTTATTGGGGTGACGTTGGTTAATAAAATTATATAGGCTTCAGGTGTACAGTTCTATAATACAATATTTGTATATTGTAGTGTGTTCAGCACCCCAAGTCAAGTCTCCTTCCATCACCATTTATCCCGTTTACCCTCCTCTACCTCCCCCGTCCCACCTTTCCTTCTGGCAGTCACCGTACTGAGTCTGTGTCCCCGAGACTTAATCCCTTCACCCTTCTCACCCAGCCCCCAAGCCCCTCCTCTCTGACAGCTGTCAGTCTGTTCTCGTATCCACGAGTCTATCTCTACTTTCTTAGGTACACTGACTGGAGATGGGTGTACAGGCCTCGTCGAACACCATTGCACATGTGAGAAAGCTGAGCTACAGGGAGCTGGTGACTTTAGTGACCAATATTACTGTTACTCAGCAGTAGCGTAGGGGAAGGCCAGGAGCTCTCAACATCTACCTCCAAACACGTCCCATTCATAACACTGCCTTCTAACTAGAGGCTGATAGGAGAAATTTCTGTCACAACTTAGAGCGTATCTCCAGGACGTTAAGAGGGGCTACAGAACTGGATGTGAGAGGCTAACATCTACGTAATCCTGGCCCATTTACAGGTGAAGGGCCAGGAGTGTGCATGTACTTCTCTTTCGGGGTCCTCTTGGTGCATCATCATTCGTTAGCAACGAGAGAAACACCGTAGACTCCTTTCCCCCACCTGTCACTCAGTAGATTACAAAGTTCTGTTAATGTTTCTGCTCAGGATGAATTCTCCAAACCGACCCTTTCCCCTCTTTCCAACTCTCCTTGCCCTATTCCGGGCCTTTCCATGGCAACATTCTAGCCAGTGTCCGGGCTTCATTCTCTCCCTGCTGCACCCCGGCTGCCAACGCAGTCCGTCCTCCACAGTAATATAGGGGCATTACAGAATGCAGATATGGCCGTGTCCACTTTAGTCGCTCCTCGTTGCTTACACGAAAGGTCCAAGCTCCTTTTGCACGCGTGATTTGGCCTGGAAGTGCTTCTCCAGATGGGTCTTGCAACTCCCTGTCCCTAAGCTCCTTTCAATTATACACCAGTTTTCTTGCTGTTTCATGCTTCCCCGCTTCATGCTGCTGTTCCCTGGGTTTGCAACACCGTCTCCCTCCGGCGCTCACTCCAGAGTCACAAAAGGACCACGTGCGTGGGTAGGCACACACCCCCTGTGCACTTACACTCTCTTTGGCTATCCTTGCGGATTGGGGGCAGTGGTGATGGAAGTGCTGCCCGAGACTCAGCTCAAGCATTTCCCCCTCAGGTTTCTGTTTCTGATCCCTCTGGGCTGGGTTAGAAGCCCCTTCACTTTGCTGCCCAAGTGTCTTTAAGAGCTGACATGGCCTTGGTTTGGGATTATCGAGTCTGCTCTCCATGTCCTCTGGTTGTGACCTGCTGGGTAGCGGCAACGGGGTTTTATTAACCTTCATAGTATTAGCTTAGCAGTATCTAGCACGTATTAGGTGCTCAATACCTGTCTATTGAACCGAACCGAAGTACACTGAAGTGACTTGGGCACGAAAACCTTACTTTCTTCCCGTAGTGATAGACTTTAGCACCTTGGGTACCTGTGCTAGGCGACTTCCTTTCCTGGTCAATAATTTACTAACACTTCCCCCTCTGTTTAATACAACCCTAGCATCTAGAGGAAGCCCATTTGTATCCCAGCTTCCTGAACAAAGGACTGCATTAGTGAAAAGTAGGTCCCTTTTTTTATTCCAGTGTCAGACATGGGGGAGGTTTTTAAAAAACCCTAGCCGAAAGACAAAAATATGTAGAGTGCCCTCACCAGGAGTTACTCTACCTCCCGTACCCTCTCCCCAGTGAGTGATGGGGGATGCCCTTGAGTACGACATTAATCTTCCTGTTACTGCGTCCCACCTTTGAGGACACTTAGGAGAACTTATTTGGTGTTGTCACCGGGATCCTCCTGGACAACTCATTTATTTTTATCTTGTGGACAATGCAGACCACACAACTCATTGGTTCTCTGTCTCAAATTGGCTGCTAGGAAGCTTGAAATCAAACTTGTGGTTGGCCTCTTGCTACTGTATAAGCCATCAGAGTATAAATTTTACATATGAACATCACTTCCAGATACATCTTTTTCCCCCACTTTATTTTCCTTTGACCAATCCTCCCCCAATTTCACATATTTTATTATACTCTATAGTATGTCTCTTTTATCAACTACTTTGGATGCTTTTCTTATCAAGTATACCAATGAATAAGGTGTCACTGAATAAATAGCACAATACTTAAAGTCAGAGCACATATAGTTTAGAAAGCGGCGTAATTGGAAGTTCTGCATGGACCTAGGCTGTCTCATCTTTGCAACTGCACCTGGGCTGGTTATACAGTCTCACGCAAAGCGCCTCTACCTGGTAGGGCCAGGAATTGCATGCTTCATTCTGTGGAAGCTCATTACTTTTTTGTTTCTGGTGTTTTATGGTAATTTTAACCTATCCTCCTAAATATATAAATATCTCTATCTGTCTATCTCATTGGTTATAGCACACTGTTGGTTAGGTGAAATAGGTGAAGCGATTAATATCAAGTGCTGGACATCAAAGGATGGCCGAGAGCATCGCTTTGCAAAGGAAACAACACGAACCCAGTTTGAGGTTGCCCGTGGGCTCATGGAAAATTGAGGGGATGGCAGAAACCTGACCGGGGTCCTTCCACATGGTAAAGGACCACTGAACATGGGTCTTTACTCAAGTACTTTGAGGAAGGCAGGGCAATGTAAGCTTTTAGACTCAGATTCTCAAATGGACGGATGGCAACTTTCGACTCAAACATCTGCCCCAAACCTTGGCAGCATTGGAGTGTAGTGGCGCCGGCACCCGGCTTAACCACCAGTCCCCCAAACTCTCTCTCCAGGCAACGGTCACAGTACTTGAGGAGCTCGTTGCCCATGTAGCTCACAGTGGGAATTCCGGAGGGAATGCTCAGAGGTTACCTGGAACTCAGGCCATAGACAGGAAAGGGAAGAAAGGAGTTTGAGGACTGGGGAACTTTGGTTCAGTGACCCCAAACCTTTACATGAGTCTAAGCTGAGTAAAAGGCATACAGAGCTAAAATCGCCAGGCTCTCCCTTTAAAGATGTTTATTTCTACGAGTACCTCGTCACCCATATCTCCTTCCAAATATGCAAGAAGTTTTAGTCCACTGATTTTATTCGCATATCGTATCTTACCTACCAGGCACGATTCCAGCTACTGGCACATAGCAGCAAAGTAAAGTGAAAAGTCCTTACACTCACTGAGTTCACCTTCTCGCGGGATTATCGGGTTTTATGGAGAAAATCAGTGGGCACGGGGAACGTGGAGTTCGGTAGTTGCGGAAAGCTGCTGTCGTAGGGGGCATTTGAACAGAGAGCAAGATGAAACGAGGAAGGTGGCGGTGCGACCAGCTGGCAGTGGAGCGTTGCTGGCTGCAGGAGCAGCAAGCTGGGATCTCCCAGGGCGGGCGTGAGCCTGGAAGCCAGAGCGGCTGGGGCGCCATCAGCCAGGGGTCCCGGGTGAGCCTGGGAAGGTAGCTGGGACAGGATCGTAAAAGGTCTTATAGGTCGTGATGAAGTCCTCGTCTGTAATTTGGGTCACCTGGAAAGCCAGTAGAGGAGCGGCATGATGTGACTTGGGGTATACTATGGAGAGGCAAAGGCGGAAACGGACACTGTTGTCCACGAGTGGTGCTGGCGGCTTAGGCCAGGGCATCTGCAGTGGACGTGAGGGAGTGATCAGATGCTGAGGGTTTTGAAGGTAGAGTTGAGAGGATTTGTCCGTGGATTAGATGTAGGTGTTGAGAGAAAGAGAGGTCAAGAAGAAAATATTTTATTGTGCCCTGACTGGTGTGGTTCAGCGGGCTGGGCCTTGTTCCACAGACCGAAAGCTCGCCAGTTTGATTCCCCGTCAGGCAGGGCACATGCCTGGGTTGCAGGCCATGTCTCTGGTTGGGAGTGTGAGAGAGGCCACAGATTGGTTTCTTTCCCTCTCTTTCTCCCTCCCTTCCCCTCTCTCTAAATAAATAAATAAAATCTTTAAAAAAGGAAATATTTAATAAAACTCTGTCCCATAGAAAGAATAAGATTTCAAAGATGAACAGAATAAGGAAAATTGGTATTTCTGTTGGGAAGAACAGTATTGTGGATGCAAACAGGTAGGGATGATGGCCTAATCTGGCCCTAATCCTGAGTAATTTGTTGGAAGATGGGCTCAGCCACCAGTTTTTTGCTAGAGTCTTCCATCAGTCGAGGGAAGGATCCCTGCTGACCTGTGGAAGATGGCCTGGTGGCATTCTAGTCTCAGCTGGAGGGCTTTGGTGCCCTAACTTTCCCTTCCCCGACACTCCAGTAGGCAGGTCTTTGTGACCTGCAACCAGCTAGTTCAGCACTAGTGTTGCCTCTCCCCCAGCCCTGGGGCTGAGGTCCAGCGGCAGCGTTTTGCTGGATGGTCCTTTTGCGCCAAGACCCAGTTTGAGGACATGTGCACGAGAGCCTCGTCACCATGAAGCCATCTGAAGGAGACTGGGCCCACGTGGGTTTCGGGTGTTAATACAAGAATGACAGGGAGCTCGACATTTCCCCAGGAAGTCACTGAGGAGTGTCCCCGCCCAGCTGGTTATCACAATTGTTTACTGCTAGTGACTGAGAAACCTCATGTGATCCATTCTCCTGTCCAGCTAAACAAGAATGGACTTGTGAGGCATCTCTTCCAGCAGGAGCCTGCATAGAAGGAAGTTTGTTTTCACTGTCTCTACCCCATCCTGAGACGATCTCAGCCTCAGGGTCTTGGGAACATTACTAGAGGGTCAGCCTTCCCTGCTCCACAGAGCTGGGCTCCAGCCACCCAGCTGTGTGAGTTAGGCTTCCACAAAGAGGAGCGTTGAGATGCGTACATGCAGGCTGAAAAGTAAGGGAAGAACCTGGAAACCCATGCGTCTCTCCTGGGGCTCACTGGAAATGGGGTTGGGAGAAGGAGTGTGGCATCTCTGAGAAGACGCTCCTTTGCCCCTCATTAGATGTGGCATCTCCTCCGCAGAGCGGCGTCTGATGGTGACCACGTGCAGGTAACAAGTGTGAGCAAAGAGAGCTAATCCAAACTCACAGCTGAGACAAGCTTGAGACAATCAAAAGATGCCCAGGTGGCATCAGATTTGACGTTTTCCCCTTCCTGGAAGATTTCTTCTTGGAGCCACATAGAAGTCCATCCAACACTTAATTATCTGGGCACTGATTAGCTGATACCCGGCTTATTCTGGCTCCTAAAGATGACCCTATCGTGAAAATGTCCACGTCTCACCTCTCAGTCATTGTCACACAGGCATAGTTAATCAGGCTGTGGGTTACCCAGGGCCTCTCTAGTTTTTTCTTGGGCTGCTCTCTGTCTTTTGATGATTTTATAATCAGTTCTGTCACCCTAGGGTGGGTGTGAGTAAAAGATGTACAGCCCAACGCAGTCTGTATACTTGTGAGTTAGGAGCAAAGACTTGGTGTGAGAGAAACTAAATGGCTTAAAGGTGATGATACTGGATTCTCTTTAACTTTTAATTTTCCGTGTTGTCTTTGCTTCCGTTATTATGGATCCCTGAACATTGGGAGCAACTGGCGGCTGCACAGTTGACAACTACATCACGTAATAACAATGTCTCCTCTGTGGTCGTATTCCAGCCTGCTGTTTGTCGGGGACCATTAGAACCATTAGATGCTGAGAGCAACAGAAAGAAGCAGAAGACAAGCCCAGGGTCCTGTCCTGAATGTCTCAGCCATCTTTCATTGTCACTTACTTTCTTAAACAACGGACTCATACGGGCTAAGTCTATTCTTACGAATTTTCCAGATCGAATCTGTGAGATCCATGGTGGACATTCACTTTATATCTCTCTCTGCATTTTTGGTATAAATCAGGTTGGTTTTAAGTCATACCCAGTGCATGTTAGTTATGGAGTTTCCCAAAGGGACTCATTGTCGGACAGTCTTGCCATCTTGTGATTTCCACCCCCTCCCCCCAGACTCTGGCCTCAGGTGAACACCTGGCATGGATGGGACCTCTCCCAACCAAGCCCGGGTTTGTCAGGGCTGACGAAGCTTGGTGTCCAAACAGAAAGGCCACCATGGGGAACGGTCACGCAGCAGAGAGCACTGTGGTTCCAAGGACAGGGGGTGGGGCTCCAGAGACAGTTTTTAAATCAGGTAGAAGACAATGCAATTGTTAGAACTGGGGTTCAGGGACAGATCTCCAGTCCTAGAAGAGGGACTAGGAACAGCAAGGGAACTGGGCGCCAGAAGAAGAATCAAATGGACACGGAGCCCTGAGGCCTGGTACTGGCCCCAGCGAGAGAGGGTCCTCAGGGGTGAACAGCTGTTGGTGGGAGAGCGTACAAGTGCTAATAAGCAGGAAGTGCTTCGTACACTGCCTAATCGTGGTAGCCACCTTTCAGCGTTCGCTGTTACTACTGTCACAGCCATTATTACTCTCACGTGACTCCCTCAGGAAGGCCGCATCCTGACTCTGACAGCAGAGCAGCAGAGGAAATGAGCAGTATCGAGCTCCTGGACCATAGCTCAGCAAGTGGCAGAGGCTAACCCCAACCCTGTGGGCGAGGCTGTTGTGATGCTGCCTTTCATGTCTCTGGACTGACCTGGGAATTAGAGCATGGATGGTCCATCAGCTGGCGGGAGCAGAAGGTTCAGTGGAGGGAGAGGGCAGGGGTGGTGAGATTGGTACCCTCGGTGTGGCCTGAGAGTAGTCTTGCTAGGTGCCTCCCTGGAAGTAACATGGAATAAATAGCTCCCCACAACGGAGCATGCCCAATTTCTGGGTGGGGAGACATAAATCCTCTTGGATTGAAGTTGATTTTTTGTATTTCAAAGATAAACACAGGAATCCAAATGTGGATAATGCTGACTCTCTCCTCAGGGCTCTGTAGGCCTCTGTGGACGGTCGTGGTCCATGATGAATGCGATCCACTGTTGGACTGAGAGTCTTCTGCAGCTGGGGCGAGCCCCCCGTCTTTCAGGAGTGCGGACAATGGGGTGATTGCTGAGGACTCCTGTGACTGACTCAGCCTCTGTAGAGTTAGTTCAGTCTGGAGCACACACTACCGATTCTGTCCGTATCCGTGCAACTGGATTTTGGGCGAGTTTTTATTAAAAATTCTCAAATCAGTTCAATACAAGAGAATTACCTCCTTGCCACTTTAAATCTCCAGCCAAGCTCTTGATAAAATGTCTCCCACAAAAGGAGATGTGGAGTCACGATAAGGAAACTCACTCTTGCTGAATATTAGAATCACCTGCCTGGGTGTTTCAGGCAAACGTTAAAACCAGGACAAATCCCCACTGGAGAATTTCCAAACCACTTGAGATCATCCATCACCCTGGGTCAAAGTCTGAAAGAAAAAATTAGAGACCCTTCAGCTGACCCACCTGGTGAACCTGCTCAGGATGGGCCTGCTCAGGCTGCTCGGATTGAACAACTTCAGACACGTCAGGTGTAACCGTGGCCTGTAGGGCAGCACCAGCCTCTGAGTCAGAACCGCCAAGTGCTAGGCCAGCTCATACACCTTTAACCTGAGGGCGACCTGTGGGTGTGCTGCAGACCTCTTGTTTTCTGTGGGTGCATCTTGTTCACTGCCTAAGGAAGCAGGGCTCTGTCCCTGGTGCCCATGGCCAGTCCCGGCAGCACCTGCAAAGGGACCGAGGAGGGGCCGAGCAGGGAGTGGCGACCTAAGGTATTGTTGTAGGAACATTTTCCATCGAGAGAGAGGAGAGCTGGGTAACTGAGAATGGCCATGGCAGCCTCTTTTTGAGTCTTTTTATTGGGGGTGGGGGGTAGTGGTGCTAAGTAATAAGTAAAAAGTAGTGGTTTATCCCAAAAAGAGCGTCAGATGAGGAGGAAACTTAAGACTGACTTCTGGTGCTGTCAGACTTCCTGAGTCCAAGCAGGGGGTTTTCCATCTCTGTGCCTCATTCCTGCACCTGACCTTAGGACAGGGGTGACAGGGAGGACAGGGGCACGTGTTAGGACCTTTCCAACTCTAATACTTCAAGTCCACGGGTCCTGGCCCTTGCCCTGATACGCTACATCCCAGCCAACACCCACCTTTCCCCTCCCCGGAACACTTAGAATTTTCTCTCTGGCACATTCCTCCCTTCAGACACTCTCAGCCAACTGAGATAAAACACTTGCCTGCAGTAGACAGACAATCATTTAGCTGGGAAAACAAAATGTGAAAGGAGATGAAGGCCCATCAGCAGAAGGGATGGCACCACCCATGAGGCAGAAAGACCCACAGGTGAGGCAGAGGGCAGGGCTGACGGAAAGTGGGATGAGGCGTCGGCATCTGGATGGATGGATGTAGTGAGGAAAGGAGGCAAAGCAGCAACCCAGTGACAAGCTCAGCAAGCTTATTTCCAGCGCTGTCATCCTCCATAGAGACGCCACCATCCAGGGGAATTGGAACAGGCCACAGCCCTGCCTGCCTCCCCAACTTCAACAGCTAGCGGGTTTCAGCACCAACGCAGGGAACCGGCAATCGCTGAGTGTACTGTGGGCCGCGCTCTGTGTCAGGTGCTTTGCCTGTAGTAGCTTGTTTCACCCTCATGGTGGACTTCATGGTGTTGGCCTTATTTCTGTTATTGTTATGCTAGTTCTATGAGTGAGAAAAATGAGCCAGAAAGGTCCAAGTGGCTAGTAACTGTCTGGTAACCGTCAGTGCCAGCAGGACGGGGTTTGTCGGACTCTTAAGTCCGAGTCCTTTTCATTGTCCCCTGATGCAGCCAGAGCCACTTCTGGTCTGTGGCACATTAGTTTTGGTGCATTTTCCTCCTTGTCTTGCTCTTCTCTTTCCCGCCTCCCCTATTCCGAGACCAAGATCCCTGCAGATCAGAATGCACAGAGGCATTTGCTTCACTCTCTTCTTCTCTCTGCACCCCCCACCCCCCAGCTGAGAGTTCCTTTCATGCTGTGGACTGTACATACAATAGCAAGAGGCCCTCCACTCACCACTCGAAAGCCATTTCTATTTTAATTTTAGCACAGGCTGGACTGTACAAAACACGGTTTTCTTGGCCGCCAAATCCTCCTGTCTCTTCCTTTCCTTCTCTTCCACCAGTCCTGTAGCCTCTTCCTGCTTTCCTGGTATTTGAGGCACAGGAAGGCAAAGTGTGTCCACCATAGCTCAGCACACCAACTCGGCCTGGCCTTCCCGCCTGCTTCTGGAAGCCTAGCTGTGCTCTGTGAGCCTGGCATCATTTCCAGGGCTTCGAAACTTGAAAACAGCCTACTTCCACCCAGGGACCTGTCATAGAAATGTCTTAGCCTACATCTGTAGGACGTGTTCCATGCCTCGGTCCTGCTGACCGCACGTTCAAAGCAAAGGGACGACAAGATCAGTTGGTGGCAATGGAGAAAAGGCCCGTCCTCTCCACTGTCAGGAGTCCCTGAGCGCTGCTGACAGCTGGGCCGGATGTGGCTGCCACTCGGGAACTTGCAGGCCCTATCAAAAATCCAATCGGATGCACTCCCACTGAGCTGCTACAGTCCAGCTCTGATAGGATCACACTCTCAGAGCACAGGGTGAAATTAAATTTGAGAGAAAATGAGATTTCTTTTGTTTTCCGCAGAGTCCTGTAGATAAGTGTTCTCCAGGATTTGACCTTGGTGGCAGCAGGAAGACCCCTTGCAGGCCCAGAGGGATCTGATGAACAAACTGAATAAACCGGCAACTCCCTTGATTTCCCGTTTGGCACAACCATGTGGGAGTTGGGTCCCTCTTTTCATCTCCCTCCAGGCGGGCACTGGACAAAACTGCAAAGTACTAGAGAGGAAGTTCATCCCCAGCCCCTCTCCATCCCTCCTCTGTGGCTTCCCTCCCTTGGCAACCTCTCTCTTTGGCTACCAGGTGGCAGTCACAAGCTCCGAACCCAGTGTCTCTGGGTTTCACTAGCTCTCAGCTAGAATGGACCCGACTAGCTAAAATGTTAACGGAGGCACCAATAAATGGTTGATTCTTTAGCTCTTTCCCCATCAGTCCTTTTAAGTTGGCCTTCAAACAAAGGGATTTCTGAGCCACAGATTTCATCAATCCTGCCAAGACCCTGGGGACCTGGGAGAGGTTCCCCCACCCCCAGTCACAACACCCGGGCCCACTTTCCTGGGGAGGAAGCTTGGCCCAGGGCGCACACTTCCCTTGCTGGCTTATGGCAGCATTTCAGAGTGTGGGTCCCGACAAACTACCTCATGTCCCCTGGGATGCTGGGAAAGTATGTATTTCTTGTCCCCTGCCCAGAGTTATTAAGTCAGAATCTCTGCCATTGCTTCCAAGGAAATGGCCTGTATAGTCTGCCTTCCAGGAGAACCTAAGAGGCATTTTGAAAGACTTTGACCATAATCGTAGAGGCATTTCTCCTAGTGGTTCTGGTTCCTTTGGACCGTCACCTGTCTGATGGATTATCTCTGCAGTGACAGAGACAGCTGGCTCCTGGGGTCCTTCCTTATATACCTCCCATTACTCCCAGTGGCTACCACGGTGAGGACCAGGGGCCTCTTACCAATCTGCAGCTTCCCCTCAGCCCACCCTCTTCAGCTCTCTCCAGAGGAAAAGTCAAGCCTTTCCAAAGAACACGCAACATAAAAATGTTAGGAAAGCCTAAGGTTAACTTGAAGATAGGACCGATCTGACTCACAGGTGGGCACGGATGATGATAACCGTAGTGAAGGCCAGGTGCAGACTGCTCTTAGTTACAGTTTCATTCAGTCCTCACCGTGTTCGTACACAGCGGGCACTGTTATGCTCTTTCTGCAGAGGCGGACATTGCAGCTGAAAGTCACGTAATTAGTGCGTCTGACCCCAGCTCTGAGTCTAAAGACTCCTTTCAGGTGAATGCAAATGTACAGAGTCAAAGTCCTTTCCCATAGCAAAGGTGTCCAACTTTCTGGATCTCTGCGCTATACTGGAAGAAGAGTTGTCTTGGGCCACACATTAAGTACATTGTGACACATAATCACAAAAAATCTCATCACGTTGTAAGTAAATTTCCAGTTGTGTGTTGGGCTGCAGTCACAGCCATCCTGGGCTGCACGTGTCCCGAGGACCGCAGGTTGGACACCCCTGCGGGCATACACCTACCCCCGAGGCAGCGAGCAGTTGACGAAGGGCACAGCTGGGGAGGGGAGGAGTTCGGCATTCAGACCAGGCGCTGGTGAGAAACAGTCAGGATTTGAAGTCAAGGCATTTTACTCACAGTCCAGCGAGTTCTCTTTTCTAATGCTCCGCTCTGTTCTCCTGCCTCCTGCACTTCAAGTTCTACCCCAGAGGCCTTGGCTCGTGTTGGCGATGGATCGCTGCCTGAGCATAACAAGTGTGTGAGTTTCCTGCATCTGTCGTGACAAGTTGTCACGACGTTGTGCAGGCCAGAAGTCCACCGAAACCCACGTGTGATCGGGGCCACCCTCCCTCTGAGGACACTAGGGAAGACTCCGCCTTGTCTCTGGCAGCTTCTGGTGGCTCCAGGCTCCCCTTGTCTGTGGCGGCGTCCCTCCAGTCTCTGCCTCCGTCCTCAGAAGTCCTTCTGTGTCTGTGTCTCCTCTTGTGTCTCTGACAGGGACGCTTGTCATTGGATTAGGGTCCACCTGGATAATCCAGGATGATCTCATCTCGAGATCCTTACATTAATTACATCTGCAAAGACACACTTTTTCCGAGTCAGGTCACATTCACGGGTGTCACGAGGTAGGACGTGGACATGTCCTTTGGGGTCACCACTGACAACTCAACCACACGTTACTGGTGTTTGAGGACACAGACACTCTGGGAAGTGTACACATACTATGCTGATTCGAAAGCATAGACAGTACTTCATGTCAGTTTACCTTCCAGTTGTTCTCTCCCCAAGTACCAAGTGAGGACTGCCTGGGGAATGATTTTTTGATGAGGATTAGGAAGAGAAAGGGATTCCCCTGGAGCAAAAGGGTACAGCAACCTGAGTAGAAAGTAGTTCCGAAAGGTCAGAGCCCAACTAGAAGGCAGAGGAGAGAGGACGTCATCGTCACACTGAAGGAGCAGTAGAAAGGGAGGCGGAATGTTCTGGAAGCTGCTAGCTCACAGCTGAGAACTGCCTGGGTGGGAGCTAAGGGGCTTTCACACAGCTATAGGTATCGAAGTCGTCTTCTGTGGCAGGGGAGGACAGAAGGGAGAGAAGACCACTGTCGCCACCTTAGTCTGGCCCCAGTGTCAGGTCAGCTCGGTTGGGGCGGGGCAGGTGGGTTAGAAGGCCAGGAAGCCCCCGCTGACCACAGAACCAGGCCCCCTGCGGGGCGTGGGGCAGTGAACTGAGTGCTGCTCTGAGGCTGTCGTTCGGGATAGGTGGTGGGGGGCGGGGGGAGGCTGGAAACCGTGGGGATCCCTTCAGCAGCAGCAGAAACCCTCTCTGGGGGACAGCAGCATTGCTGTCCCCTCCCACGTCCTCCAGCAACTGCAAGGCACACAAGCCTGGCCGGCTCTGTGGTGGAGGCCACACCCGGGCTCTTGAAAGAAGTTGGGGTGGCCTGCAGGCAAGAAAACCTTTTTATCCCCAGGTGCTGCTGGCAGACCCGATGTTGGCCAGCACCAGACAGCAGTGCCCAGCCCAGACTGTGCCACCCCGTGCCCCCGCCCCGCTCAGCACTGACACATTCCCTACATCCGTTCCTTTAGAGGGCCCAGCTCTGCTCCTGACACAGTTCTCACATCTGCAATAGTCTCTTTTCCTGGCCCTTGGGAAGGAATGTTTTCTAGACAGAATGGGCAGAAAAATCACCCTGTTCTTTTTCACAGTTGTTACTTTGGAAGAAACAATGAGACATCAAAAAGGGCTGCCAGGGCTGACTTGGGGGT
The DNA here is from genome assembly GCF_022682495.2 of Desmodus rotundus. NCBI lineage: Eukaryota > Metazoa > Chordata > Mammalia > Chiroptera > Phyllostomidae > Desmodus > Desmodus rotundus. Next base: position 95,006,046 of record NC_071398.1, read on the forward strand.
CGTAGGAGCTGTGTTTGTGGCTGTTGCAGGCTCCTGGGGCCTCTCCCAGGTAAATAGATAAATAGGGGTTTCATTCACCCCAAACGCTCAAGAGACAAAGGGTGGTTAAATCCTTGGTGTCACAACATCCACCCCCAGTCAGGCTGAGGCGAAGACCCCGACGTGCCCCTGAGCTTCCCCTGAGCTAACAGTCCCCTGGAAACCTGGGGTTACCAGGACACAGGAAGCGTCCCCCCTGAAGGCTGGTCCCCCCTAAGGACGGAAGAAGGGGCACAAAATGACTTTGAAACACCATTGCCCCCACACTTTTCCCCATGTGCCTGTTGCTGGCTCCGTACTCCCCACCCCAGGATCCTGCTGCTCCCTTTAGCTTGCAGTGCGGGTGTCCTGTGTCTGCAGCACCGGGATGTGGCCCTGCTTACCCCTCCAGCCGCCCTCCTATTCATGGAGTCCTTTGACGCGTGAAGGTGTGCTGGGCCGGCCCATGGCCTGCTGGGCCATGCACCTGCAAACCCCTGATTCCGGGCTCCTGGGGAGCGTTCCGTAAGGACAGAAGAGCCAGTCTGCGGGTGTTCCTGCCCAATGTGCTCCTTCCTGATTCTGAGTCTCCAAGACTCATTCGTTCTCCAAATATTTGTGTAGTGCTGAACGTTCTGTACTAGGTAGGTAAGATACAGAAATGTACCATAACAATAATATTTAATATTTACCCAACACGTATTATGTACAAAGCACTGTGCTTAGTGCTTGACGTGGATTATCTCACTCCATGCTCGTAGCATCCTCACAGACTGCGTAACACTGTCGTCCCTGCTGCACAGAGAAGGAGTCCGAGTCTAAAGAGGCCGACTCACTTACCTGCATTGTTTCAGCCGGGCAGCTGTGGAGCTGGGATTCGAACCAGGGTGACTCGATCCAGGGTCCTACCCTTAACCTCAGTGCGATACAAATCTAAGCTTGTCACGGGAAGACAGGACTACCAGGACCAAAGCACGGGAAGAGTTTCCAATGCTTCGCGAAGGACAAGGTGGACTGGATGTAAGAGCAGGGAGCAAGGAGGGAAGAGCAGGGGAGTTTTGAATGAGGTCAAATTTGAGCTGAACATTGATGGGTAGTTAGTAATACTAAGGAGAGTTTGTCAAGCACTTGCTATGTACTAAATGTCCTACTAATGTTTTATGTAACGACCCTAGGAGGTAGAAGTATTATTATTAGCTCATTTAAATAAGTTAGGAAATTTAAGTCACAGAAAAAGTGGAATATAATTTAGGTTATACGTCTGGGAATGAAGGCAGCAGCCAGAGAGGAAGGAAGTGCCCCTAAGTGCCCAGAGGTGGCAACCTCAGGGGGCAGTTGCAGGGAGTCAGTAGCTGAGCCTGGTGGGGGGTGGGTGTCACGTCCAGGAAAGGAGCGAGAAAGGTCACACGGGGCCAGGTCATGACCAGCAGGGAGTTCAGGTGGAGAGTTTGGACTTAATGCAATGGGTAGTGAGGAGGCACTGGGAGATTGGAATCGGGCAGATTAACGGGGCAGCAGGATTGGGCCAGAGCGAGGGTGAACGTGGACAGGGAGTGGACGCTGTCCTGTTCCAGTAAACCTGGCCCATCGTTTGGTCGGCGGTAGATGCCGAGTTGCTGCAGTGGGTCAGAACAGAGCAGCCCGCTGGCAAGAAGGGTCCTCTGCCCTCCTACAGTGAGCAGTCGCGGACAACGGCAGTGGTGGCCCAGGTCTGCAGAGCCATGGCAGGGGAAGGGTGGGTGGCGAGAGTATGCCCTGTTGAGAGTCAGCAGGACGCGGCCCCGGAGATGCCCAGATGCTCTCAGCAGTTGGAATGTGAACCATACCTGCAGGTTCTGACCCGCCTGGGACATCTGTATGAGACTAAAAACAACTCCAGTTACAGAATGAATTGGAGTTTAGAAGAGATTTTTTTTTAACTCACACAAACTCATTTGAGGTGGAGTTTCCATGAAAGGGCATTTCACACACCTCCGTGCCGTGGCTGCGGGAGGCCCCCCTGGGCTTCAGAGGCCAGCCTCGTGCCTAGCACAAGCTCTTCCTGGGTCCTGGGCCTTTGCACCACCCATTCCCCCCTGCTCTGCCCGAGTGTGCAGCTCTGGCGCATTCAGCCCCTGGCTTCTCTCTTATCTCCCTCCTGCTTTGGGCTGTGTTTCTGTGGTTAGCAGCTGGAGGGGGGTGGGGTCTTGGACTAGTTGCTTTGGCTTTGATGAAAACCAGGTTGGAAGGTGGGGGTGGGGTGGGATGAGATTACTGGGTCAAATTTTTCACGGCATTACTCCAGTCTGGTGACGATGTACCCTCCACCCATGTCTCCCTGCCGACTCCAATTCTGTCAGGCTTCAGAGAGCCCAGCGCACGCCCAGCAGAGGCTCCCTACCTGTGGGGCTGGTGATGACTCCGAGAGCGATCCCTCTCTCTGACTCTGAGCTCCGGAGTCTCTTTGTGTACACCTGGTACTTGTTAGTCTCTCACAAGCAGGGGGCGGGGGGCGGTGGGAAGTTCTATATACGCCAGAACTTACATCTGGACCTCTGATATTACTTCTGGACTTCTCACACAGCCAAAGAGAGAGGCGTTAGCAAAGACGACTCTTTCTATGTGAAATTGCCCATCATAACAATTACATAGCGCTTTAGTTTCTATTTAACCCCCCCCTTCCATTGAATTGGTGAGGCAGGTTTCATTATTTTCATGGTTTAGATGAGTAAGTTCCAGTTCAATGCCGTATGCAAGAGACTGGCCTCCGGGGGTAGAAATGAGCTTGGGTGAGCACGTTCTCATCCCAGAGCCATGGCTGTTCCCAACACAGAGCCTTCGTGTTTGCAGCTTCTCCGTGGCATGGCCTTTGTTTATTATATTGTTTCTCAAGGGGAAGAGGGGGCATGTGTTGGGCCACCACCAATTCCCTGCGCATTGCAAACCTGCTGACCGCTGCCGGGTCCGCCCCCCAGCTAGCATGGGGTCCGAGAGCGAGCCTCCCAGGCCTCCGGGGCCCGCATTCAGACACATTCCTCACCCGAAAGGTGGTGGGTTCCCACCGGGTGATTTCCCCAGACGCTTCTGGTTCTCAGCTCTGTGCCGCCATGACTCGTATTGGTTCACTCCCTCTTCAGGCTCAAAGCCAGCTGTGAGGGACTCCTGTTTTCTCCCCAGCCAGGCCAGCCCTGGACGGACTGATGAACCAGCTTAGCTCTGTTCCACCCACTACATCAGGTGGGTTCCCGTGTGACTTCTGGCTTCCTGCAGTGAAACGGGCTTGATGATGTACTTGCTCCTCTGGGAAAAGCCCTGGGAGGCCTTTCTGGGACTATACATAGTAGGTGCCCCTTTTGGGCTTCTGAGCAGCAACGGACCATTGGCTCCAGAGCAGTGGCTACCAGTGGGGAAGCTCATGACCAAGTATTCAGTCTGTCTGCTGTTAGGGAGCTGGACAGCCTGAGAAGGCCAAGGAGGGATGTGGAGGAGGAGACCTCACTGGAGGAGTGGGTTGAAGGGCATGGACCCTTGGTCACTAATGGAGACCCTCCCAGGGAGCCAGCACACCAAGGTCTCTTTGTGGTGGCCACTTCCTCTCTAGTTGTCCTTCCAGCTGAACCCATCTGGGCAGTGAGGCCAGCAAGGCACAGCTGTGCACTAATGAACATCCAGGTGGGAAGCCAGGTAGTCCTGTCGGTGCCCAGCTGAATCCCCGGACCCCTCAAATGAGTCCCAACTTGTATGCCGGTGCACGCCTGGGAGGAAGGCCAAGGCAGTGTTGGATGGATGGGATACTGGCCCCAAGTGGAGACTCCAATAGTCCTTGTACCAGGTCAGCCGTGCCCCCAGGCCCTGTGTGACTGGCAGTGACAGGCAGGTTTGGGCTCCTCCATAGATTACTGAGCAGGTGCATTCAGGCCACCAGGCTGGAGGTTCCCACTCTCTGCTGTGAGCAGTGGCCCCAGGCTTTCTGTAGGAGGAGTTGTCTGGTGTCGGAGCTCCCGGGCTGGACCAGGGCATCTGCCAGGAGAGTGGGCAAGGTGAACGAGTGGTTTCCTCTGGGCCAGTGGGGATGGGTACCCCAAGTGAAACAAGCAACCGTCAGGGGTCTGGAACAGAGGCAGCTGAGCAGCTGCCAGTGCGCATCCAGCCGAGTCCTGGACCCACAGTGAAAACACCGGAAGAGGGGAGGGTGACCAGCCCCGCTGAGCTGATTTGTAGCATCTGCAATGACACTGCATTTGTATCCCTGGTTTCACCGAAGAAGAGGGGCCTATTGATTCTGCTTTCAATCTCAGGGCCAGAGATACAATTGCTTGCTGTTACTCTTTAACTGCGTGGTAACTACTGTGCCGTTACTTTCTACCTCCAATCTAATTGCAGCTCACTTCTGATTAGTGGGAAATAAACCTTCCTAAACAGGCTTGGGGTCGATTTCCATAAAGCTTACTGCAGCTTAGGAGAAGGAGCGCAAACGTACAGATTGGGTGACGGCAGGGAGCCTCCCCAGTGAGTATTGTGAGGAACTACATTGGTTGAACTTGAATGACGCTCCCGACTATGGTATAAAAGAGACTGGGTGGGGATGGGAGCTGGGGCTAGGTGGGGGTCTCCTGTGCAACTCTAATCAGGAAGTCGAGGGCTGGGGCCCAGCGTCCTGAGTTCAGGTTCTAAGTCTTTTATTCTCTGTGTGATCTTTACCAAGCACCAAACAATTCTGGGGATCGATTTCCTGATCTAAAATGGGTGAAATAAATAAAAACTACTTTACAAAGGTCAGGATGCAGAAAGATCCTATTTGCGATAAAGCTCTGAAGAACAGAAAAGGTTGTGTAGTAGTTAAGCGTTACTGTTTTTTCCAGGGGGAGGTGAAAGAATGTGACACCACTATTTCATAGCCTCCGCCAGTGCTTCTTAGACTTCAGTGTGCACACAAGTCTCGGGACCTTAGGTTCTGATTCAGTGGGCCTGGGTGGCTCTGAGATTCTGCCTTTGCCACGAGCTCTCAGGTGATGCTGATGCTGTTGGTGTGCAGACCACGCCGTGAGTAGAAGTCCGTCCTGACGAGGAGCCAGCTGTGGACTTCGACCAGAGGGAGGGGCGGGGTGATTCCATGGTCCCAGATGGCAAAGAGCCAGCACCCATGGGGGCCCCACCCCTGGCGCAGACAGCAGCAGTGGAGGAGGGGGACCCCGGGGACTCACGCCTGGCCCAGAGACAGGCCCTCAGGGTAAGGGCCCTGCATCTACAAGGGTGAGATTCCACCCAGAGAGGGCACCAGGAAGGTCTGATGAAAACATGGCTTTGTTTGATGAGGGGCAAAGGTGTTTCTCTGTCAGAAAACTCAGCAGATAAGATGGTGTGGAGATCCTGTCTCTCCCCAAACACAGGTGGGGCTTGGTGGCTTTTTGATGGATGGAAGGAAGGATGAAGGAAGGAAGGATGAAGGAAGGAAGGATGAAGGAAGGAAGGAAGGAAGGAAGGAAGGACAGACTTGCTGGGGGGTGGTGGGAAGAATACCCATTGCCTGGGTCACATGTTTGTTGATGGCTGTCACTGAAAAGAATCCCGAATTATAGGCACTGGAGCTGGAAGGGGTCATTGAAGTCATCTTTCTCAACCTCTCATTTGACAGTCCAGAAAGCCGAGACTAAGTGTCCTTCCTGCCATCACACAGGGAGCTGGTGGCGGAGCTGGGATCAGAGCCCAGTTCTCCCAGTTCTCCAGCCTGTTTGGTTTCCCATGCTCCCCAACCGCATAAATGGAACCTGCTTCATGGACTGTCCTTACATGCCAGGAACCCAGGCAGGACCATGGGAGGACCATGCTCCTTCCTGACTCTTTGCTGAGCCTCTGAGTTCCCTCAGCTCTAAATGCCACTGGTTTGATTTCCGAGGGAAGCCATCGTGTTTCTTCTGTCCCCATCCTGCTGCAGGGAGAAGCCAGCCGCCGTGGGACCTCAGAGCCTCGAGGTTCTGATTCCAAGTGGTGGCCCCTTCCCATGACTGGACCCCGCAGCACCCCCAGTGTCGCCTGCCAGCTTCTGGGACGTGTAGGCACCTGGGAGGGCGAAGGGACAGTGCCACTTTCTCAAGGAGACAGCTGGTGTCCCCAAGTGCCTCAGTACACCTCAGGCAGGGCAGCCAGGCCAGGGAGGTGGAGGTCACACAGGGCTGGGGGAGGAGCACTTTGGCAGTGAACATGGTGGGGGTGTGGTCAGAGCGAAGGGCAAAGGGACTGGTCAAATGACACCCGTCAGGAGACACTCCGGAACACAGCCTTGGGATACGGAAATGCCTCTCAGGGGGCCTGGGGAGGGGTCCTGGCCCCGGAAGCCACTGTGGCCTGTGACCCACCCCCGGCAGGCTCTGTCCCTGTGGGAAGAGTCAGGAACCCTGTGGCAGAGCAGAGCACCCTCCGCACACCGCTCTTCGAGTCATTTTTAAAAATAACCTTAATCTACAACCTATAACATGTACATTAGGTGAGCAAATTTAATATAAACTCATATTACAACAAACTCCTAGCAGTGAGCATGGGAAGTCATTAAACATCCTTTTAGCTAAGATGCTAGTGAGATTCCTAACTACTATGTGGAATAAAATCCAAATGTACATGAATGTAGGGCATTTCAGAAGCCTGGTTAAAGGCGCCTGCTCTGTTTGTGATAAACGCTGGAAACGAGAAAGTGTGAAGTTTCAGGTTTGTCTCTTCCCTTGGCACCACTAACTGTGCCCTTACCGGGAAGGCCAGCTCTTTACCCTCACGCTCCTGTCTGTGTACCAAGCTCCACACCCCACTCCTCATGTGGGAAGGCACCGAAGTTCACCAAGGTCGGGGGACTGCCCAAAGTGACTCTGAAAGGCACGCTGTCCCAGCCGGGAGCTCACACACCTCTGCATCCGCACCAGCAGTAGGGGCCTGGATGTGGACCGCAGACCCCACCCCTCCAGGCGTGGATTCCCAGCCTGCATCAGTGGGCAGAGCTGCGTGCCCTCAACGTCCCCCGGGCATTCCCGGGCCTGCACACTGAGACTGACACCTCCCTTCCCAGGCTCAGGGTTTCAAGTCGGATCTTCTGAGTGGGGGTGGGTACTGTCTAGGCACCTGCCCGAGCTCGGTGCCCCACATTCCTTTAAGTGGAAGCCCATGGAGCAAACTTGGGGAGATAAGAAGCGCCCAGAATCCCTTCCCCTCTTCAGCTGGGTGAGACAGACCGGACAGAAACAGAATTAGTTGTAATTTCCGTGGGCTCAGGTCACTGCCTCATTCAAGGAGAAAGAGCCCCCAGTTCTGTGAGCAGCACCCCTAGCTCTCAGTGACACCCCTGTCCCTTCTTTATCTCCACAAATGATAGTAAGCCATCACCCCGCCTGCCTCTCCTCTCCCTCCAGAAGGGGCTGTCGTCACTGGCTTCTCTCACCAGGCCCTGGTTAGGTGGCGGGGTTCCCTGCTAAGTCCGAGGGTCCCACAGCAGCTCCCCTCCAGGCTGGCTGTTAGAGGAGGGGGCTCTGGAGCCCTCGTGTCCTCCATGCCTTTGTCTCATTGTCCCCTTCACACCACACACACCTCCGGCAGCTGGGCCAGAAGCCTGAGTGCTGAGCAGCTCCGAGTGTGTCACGCACAGTCAGGACAGGGGCGGGGCGCGCCCAGATAGGGCCAGTGACAGAGGCAGAGAACACCAGGGAGGTGTTTGGAGAGGGACTTGGCAGGCAGAGGCCCAGAGGGCCGCTTGGCTCCCGAGGGAGCTGGCACGGGCTGGGAGTTGAGGTTCTGGGGGAAGAGCACATGGGGAGGGCATCTTGAGGTGCTTGAACTTTAATCTGAGATGATGGTGATGGTGATGACGACAAACTTCTGGACAGGATGGAGGAAAGTAAGAAAGTTTTAAAGAAGAAACATGTTCCCTGGAGTTAGTAAGAAATCAAAAGCTCTACTGAGAAGATGTGGAAAGGGAGAACACCCGTTTCCTCTGGCCGGGGCCCAATTTCAACAGCAGCTCAGCTCCCCCACCCTCCCGGGGGGCTCGCTCCCCACCATGTTGGGGCCCCCCATAGTCTTTCTCCACACTCCCCTCCCCACCACATTCCCGTTTGACAACGGAATTTGATAGAGTAGACAGTTCTCCAGCAGACCAGCGACAAAGCAAACGGAGAAGCAGGATGTGGTAGCTAACACCTCCTGCGTGCCTGCTGTGTGTATCATCGCCAGTAATTACAGTGACTCCCAACTTACAGACAGAAGCTGAGGCTTGGAGAAGTGAGGGAACCTGTCCAGGGCCACAGCCAGGATGGGACTGGGTTCCTGTCTCTCCAGAGCACGCGTTTCCTCCCAATACCGTACAATCTCTCTGATGGTGGGGACGGGGATTTAAACCGCGACACTCCCTGGGCAGAGGGAGGCTTGTTCATTTTATAGGAGGCGTTTCATACAGATTCAATAGAGGCTGGATGTGCAGAATGCCTGATTCTGACCCGTCTCCCCTGGCTTTGCTGACCCTGTTTTCTCCATGGAGGGTTCCTGCCCGGAGGTGGCAAAAAAACAAAACAGCAAAGCACACTACTGGGTGGAGAAGTCTGACCTCTAGCACCGAGGACAGAGGGCAGGTCCAGCGGTGACAGTGGTACTAGCCACAGGCCTGAGGTCGAGGAAGCAGGCAGGGTGTGCTGGAAGACTGGCTCAGGGGTAGAGGTGGGGGGGGGAGGGGGCGTGTGTGCTGACTTGTAGGATTTGCCAATTTCCATGGTGTAAATGCTCCCACCACGGCCAATTTCAAGTGACTAATGGGATGTCACAAAATTCCCCCAAATTTGGCAATTGGCTTTGACTTCTGGAAAGAGGAAAGTACTAGGGCAAGGGCTTAGGACCCTGGGCAGCAAGCCGGCACCTACTGACGAGACAGTTGGAGGTCTGGAGAGGACCACGGGAAGGGGGAGCTCCATTCTAACAGGATAGCTCTACCTTAGACAGTGCTCAGAGGGGGGTCCCTGCAAAGTCTCTCTGGTGACCCCTCCACTGGTTTCCAAATTACTGATTAATCTGTTTGTTTATCAAACATTTGTAGAGACTTCTGGAGAGCCAGGCACTGTGCTGGGCCCATAAATTCTCAGTCTCTCCTGACTATAAGGATGCGTCCGCCCGACAGCACAAAGCACAGTGCCACACGCGCAAACAGTCGTGCACTGGTAAATGATTGGAGTCCAGCTCAGTTAGTGGGAGAAATATTTTAAAGAAAAGCAATACATCTTCAGGGAGCTAGGAAGAGTTTATATTCCACCATTATCTGATTCTCCTCTCTTGCTCAGTTTCCTCTCATCTCTTAAGTGGTTTGGGATTTTAAAGACATTGCAGAAAGTTTAAGGGTATCTTAGTCAAGGTAAGAAGGCTGCTCCTTCATCTGTAAAAGAGCTGCATTGTTTTTTATACTAAGAAAGGTGGACTTTATTTTCCTAACTGAAAAAAATACCTACCAACGCCAACCGTGAGGGCTCAGGGGGATGGAAAATCCCAGTGTTTAGTCTTGCCTGTGGGCCCTGCCTTTGAGTGGCATCAGAGGCCTGGCCCACTGACGTGCCTGTCCCTGCAGGGCATTTCTGAGGACAGCTATTACCTACAACCGAATTTCCTCTGCAACCCAGTGGAATTCCTGTGAAAGTCACCGATTATGCAAAGACAGACTGTGAAAGAAAGGGACTCAGATCTCCTGAGCAAAACCACATGGGTCATTTAGGTCCTTGAGGGCCACCTTGTTGGGACACCTTTTAGCCCAAGACACGTGTAAGCAGCAGTGAGGTGGGTTGGGGGCCCCCTTTGGCCCCCACCCACCCATATCTCCAAAACCTAGTTGGGGGGAGGGGTGTGGACAGACAAGGCTGGATAGTGAGATCCAGGCCAGAGCTCCTGCTACATCCTCTCACCCCGAGCCCAACTTGGGGGCTGCTTCTCCAAAATCTAGACTGGGTGGGTGTACGAAGCTCCTTCGTGGGAAGGACTCTGTAGCTGGTGCCCAGCAGATGGCTGGATGGAGAACTGGATTATCCACCTGTGACCTCCGGGCAGGGATCCTCCAAAGTGCCTGGAGGAAGGTTGAGTGTTAGAGAGAAAACATACAACATTTTCAACTGTTAGTTGTCTGTTCTTTGCTCTCCCCGTCCCCCCATGGACTTCAACTCAACGCACAGCATTTACTATTTTGTTCATATCACTCTTACAGGAGTAATTGTCTTGTGCTCTGCTGCTTTATATGTCTGCCTCCCCTGCTCTCTGCCAGCTTCTCGGTGGCAGGGCCTCCACGTCTGTGTGTCTGCAGTGCCGGCAGCAACCCCGGAGACACGGGCAGCGCTTTGCATATACTCGCCCCTCCTTATCCACAGAGGATACGCTCCAGGACTCCCAGTGGGTGCCCAACACAGTGGGTGGTGCCCAACGCTATGTATGCTGTTTTTATTTGCACATACATACCTGTCTTTAATTCATAAATAGGTACAGTAAGAGATTAGCAAAATATAACTCCTAATAAAATAGAACAACTGTGACCATATGTGTAATGAGAGTTGTGTGACTCTGGTGTCTCTCTGACCCCTGCTCGCTCTCCCCACCGTCTGCCTGTCTCTCATCACTGATCTGATAACCAAGAGTGGTACCGAGTGACTAGCAGGTGGGGAGCGTACGCAGCATGAAGATGCTGAATGAGGGATGATTCAGGTCCTGGGCGGGCGGAGCAGGACGGTGTGAAATCTCATCAGCTACTCAGAATTGTGTGCAGTGTAAAATTTATGAATTGTTTATTTCTGGTGTTTCCACTTAATCGTTTTGGACTGCTGTTGACTGTGGGAAACTGACGCTGAGGAAGGTGGCTCAGGAGGAACTACTGTTTGCTTATGTCGTTGGAAAACCAATTAATTCATTTGTTAATGGGCCAGAACAAGGAGAAAGAAAGAGAAGGAGGTCGAGAGCAGAGGCCTTAGCTGGTGTAGCTCAGTGGATTGAGCGCGGGCTGCGAACCAAAGGGTCGCTGGTTGATTCGCAATCAGGGTACATGCCTGGGTTGCAGGCCAGCTCCCCAGTAGGGGACACTTGAGAGGCAATCACACATTGATGTTTCTCTCCCTCTCTCCTTCCCTTCCCCCTCTCTAAAAATAAATAAACAAAATCTTTAAAAAAAAAAAAAAAAGAGCAGAGAGGAAGGAAATGGAGAGAGACCAAGGTAGGTACCTGGGGAGCAAAGTGTACACCTTAGAGAAGGGGGTTGCGTGGCCATTATTCCACCCAGACATGAAAATGTGAAGAGCAGCCCAGATGCCCCCAGCCTTGGGGGAATCCACAGCCACCCTGCTTTCTTCCCAAGTGAAGGACCAGGTTAAGTCACTCTGCAACTTCTGAAGTTACCAAAAAATGTATTACTGACAAACCAGGCAAAGGGCAAGGAGGAGAGGCTTTTTGACAGAAACTTCAAAGTGTGACCTTTCAAGTAGGAGCCTGGCAGGAGCCTCTGGTTGGCTGTGTTGCCAGGCCAACCGTGAGGGGGAAGCAGCCTCAGGGAGGGAGCGATCTAATGCTCCCCACACGGAGGAGAACTGTGGAGCCAGCTGCACTCCGGGAGCATTCGGGATCTGTCCTTCCTCCCCGCCCCTTCCCTGCCTCTCGGAGAGGGAGTCGGAGAAGCTAGGAGGTGGGTCCAATTTTAAAAGCCCAACTTGTTAAGGAGAGACTTTATCAGAAAGGATTATTTTAAAGTGGGGGACACAGCTATTTCCGCTGTAACCACAGACCTGCAAGCATTGCAAAGTTAGGCAAAAGGAGTCTTCTTTCTCTATTGGGAGGGGTAAACAAGGCTGGAAGGGACCTGGTGTGGGGAAGTGGGATGAAGGGTGTCGTGAGGGGACAAGGGAGCAGAGAATGACCCTGAGGCCAGCTTATTCCCCGGAGGGGCTGTTACAGTTTTAGGCTGACCAAAGTTCGGGCACCTGGAGGAAGCTTAACCAAAGTTTGCTTAACAGGATTTTGCTCCGGTTGATCAGGAAGTTTTGTAATTACAAACGAGGCAAAGGATGGGAATGTAGAGGGTCTGTGTGTAGCTGGTCACACCCGGACAGGTAAACCAGGGCTGTCTGTGAGTCTTATCTCTGTCACCTGGAGAGGGGCGGTCCTTTGGAGAACAGGGAAGGGTGGGACATTTCTGACCAGGATCGAAGGGCCCCCCCTCCCCCCGGGGGAAAAAATCAGCCTGGCCAGGGGGCTTCCTAGTTTATCCCCGTCTGCAGATCAGCACCATTTGTGCTCAGCGAGGCTTTTCCTCAGGCGGCTGGTTATGTTCTTTGTCTGGAATCAAGGAAGCGCCTGCTTACGTTGTCGAGAACTATTTAGGTCTCGACTTTCAGCCGATCTTTCTTTTCACTGCATTTAGTTATGTAGCAGCTATGACCCCCAACTCCAATGTGGACACGATCCTGGTGTTAGGGTCCCATTAGCAAGGCTGTCCCTGTGATGGGACCATCCTCAAGCTCTCTTAGTTGAGTGACTTTTTATAAGATCATTTACATTCCTTTTGCTTCGTCTCTGTCCCCCCCAGAGTAGCCTGCTGATGGTGACTTGGGTGCTCATGTAGCCGGACCACAGGCAGAGGATGCACTGACCAGTCAGTAGTGAGCGCTCCGGTTGTATGTCACTTACTTTTCATTGCAAATGAATCTCTTGTCCTCTGACATCACCTACGTCTGTCTCACGTACATCTCAGTTGACACAGGTTGGTCCCCAGGGCCCAGCGTCAGCTGGCCAGTGACAGAAGCTGTCTCTGTGCCTGCAAAGTCAAAGCCAAGTCCAAGAGTGTGGGGACATCTGCAAGGTACCCCCTGTGAGTGACACCTTAGATGACCTCACTACCGTGTCCAGCTACCATTTTCCAAAACCCTCAAGTCTCTTCCAACAAAAAGACCCACCCCTCCCAATTCACTTCAACCTCAGCAGCCACTGAAAAAGGACAGAAAGCGTGGGCCCATCCCCAGTGTCTGTGTCTTTCCTTCTTCTTACTAATTTATTGGCTTCTATCCTCATTCTGCACTCCTATTCTCTTACCTCCACAGGCAACAATTCCAGTGTTTTTGATATATGTATGTTTTTGCAAGCTACAGATAATAATGATTTGTATTATACATATCAATGTAGGTCAAATTGGTCACAGATATCCAAGCTTTACTTTCTCTACCCCCTCGACATCACTCACTGTGTATACACCCAGCCTGCAGCCTCCACTGTGTAGTCCACAGCTGCGGAGTGCTCCACGGTGTGTGTGCACCATGTTTGGCTTGTCCACTCTCCAGGATGGACACTCAGAGGGTGACCACCACACTGCCTGCCCAGCCAACAGTGCTAAGAGCACCTCTTTGTGGCCCTAGGAGAGGGGTCCTTTGGGACCCAGGAGCGGGTTTGCTGGGTCCCGGATGTGTGCACTCCAGTTGACTGAGAACTGCTAAACTGCTGTCAAAACCGCACTCCCACCTGCCAACGTGAGGGCTTCCATTGCCGGCTCCCTGCCGACACTGGGCGCCAGCCAGCTTTCCAGCGTGCGCCCCTCCCGCAGTTTGCAGTAGGGCCTGATCCTGCTGTGTCGCCCACTTCTGATCACTGGTGTGTCTGAGAAGCTCGTGGGATAATGGTGCTTTCCAGTGTGGTCTTCTTTTTATTGCTCCTTCGTACCCTTTGCCCATTTTTCTATTAGATGTTCTGCCTCTCTGTTGTTGATTGGCAGGAGCTCCTTCTATAGTCTGTGTCCATTTCAAACATTGCAAATATTTCCCCCGACGCCACTTGCCAGTTTTACCCATATTGTCTACAAATCCTTAATTTTTAATCAGTCAAATGAAACTTTTTTTTGTCTTGTACTTTATGCTTTCTGAGTTCCGTTTAAGACGCCTTCCGCATCTCAAGGCCACACAGGGATTCTTGTACGTTTTCTTTGGTGAACCTTCCCCTAGTCATTCCATTTAGTTCTTTAATCTGTCCATGTTCTACTTCGTGTCTGTTGTTCATGGGAAAGAATCTGGTTATGTTTTTCTCCAGAAAGATATCTGTGGCAAAAGTGTATGTCAAATAAGTTCACAAAGTCTACTGGTTTCTCAACACCATCTTCTCAGCACTCTGTCCCCTCCCTGTTGATTGGGGGTGCCACCTTTATTACATATGGAACTTTCATAGTGCCTTATCCGGACGTCTGCTGATTGGATTGACTTGTGAAAGAGTAAGAAGACTTCAGGAGGTCATTTGCAAATAAAAACAGCACAGGCCTCTGCAGCCCTGTAGCTCTTCCAGGTGAGCCGCGTTCTAGGGAAGAACCCCTGGGGAGAGCCGAGCTCCTTGTGGCTTCCTAGAGAGGCTCCTTGTTGCTTCCGAGGGAGGCAGGGTGGCTTCCGGTCTCAGAGCCTCTGCTGTCCTCTCTCTGACTATAGCACCGACCAGGCCCAGCAGCAGCTAGTATCAGTTAATTGGCTGCCGCCTGTTTAAAACTTTCATAATTCCTTTAAGTATACTGCCTCCCTCACCCCCTGACATAGTTAGTATCACCTCAGTTTTACAGACGAGGAAACAGAGATGCAAGGAGTCTAAACTAACTTACACCAGTCTTCCCAGCAGATACAGTTCAGAGCTCAACACAAATCCCAGTGTGCCGAGCTCCACCAGGATACCCTCCATTCATTATATTGCTCCTCTCATCCATTTCATTCTCTCAGACATCGTCTGCTGAGTTTCCGCCACTGTAAGATGTTGTACTTGGTGCCAAAAGATTCGTCGGGTGTGAATTCTGTCCTTTAGGAGCAATTCAGCCTAGTCTGGCGGATAAGACGTGCTCACATTCACAGACAGGCACGACAGAGGTTGGAAAAGGAGAGGTGCCTTAGAGGAGCCCCGAGTGCTGTAGCTGCTCAGAACTGGGAGAAAAGTTTCCAGTCTTCACCTCTTCCCAAGAAGTCCCCAGCCCTTAAGTACCACAAAACGTGTGACTTCCTTATATACTGTAGTCACAAGTTTGCGTGGTGACAGCTAGGTTGCACAGATGCCTAGCAAAGCCGTAGCACCAGAGTCCTCCTAGGCTTTGGGAATTAAGGAGAGACTCCCTATCTTTCATAAAATGTCTTTCTCACTTGGGCCGTATGCAAGTTTGGCATTTGACCTACAGTCTCAAAGCCACTCAGTTTCAACGATTCTCTACCATTGGCCAAAGGAAAGCTTACGTAGAGTCCGGAGATGCTGGGAATCTAGAAAGAAAGGAACAGGAAGAAAAAGGACAGGTGGATATTTTATCAACAGAACACCCTCTATGAACTTTAGATTTGAATGGTGTCACAGGCTAGGTTCCCCGAGGCAGACCCCAGGGCAGGGACCCATGAGAAAGCAGCCACAGAGAACCGAGGCTGAGAGAGGGGAGGCAGGACAGGGAGCGGGGGTGGTGCCAGCTGAGGCGCCATTATAGGCAAAGTCCCAGTCTCGGCCTGACTGGCAGGGCAGGTCCCCGGTGCAGGGCATCTCAAAGTGTGTTCAGACTTGACACGGTGTTGCTGGGGCTTTCGGACTCCAGCATGCGTCTAGCCTTGGCTAAGGGCCTGAGGGAGATGAGGTGGTGACAGCTAAATTCCCAGGTCGCTCCCGTGGTCCATGGCTCTGTCCTCAGAAGAGAACTGGGCATAAAGAAGTAAAGGCCCACAGAAGCTGGCGGAGTGATGGGGCCAGGAGAGAGAATCAACAGTGTCACTGAGAACAGGGTCTGCAACATGTTAGTGAGCCACGTCCAGGAATTTTCCTGGCCAGCGTGTAGCCATCCTAGGGGGTCCTAGGAGTCCTCCATCGGTGTACAGGTGGGATAACTGAGGCACAGGGAGAGTGAAGTATTTGCCAAAGCCACATAAACTAATTGGTGATGGAATCAGAATTTCAGGCTCCTAAATTCAAATCCAGGTCTCTTTCAACTGCATCTGGCCACCACACTTCCCTGCGGTGTCCTCAGCCCTTAGAGTTTGGGGGAACACTGTGCCAACCCAGTCGATCAGTTTCCCTTTTATTGACATTGCTCTCCATCCAGGGTCCGGTGTTTTCAGCCCTGCCCGTGTCCTCGCAGGCCCTGCTGGTCCAGGGAGCCCAGCAGGAACCCGTCTTCCTCCCCTGACAGAGGGGCCGGCAGTCCTCAGGAAGACTTATCTAGGTGGTTCAGGGAACCTTGGTGCCGGAAGAAGGCACTCAGGAGATGACAGGTCTGAAGAGTCTGACAAATTTTTATTGCCCCCAAATCTCCAGTCCTGTAAGTCATGAAATCAATCTCAGCTCACATCAAATAAATTATTGTCTGTTTAAGAACCAGGGAGTAGATGAAGCAAAGAGCGCTCAGTCTGCTCCTGCCTCTCCTCTCCCTCAGCTCATTATCACAGATTCTTCAATCTCCAGCTTTGCTTATCCCTTCCCAACACCAATCCCCCAGCCCCACCCCCACCCAGCTCCCCTGATAGAGACCTGGGCCAAGCGGCAGAGGGCAATTGAGGGGTTAAGCCTGCTTTTGAAGAATTGTGAGGACCACCAGGCAGGGAGGAAAGGAATTCGAACAGATGAGAAAGCTGTCATGCTTGCTGGTTGGGCAGATGAAGTGGCCAGCAATTCCTTAGAGCACTAAAGATTTATCAGCTAGAGCGAAAAAAATCAATTGGCCAGATAATCTTAGGAGAAAGAAGGACAAAAAAATAATACAAGTAAGTAGGACACGGGGCAAGAGATTTTAGGAATGACGTAGGGATGTCCTCTCTCCTCTCCCATGGCACAATCTGTGCTTTCTTCAGCCTTGCACTTAACAGACTGAATTATAGTTGTGCGTTTGCTTATGTGTTCCCCTGGCCAAATGCCGTGTCCCTGGTGACAAGGCCTCCGTCTTCGTCGTTCACCCTTGATGTATGCGTATGCCAGGCCTGGCACAATGTCTAGTACACAACAGATACTCATTGCGTATTTGTCAAGTGACTAAGGAAATGCGTGAGTGGACCGAAGTTTGAAAGGACCGACATGGACCAAGGCACACTGCTGGGCACCTGACCTCCTCAAGTCACGTCGGTCTCTCCGCAGTGAGATAGACCTTACCATCGTCGTTTGGCAGACAAGAAAACTGAAATTCAGAGACGTTAAATAATTTTCCCGATGCCAGACAGCTCATTCCTGGAAAGCCTGGAATGTAAAGCAAGGTCCGTCTGCCTCCCGAGTCTGTGATTGGTGTTGGGTTTACTCCTTATTTATAGACAATTCTTTTCGATGTGAGACCTGCCTGCCCCCTCTGAGAATGAGCTGTTGTCCTCCCTGCCCTTTTGTCACTTGGCCCTTTGGCTACACATCCTCCATTTGGTACACAGAGAAAGAAAAGAAAAAGATGGGATCTAAGCAAAGCCATTGTTTACTCATTGTCAGGCTCCGCCCCCCACTCCCCCCACTGTGTCTCCTTTGCGTGTACTTCTCCTCCCCTCAGGCTGTACACCCCCTGGGGCAAAAGCCATGTTTTGTCCACCTCTGGCTGCTGCTCCTGCAGGCACGTATAGGTACGATGGGGGTTAGAGGCAGCTTTGTCACCCTGGCTGGCATCACAGCAAAGGGCAGCAGAAGGAGGGTGCCAGGCACTTGGGGGACTGTGGCACATAAATGGGAGGACAGGAACTGCCTTTGAAGGCCCCACCAAAAAGCAGAATCAGTCTATCGGTTGTACACGAAACAGACTGGTTCACGAAGGCTGGAGGGGAGAGGAGGGAGGAGGTCAGCATCAGCACAGGTTCTCAAAACCCTGGAGCGCAGCGGAGCCAGCCCGTCTGCCGCTGAGTTCCTCTCCTTCTCCCCGGGTGGCCAGATAGCATCGGGGAGATAGCAAGGAGGAGTGTTTCCTCACTGCTGCCCAGCTGGCCTGGCAGCAGTGACCTTGCTGGCCCTTCCCAGCCCCAGCCTTCCCTGCCTTAAAAGGGGTGCTGAGGCCAGTGCACTCCTGTAACCCAGAGCATCTGGACCTCATGCCAGGCCTTTGCTGTGACTGGCACCTCACAGGGCTGGTCAGGTGCTGGGAGAGGAGGGAGCTCCTGTGAGGATGAGGAAGTGCTGAATGAAGGTTTGTAACTGAGCCCCACCTGAACACTGGCTTGGGGAGGGGCCATCTTCTCTACCAGGCCCACCCCTCCCCAGCTCCTCCTCTGGGGGCTAATTAAAGAATTCATTGGGAGAGGGCAGCGGGAACGGGGAAGAGCAGCACCCACCCATAACCCACCCCCCTTTTTGGCTTCCTCAGCTGAAATGGTCATGATCCGATAGGTCCTCAGGGTCGGGGCAAGAACGCACAAGCACGGGTGGGCCGCTCCCCAACACCTGCAGGGTAAAAGCTTTTGAATGCTCCTTTCACCGGAAAATAAAAGGGGGCTTGGCTTTCTGGGCTGACCCTGCTGGAATCTGCTCTGGCTGTTCCCTGAAGGCAGCTGCAGTCTCTCAAGGCTGTATGCGCAGGGTAGGGTGGGAGACCAGAGGCGGGGCTCACGCCACCTCGTCAAGGCCTCTTGGAAGGGGTGAAAGGGTGCAGGGTTGGGCAGAGCCAAGCAGCCAGCACCCCTCTTTTAACCCCTGGAGTGTGGGCTCCCTGAGCAACAGCTCTTACTTAACTGTTAGAATCACTCTGCGCCAGCCCTGTGATTTTCGGTCTGAATTCACCGAAGCATCCCTTAGAGCATTCCGGAAAAACCTAACCCTTCTTGCCCCTCCCTGCTGGTGTCAGTTTAAGAATAGCTACAGTGCCTGCTGAGACGTGGGGGGATTATCCACCCTCTCCCAACTTGAAAAAAAATTCTTTATGAATGATTCAGGCCATCTTTTCAAGTTTTTATAATTTTTTTGCTGACCCCTATTTCCTTTGAGAGTGGGAGTGACTGGGCTTGAAGCAAAGTCATTTTATTGATTTTTCAGGTTGGATAACTTGACACCAAACACTAAGGCAGGGTCCCAGTTATCGTGATGCTTTATGTGCAGGAAGCAGGAGAGACGAGAGGAACAGGTCCCGTCGCTGCGGCAGGAAGATTTATACCTCGGTGCCAGGCAGACAGCGCGCAGCTGGTGGATCTGGGGGAAATCACTTCTGCTACTTACCGCGCTCAGCGGATGAACGACCCCTGTTTACTGACACCAGCTTCCGTCACGCCGCTATTTCTTGTCCCCTCGGGAGGAGTGCACATAATTTTCACCATTTCTTTATTTCATTATTTATGTATTTACTTACTCTCTCCATATTCCAGGAAGGATTTGAGAAAGCCTACAAAGCAAAGAGAAAAAGGAGTGGGATAAAAATCTGTGACTGGGAAAATTCGTTTCAGAAACATGTGTCATGAGGTTCTGCCTGTTGATTGGAAATAGGCACCTGTTGGTCTCAGGGCTTTCTAGTGGCCAAATAGATTCACGTAACCCGAAAGGGCAAAGCTTCATCACCCCCCTCATTCTGGAGAAAACAAGCACTTTTTCCTGTTTCCGAGAACTCACAGAGGTTTCTTTCTTGGGTCCTAATGAAAGGACATTGGGAGATGGAGCAGCTGCCGTCTCAGTAATGTCTTCAGGCTCTTTCTTGCCTTAGTCCCCCATGCAAGAGGAGGATGTGGGGTCAGCAGAGAATTCAGGGGAAGACTCCCCACGGGTCAGGAGTGGACACGGCACATGGTACAAGTGCGCGTCTCTCTGCGGGAGGCTTGACCTGTTGATGAGCTTGAGGTCCTTTAGACCAGCTGTTCTCAAAGCATAGCCCTGGGTCTGCCGTGTCCCCATCAACCGAGGAGTTACTAGACACGCGAGTTTTCGAGCTCCACCTGGGTCTACGAATCAGAAACTCGGGGCGGGGGGGTGGAATCTAGGCTGTAACCGTTCCTGATGTGATTCGAAGACCAGTGACATAGAGATGAGTGATGACTAGCTGGCACGTCCTTCCGACTGACAATTACAGAAATGATACTTTTTGCCTCTGATCCTTTGATTAGAGCTGGGCAGCAGGTAGTTTGACGGCATATATTTTTGGCAAGAGTCTGGATAGCGAATGCTTGTGTTGTTAATTAAAAGCAGATTCATGCCCTGGCGAGGTGGCTCAGTTGGTTGGAGCATCATTCCGGTTCAATTCCCAGTCAGGGCACATACAGGAGGCAGCCAATCGATGTTTCTCTCTCATATTGATGTTTCTCTCTCCCCCGCCCCTTCCTCCCTCCCTCCCTTTCTGTCTCTTTAAAAAAAAAAAAACAATTCAATAAGCATATCCTCAGGTGAGGATTTTTAAGAAATCCTATACAAAGCAGATCCATAAACTTTCAAAACAACTCAGAGGAAGGTCTGCTTGCCCTTCTGCCTCTTCTGCAGGGGGAGTCTCCCTGGAGGTCCTCGGACTCCCTGCTCAGCTCCGAAGGCTTCCAGGGCAGGCCAGCAGGGCCCAGCTCTTCTCTCTGAAGACACCTTTGCTACACAGTGTGCTTGTCTCCCTGGCTCCTTTTCAACTGTTCTTAAGTGTTTTGTGTGTGTGTTTGTTCTTTCCTTCCTACCGTCCCTCCCAGCTCTAAAATCCTAGGGTTATTCCATGAGAGAGAAAGAGAAGAAAAAGAGCCCAGAAGCTGGAAGAGACTATACAGATCGTGTAACGCAGCCTCCGCGTTTTACAGAACGCAGGCGGCTCCAGAGCGGGGACAGTTTCCCTTCCTGCATCTCTTAGCTCAGTACCTGGCACGTAACAGGCTCTTGGTGACTCTTAGTCAAATCTGCTTGTTCGCTGTATGTAGTGTTTCCTAATTTTCACCTGCCTTACGGCATTTTATCCCCACAAATACTCAGCGGGTATTATCGCCCCCACTTTCAGTTAAAAACTGAAGCTTCAGCAGTTGGATGTTGACTGAGGTTTCCCAGCTTTCAGGAGTGCAGGTCCAGACTGGAACTCAGGCCCCTCGGCTTCTGGCTCATTCACCTTTCCCCTCTCTGCCCTTGGTGTCTCCCCTTGTGCCTAGAACCCAGCCAGCCACACACTGGGCCCCTGCTCCCCCAAAGTATGTAAACCCAGTGTCTCACTTCTGTGTAAATAGTGGCCATGGTCAGCTCAAGGGGACTGAGGAAAGGGCCTTGGCATTTCGGTGACTCCAGACAGACTCCACACCCCTTCACGTCTGAGCAAGGACTGCCGGTGTGACCTTACCAAACCTCTGCTCGCCGTAGAGCAAGCGCGGGGAGTGACGGTTCCTGCCAGACTCCTCAGAGAGGTGCAGCTGCCAGGCTATCAAAACCAGCTCAACACAAACCACAGATAAAGGCCTCTCTCATCCTCGTGTTTCTACACTTGTGGACCTAGTTCTGCACACGTATAAATGTGGGTGCATGTGAAGAGACTGCGTGTCATTTCTAATCCAGGCAAAGTGATTGGATCTCAGCAAAATTAGCCTAAACAAATGCAGCAGAGAGTGGCAGGAAGGATGACAAAGTGTCAGAATGAGGAAAGGCAAGAAATCGTTTCACTCAAGAGCATAGACAGACCCAGAAGTTCCTTTGCTGCGTGTGTTTTTCATCCTCTACCTGCTTTTGAGGGGATTGTCTTGTCCCCTCCCTTGTAACCTTTTTTGGGTTCAGGTTAGCATTTTCTGTGACTTTCCCGAAGGTCAAGGCCGCTGGTGGCCCACAGGGTGCCTTTGTAAAAGTTAAGAAAAGGCTCTCTTTTCTCCAAGTAGACTTGACCCCAAAGAGGGAGGATGGCTGAGAGCATAGAACCTGGACTGAACTCCACTCCTCACCTGCCACTCGTGTGCCACTACCGACTCACCTGTCCATGGCAGCCCTGTCTCTGTGTGCAAGCCCCGTGTGCATGACAGCCGCCAGGCCGTTGACCCCATGAGGTCCGCGTCTGGGGGTGCAGCACACATAGGGCCTAAATAGGAGCCTAGCTGTCTGTTAATGACCATTAAGTCATAGCCATCGGCAGCCTACGACAACACACACGACTGCTTGCTGAACTACGTCACACACGGTGGGCGGCCACGTCTCCCATCCCCCTGATTTTATAAGACATCTCATTAGGCAAGTTCAGATTAACAATTCATGATACTAATGAGACTGCTAGTAATAGCTAACACATATTTAATGCCATCTGCCAGGCATTATTCCAAATACCCCAGGTATTAGCTCATGTAATCCTCTCAACACTTCTGAAAGGTAGTTACTGTTGTCATCCCCATTACAGAAATGCAGGACGTCTTTGAAACACAGACAAGTTAAATGACCTGGCCCAGGTCACAGGTCATAAGTGGTAAAGCTGAGATTCCAGCCCAGGTCCAGCGTCAGAGTCTGTGCTGTTAACCACTGTGATACTCATGTAGAATGCCGGACACGCAGAGGATGCTGGGATAGCTACGTACGTTGTCAGACGGAAGTCCTCCCATCTCATTTCACCCCGCTGCACTGCTGAGGACCATCCGAGCCACCCAGCATGGGCCAGCCCCTCCAGGCTAAAGGGTGCTTCCTAGATGGGTTGAACCATCCTCTTGCCGTGAGTCAGAACCCGCCTAGCTGCCTGGGAAGTCCATGTTCTAGTTTCAAGTGGGACAGGACACACTGGGGAGAACTGCACTTGGAAGCATCCATCTTAGAGGAAGCCTGGGCTGCTGCAGCCACCACCCCTCTCCCCACCCCCACCCCACCATGGCCCCTGCCAGGAGCCACAGGCCTCCCTACTCGGCCACCTTCAGGCCAGGCCTCATTACCACTAATGATGACATGAGTGCTGCCCAAGCGCTGTCTGGGTCCCCATTAGTCCTGTTGCCACCGCTCGGCTGCACCTCTGAAATACAGACCCGCCAGTCTTCACATTTCTTGGTAATGCTCTAATGGTCCGCTTCTGTTGTCATAGCAACACCAACACCACTCCAGGAGCCCTCTGAGTACCTGAGGTGGGAGCAGAGAGGGTGTGTTTGTCCCCGTGGGTCCTGTGTGGTGGCTCGGGTGGGCATTGCTGTGACAGTGTTGGCTCAGCACAGCCAGGAGGGACCAAAGGGAAAAGCAGGGATTCTGGCGGGACTCAGGCTGGCTGAGCTGAGACTCTTCCCTCTGCTCAGGCCTCCCTGCTCCTGCTCCAAGACCCCCAGGCCTCCTCGAATCTCTGCTGTGGCTGCAGCCCACCCTCAGGGTTTCCTCCTGTGTAGGAGAGGGTGTGGGGCGGAGTCTGGACGCCACAGCTTCCTGTCCACTTTTGTGTTATGTGACCTTGGGGAATCCCTGGAACTCACTTAGAGCTGGAGACCTAAGAGTACAAGGGGTTTAAGGGGGCACCTCCTCTCTGCCCACCAACTCCTCCCTGCTGGGCAGCTGCCCTCAGGGAGTTTACAATCCATTAGAACATTCCAGAAAAGGGATTTGTCATGAAGTAAGAAGTGAGTCTCACATACCACTAAGCAGCTAGGTGCCTGGATTAATGGGGTTGGTCTCACTAGATTGTTGGCTATTTGAGTGACTTCTCGTAGGAATGGCACACACAAGACGCCTGGCTAAAGTCTCTGGGCCAATGTCACATGGGACCCGCATTCTGTGTGCAGAGTCCATACTTTCTTTAAAAATGTCTCTTTATTCATTTTGGCCTATAGTTTTAGACCCTCACAATCTTTTAAAATCTGGATTCTCACAGTCGCCATGCCCTGTTTCCGCCTTCCGTTCATACGGTCTCTGTGCACTTGATAAGCATGTATTCTGTGCTCACGCCCAAGGCCTTGAAGGCCTGGAACACATGTTCACTAAAAGCCGTAACTACTTCATTTGCA
Source organism: Desmodus rotundus (assembly GCF_022682495.2). Lineage (NCBI taxonomy): Eukaryota > Metazoa > Chordata > Mammalia > Chiroptera > Phyllostomidae > Desmodus > Desmodus rotundus. Next base: position 95,029,850 of record NC_071398.1, read on the forward strand.
TTCATTCACACAGCCCCGCGTGCAAGCTCTGTTTGCGTCCCATGAGAAATAGAACATCAGTTCCAGTGGGCTGACTCGTTTTTATTTCTCAGTGGAGTGGCAGATGACGTGACCCTGACCCAGTCACTTAACCCGTTTGGCTGTCCTTTCGGTAGATGCTCTATGAATAACAAAGTGAACTGGAATAAGGAGTTGAACTAAATGAGGTCTACGGTTAAATCACCAGTAAGAAAACACCTTGCATTGCATGGTATTTGCATGACAATTACTTCTGGAGAGACAGTCACACATTCGGCTTCCGGGAACGATTACTTTTCACTTTGTTCTTCAGACACTGCCCTGTTCACCAAAGCCAGAGTGTTGCACGCTGCCTGTTCTCCCTGGCATCCGCAGCACACAGCTTCGTGCTCTGGTGTGGTCGGCTCGTAAGGATTAGTTGTTGATAATACAGGTGAGACCCAGAAGAGATAACCAAAGATTATCTAGATCCTTGAGGATGCCTTGAGAAGCTGGATGTAAAGACTCTTGTCCCAAAAGTCTATTCAATTTTCACTGACCTTTCCATTTGTTCGTCAGTTTGGGCACTTAGAATGGAAACAAGTATTCTGCACTTAGGGGAACAATTTTTATAGAAAAACCAGTAATTTCGATTCTCATGAAAATTCTTCCCCACCCCCCACCCACTGCCATCTACTTTCTTTCCCTTTACTTTTCTTTCGGGCCAGGCCCTTGCCCTCAAGGTCCGTGTACCAATGCTAATTTCCACATCTGGTCCAGTTGCCAACCGCCCCCCCCCACAGCCTATACACACTCCCATACACTCCTCAGCGGGAGCTTTATCTCAGTATCCCAAACAAACAGGCCTCCTCCCTGACCTAAAACATCACCGGATAGACAGTCCACGTTGGAAAATGGGCCCCAGGGTCACGAAAGTCAGGGCAAGCTGCTGAAAGGTCAGCTCCAGGGTACAATTTGAACTTGGGCATAGCCATGTGCAGCTGGGCATCTTGAGACTAAAGTGGCCTTCAGGCGGGCAGTGAAGCTGAGTGCCCCCTCTGTCCACAGGATCCCAGACTGGCTCCAGGTGGGGGGACCCAGCCGTGCTTTCCCTTCCCATGAGCCTCTGGAAGCCACACAAGGACAAGTACAGAACGAAGTGACTCCTGACATCCCCTAGGAAACACTGTCTCTCACAGGAGCATCATCTGGCATCTTATAACCAGAGCTCTGTTTCCAGCCCGGAAGGGAGGGGGTGGGGGGCGGGGGGACAGGGGAGGAGGGGACTTGGCCTGGGATTCTGGGCAGCCCATCCCAGCCCTGCTCCCAGGGGACCAATGAGATAATGTTTGGGAAGCTTTCTGAAATGCTCAGAAGAAATGACTGTGAATGCAAAACGCCATTATGTGAGGGTTCGCATCTAGTTCCCAGAGCTGATAACCCTGAAATATGCATCCCTTTCCCAGTAGAAATTCTCCACCCTTCTAATCCACTCAGAGGTGAGACGTTTTAGGAAAATTTTAGACATTTCTCTTCAGTCTCTTTGGACAAGGAAGAACATTAAATAAGCACACTTTGGCTGCTTACAAAAGAGCTGTTTTGACCAAAATCATTCAAAAAGCCTGAGCTTTATGACTTCAAATTTAGCTGGTCCTTAGTTCCCACTGAGATAAATGGAGCAGTGTTCAATCTGAAGGGAAAATTGGTTCGGCAAGGTCCTGATGTTTGCGGCCGCCATTCAGGGGGTGCTGAACAGAGGCTGATTTTTTCATGACAAAATTGTTTCTTTCAGGAGAAATTATTTCAGTGACTTTCCCCACCCTGAAAAATGAAGTTCGTTATTTTGGCAATAATTCATCTTTCCAATTTGGGAAGATCGTTGATTTTCAGAAGCCGCTCAACGTCCTTTTTCTGATGTAGATTCAGTCCCCGGGTAGCAGAAGAGCCCACCGTAGAGGTCATTGCGGTGTGCGCCGCAGGAGTCTCAATCGGGAAGATGTGGGGGCCTGGCAGACAACATTGGGGGGCTGCAGGGGGAGTAGGCCGGACATCATGACAACCACCCTGGGCCTCTGGAGGGGAGGAACCCTTTTTCCTTCTACCCTCCTAGGTCCTTGACTCGGGCCCTGCAAGTCAGACTGACAGGAGCCAGACTGACACCATGGAAACAGCAGAGGTTTCTTAACACACACTGCACACGGCCCACGGGGGCACTTGGTGAAGAGTAGCTCGAAGGGGTGGTTAGAACTTGGGGCTGATGCAGCCTCTTAGAGAAAAGCCATAATTCTATAGAGAAGTGAGCAGCCCCAAGAAATGGGGTTTCGGCTTTCAGGGGCAGCAAACTGGGAAGGTCGCTATGGGGGGGAAGCATGTGGAAGGTAAGGGTTCATTAGTGAGCTGTGTTTGTGGGGACTCTTTCCGAGCCTCGTCTCCGACAATGTCCTCTCGTCTCCCTGGGGGGCTTGTTCTCCCCTCCCAGCCCCGGGCAGTGGGGCAGGGACACCTTCACACGGGAGAGTGTGGTCTGCTTTCAGGCCGAGAGGGAGGGCAGACTGCTCTTCCCATGTCTGTTTGCTGACTGCATCCCGCTCAAAATAGGCCTGTGTCCGAGCGGCATATTGAGCACCTTCCCCTCTGCGTTGGGAGCGGTAGGAAGTGCAGAAACACAGTTCTGGGGTTTCTTCCAGTTTTTCAAGGGAAGCCAGAAAACGGTAATTCTAGATGCCATCTCTCCATTTTAAATATGATTCACAAATTATTATTTTTTGACACTGTGCAGCCAAACCACACATCCCGGCCATGAGATACTGTTTTCAACTTGGATTTAAATGCACATGAACTTTCCAATGAGATTGTAGTGGAGGGGGGAAAATGAATTTTTCTCTCTTAAGACCCAAGTATCTTATCGTAACAGAGAATCATAGACTCCTGCCAGCTTCTTTTTCTCCATCTTGGTGGTTCTCTTTTTTCTATCAGCTTGCTTAGTTTCTCTCTCCGTGTCTCAGCGTCCGCATTTATGAAATCGGTATAATAAGGGCACCTACCTCCTAGGATGTTGCAATAAATGAGAGAATGTATCCAAAAACGCCAGGACACTGGCGCGTAATGAGCACTCGGTAAACGCCGTCCTTTGACCTTTGTCAGCTCATTTTTAACTAGGCGGACCCTGGCCTGAGAATCAAGTCCCCTGCCCTCTTCCATAAGAAACACCGTCCCCACTGGTTAACTCTCCTCAGGCCGATTCAGTCAGATAGTTTCATGAGCTCATCACAGACTTAGAACAGGACGACCGAACGGGCTTTTGCAAGGCAGCGCTCCTGGGAGCCAGAGGACGGGAGGTGGTTGCAAAGGCACAAGCACCCCCACTTCCCCTCATGCTTCCCAAGGAACTGGAAGTTCCTCCTCTCCGATCCTCTCCGTCCAGAACGCTGCTGCCCTGTGGCCAAGCTAGCAGCCCGGGGTGGAGGAGAGAAGTCTGAAGTGGGGCTTCATCTGGGTTTCAGCTTCGACAGTTGCCTGGGCACACGACAAACTTCTTGTATGTTTGCCATTACCTCTCATGTACAAAACGAGTGATTTGACCTGGACAATTTCCAAGCCCTGTTTATCTTTAACTTTTTCTAGTGGTTAATGAAACAAAATCCCTGCCCTCACGTGGTTGACATTTTTGCTTTAACTTCCCGAGTCTGTGTCTTCTCTTAGCACCTTCTTCTACATGACACATTCCCTCCCAATGCTAAGACCATCCAGAATCTATGGTTGATAATAATTCTTACCCTAGAGTTTGTATCTCGCCAGGAAGAATCATACTGTATGCCTGAAACAGCACGCAATTCAGTATGATATATGCTTAAGTACAAGAACAAGAGGTGCAAAGAAATTCTTTAGCAGATGGAAAGGGGAGCATAAGTTAGAGCAATACTAATAAGGGGAAGATCGGATACTGAGAGGATTTCTGATGGCCAGGAAAAGTGGGGAAAGGCAGAGGGCATCCCAGGGGGAAATAACAGCAAAAGCCAGAGCGAAGACAAGGAAAGAGCCCTTGGAAATGTCAGAAAGCCTTTGCTTTGTCTCTGCACTGACTGATACATAAATTCAGGAGAGTGGAGAAGGAGGAGAAGGTCAAAGAGACATAATTTCTACAGTCCGCAGGGTAACATTTCCAATGCCCACCAAGAAGACTCTGGAAGATCACATGACTATAACTGGTACCTATAGCTTTCCCCAGTTTCCTTAGAAAGTGTACTATGGGGCTGGAGGGACTCCGGAAAGAGAAATGTTGACATCCAGAAGCAGGAACCTCGTAAGAGATGCAAAAGGAATGGGCAGATATGTGTGAAAACAGCCCCCGCCCCCCTTATGTTGTTATTCTGACTCTTCCGAGATCGACCATGTGGCTCTATGGATGAGTAGTTCCTGCAGAGATTAAGTCTAATGAAAGGAATTCAGCACTGCAGCCGCCCCGGGTTCTGGAGTCAGGGTCGTGAACCCTTCTGCCTGTCCTTGGTCTGTTGGGGATGACACTTGGTGCCATACGAGGGGACTCCGGGAGTGTTTCTCTGTCTCCGAGAAAACCAATGGTCCTGGGCCCTGCTTGCCACACAGAAGATGCCCACCCACATCTCTGCACAAAGGAAGAAGGACAGAGACCCAGGAGGACCCTGGGCTTGCCACGCCCAGGGTCTGTGATGGGCAGGCCATTTGGAAATGTGACTGTATTGATTTCTGTTCAACCAGTAAAGGGAGCTCGTGGTGACGCAGGAATTGAGAGCCGATCAAACATGACTCATTCCTGACATTTGTCATCCCTGAAACCTGGGCCAACAGGGGTGCTGAGTTCCTGTCACCTAGGTCTATTTTCTCAGCAATTCTTTGCCTGTGGTGCCAGCCAGTGGATCTCAGAGGGGCTGACATTTAAAGGGTACCTATTTTCTCACCACCGTTGGAGGCACAAACTGTGGGCCTGGACTGGGTCAGACCGCCGTCTCCGCACTCTCTTGGGCTCCTCTGTTTCTCCGCCGACTGGCTCAGCCGGAGGCCTGGTTTCCGGGGGCAGTGTGAACAGTGGGAAGGGCGGGGTCGGAGGGTGGGGGACTGGCCTGAGCACTCCCACAGCCTCCACCTGCACCCTCCGCCTCACTCCTGAGACGCTTGGTAAAAGCAGAATGCTTTCTCTGCAAACACTGCAAACTTCAAGACACGTTCCCTAGGCCAGCTCCCTTCCTATCCAATTGCTACCCTTAGTTCCTCCTACAGAGCCATGCTGCCACCATCAACACTCTTTAGAAGACATTCAGCAGGTGGTGTCCGGGGAGAGACCCCCAGTTGGAGAGGCACGGCAGATAAATGCTTCCTTTCCGCCATGGCCAAGGACAACATGGCCTACATCCCAGCACTGTACATTGCTGGGTGCCTAGTAAAGAGCAGCCAGAAACTCCCAGAAGAACAAACATCCATGCTTGAGGAATTGTTTGTTTGACCATGGTGAGGAGCAGGCAGGAGGGCAGGAGGTGGAGGGGCTTTCAAAACCGCCGCCCAGCCTGAAACTGCGAATCGCCTCATCGGTCACACACGGGATGGTCTTCGTTGAATAGTGGTTAATAGCAGAGTGAACCAGGGATGCAATGGCGAGAGTGGTCAGCCCAGACGTGTGATGGGGGGAGAGAGCAAGCCTGAAGACCACCTCACTCCACACCCACAGGGAATGAGGGAGTGCCAGGCACCCCTCAGTCAGGTTCCCACAGGGGCGTGGCTACCTCTGTGAAGTGTCGTTAATAATCACACCACCCACAGACACACACTGGTACTGCCCAGACACCCTGTGGCGTTGGAGCTCCTCAGCTATCTGTCACTACGGACTGGGAACGGGAAGAGTGGCTGTCTGTAGCCAGGAGGTGCACTGAGCCCTGGAGGACAACCCCTCCCAAGGGGGTGTTGGGGACAGAAGTGGGGGCCAAGAGCATCTCTGCAGGCTGCAACCTTCTCTGGTGTATAGAGAACTTTGTCCAAGCCAGGGCACGGCCCTTTTTGTAGGGACAAGAGTCTCCACCCTGTAACAATAGAAGTTTACTTCTCGTTCATGTGGACGGAAGGTCAGCAGGGTCTTTGCTAATCCTGGTCATTTAGACTCCCAGGCTAAGTCAAAATCAACATATGCTTCCTCAGTTGCCACAGGAGGGGAAGAGAGTATGGTAGATGTTGCACTAGCTTTGAAAGCCCCCACTTCCACATAACTTCCTCTCACACTCACAGCTGAAGCAAGTTACAAGGCTGCACCTCACTCCAAAGGAGACAGAGTGGGACAGTTCTGCCATGTGCCCAGTTAGAGAACTAGGGAGTTTATCAACATTCCTGACCACCCAGTACATGGGGAGTACAGTACAAGTTCAAGGCCATGTTGGCTGACTCCAAAGCCCATGTTCTATCCTCATGTTATTCTGGAAGAGGAGGTCAGCCAGCTGGAACAGTCTCTGGTCCCCAGCATGCCTACCCCACATGGGGCTCGCAGAGCCTCTTCCCCTCCCTTCCCTTCGCTTCCCAGGCCGTGGCTGGAAGACAGGCACTGGATGATTGACAGCTCCCAGCAGAAGAGGCATAGAGATTATCTAACAGCATGTTCTGAAGGGGCCATGGCTGGGAGCCTGCTCACAATAGCAGTTGAAGAGCTCGTCTGCAGGCTTGGAGGGCCAGGGCCTGGAGGGTTTATTAATCCCACAGCAGTCCCGGGGCGGGGGCGTTCCTTGCTGCTGTCATTTATACCTTTTGCTGTGCTCATCCAGCACGTGGAGTCAGCTGGGATTACGTCCCAGGGACACAGAGCCCTGGCTGCCTGCCAAGCTGGGACTGCGGCGGGCTCTTCCTCCTCGGCCAGCTCCCAGGCTGTGTTGATGAAGAGGAGAGCGGAGGCAGTTCAGCCACGGAGATGCAGACAGGTGCCTCGCTTTGAGAGGAGGTGGCCAGGAGGATGTGAAATCTCGGGACGTGCCAGTCCTTCAGCACGAAATTTAAGAGCTACTTTCTCTTTGTCCCCCCACCCCCCAGCCCAGAGTGACTGACAGCACCCTCCTCAGAACCACTGTCCTCGTGCCGTCAGTCCCCACCCCCCTTGTTAGTTACCTGGTTCGATTGTTTCTTTTCCCACATGGCATGTTCCATCTGCTGTAATTAAAGTGAGTTCCGCAGAGCATAGATTCCAACTAGTGCTCCGTGGGGACCCCAGCGCATCAAGCATGTGCAAGGGGTCCAATCAGCATTTGCAGCCCCTGGCTCCTGCCTTCCCATGCAAGCTTACCTGCTCCCCTTCCCTCCTGTGCTCTCACTTTGCACTCCGGCCAGCTGGCAGGAACAGCTCATCTCACCGTTGCACACCGTGCCTGTGCCTGAGCATGCACTTCCCTGAGCCTGGGATGCCTTTCCCCTCCGCCATGCCAGCTACCTACCTCAGTGAAGTGGAGCCCTTTCTCCTTGTACCAACACTGCCCCTGGCACTTATTTCTAGTACAGAAATAATTTTATTTCAGTTGTGTACCTGTCCATCTTCCTCACTAGCCTGAGAACTCTTTGAGAATGCAGGTATGTCCCATTACTTTCCTGTCCCCTCTTGCCTTTGCCGGTGCCTGCACAGGACTGGGGCGAGCGGGAGGTGAATGAGTGAGTTTCCTGGGTAAGTGACTGAGTATGCGAGTGAATGGCAGGAGAAGTGTTGCAGATTGAATCTCTAATTTTCCAAAGCTCTGGTATTTACTTTTAGGATTACCCATGTGTCCTGAGGAACTCCTTTTTCATTCAGTTACCTGCCCTTGGGTACAAGTGCTATATTCTTTCCCAAGTTTAGGGAAGGGAAAGAAAAGAAACACAACGCCCAAATTCAGGCCGGTTGCGTGTGCTTTGCTCAGTAGCTGGAGCACCCTGTGATGGGGCCAAGATCCGCGATCGCATCTGTGTGGCTGGGTCACTTGCTGTGGATGCAGAGACAGAGGGCCACCCTTCCCCTCCCCACCTTAGCTGGTCACTGCTCAAGCGAAAGGCCTCGGTCACCGGGGACGCTGAGTGAAGAAGTAGCTCTCAGAGCAAACCCATCTCCACCCCCAGCAACCCAGAATGCGCAGTCCTAGGGGAGTGGTTGACATTTTTAGTTGAAATGAATTCTTGGATTTCTCTGCACCATTGTTGTCATAGATAAATGCCCGGGAATGGGCCCTGTGGCCACGTGTGGAGCTGCTCTCGTCTTCAGCTAAAAGGATTAATGCGGGCGAGGGGGAAAGGCACCGGCCAGCCGTGAAGAGCTTGGGTCTGGGCCCAGCGGTGCTCTCCGGCTGTGACCGGCTTACCCAGCATTCTGAGCTCCAGGATACCCACATGTAGCAGGAGAGGGTTAATTTACAAAATATGGTTTTCAGGCCTTGTGTCACGGAGCCCTAGGGCGGCCGGCGGGTTTCTCAGGGGTCACGGATGGGCCCGTGAAGGAGCTGGCTCCCCCCCGTACCTCCTCCAGCGCGGCCCGGCCAGCATTGTTTCCTAGATCCCCCAGCAAGGTTTGTTTTCTTTGAAAGGGGGGTGGGGGAGTTGCAATGCTTTGACAAAAATGGCATGAAATACTGCTCTGTATAATCCCGGTAATCCAGGCTGTTCTAAGTGACCTTTAGGCTGCAGCTTTAAAGGCGCCAAGTCGGCCTCACCTGCATCTGTAGGGTTTGTTCGTTTGAGCCCATAAACTAGGGCTCAAGGCTGGAAACACAGAATGACGCTTGAATTCTCTTATCCTTTTACTTTATGAACATCTCTGTCTCAAGAAATCACTCAAAAGTAATTACACTGTGATCACCACAAAGTGTTGACAGAGGCCAATAAGCACTGATCCAACTGCTTATTCAATGCTCTATCCCCTCCTCTGTCCCCATCAAGTGGCCACGCAAAGTCTTCTTGAATTCTTCCAGTGACTGTGAACTCACCGCCTTCGGTCGCATCTGACATCAACTCCTGATTCCTAGAGCTTGGCCTCTTCAGACCAGGCAAGAGAAGCTCAGTCCCCCTTCTCATAATTGGCTGCTTATCCTCACCAATAGGACAAGCGAATCACCCCACCCTCTAGCTCCTCTCTTTGCACGTAGGTTTCATTTCCTTCCCCACGCCAGTGGCCCTCACTGCTGGTTTTCCTCTCTCTAGGGAAATGCGCCAGAGTGGACTGTGACATCCTGCAAGGCTGACCGAGCCGGGGGGAGCACAACAGTTCTCTTTTTCTTGTCCAGGGCTTTTCAACACTTCCCAATGTTAGAATCGCCTGGGCAGCTTTTGAAAACAAAATATTCTTTTCCAGCCTTCATCCTGAACAGTTAAATCAGAAATTCTGGGGCTGTTGTCTAGGTTCTGACATAAAAAAAAAAAGTCCAAGCAATTCTTCTGTGTGGCCAGAATTCACTGCTTTGACACTAGGTACAAAGTCCTCGATTCTCGCTCTGCTTGACCAGTGGCCCATTGGAGCATATACCCAGCCTGGTTCGGAGGTACATTTCAGAAAAGGGGAGAGATTCATCGTTTGAGTATCTTTTACACATAAATACTGAGCTAGGCATGTAGGGACATCACTCCATGCTTCATTGCGAGTTAGGTGTTTTTTCCCCAAATTCACAGAGGAGAAAACCACCCCTGATAACATCCAGCAATTCACAAGTTAACTCAGCTCGACAAAGGGCGGAATGGGGATTCCAGACCTATTTGAGTGAAAGCCTGCCATCTTTTTATCACGCCACTTTGCTTTCCCTAGTTTAATTAAGGTAATAATTATTTATTAAGAATCAGTTCCTGCCACATGCTAGGCATGTCCTAGGCCAGCAACTGTTGGGAGCTGGCATTTGGGGGTAATCCGCCCAGCTCGACAGGACACAGAACATTTTCTTTTTTTCATTCCATGATTTGTTTATAGGTTCGTTTTCTTGAAGGAAAAATCATGTCAACGTAGTGCAGGCTTCGTAGGGAAATAAGTCTGTGGTATTTGGCTGTAAAATAAATGTCAGAATAAAATGTTTGAGAAAATAAAGAGCTGTATATGAAATCGCTTCCCACAGAGCTGCAGGGTGCTGATAGGGTGTTGCTGGTGTTTCATTATTTAAGGCAAATTCAGTGCCTAAGGAAGGAGCTGCTGTTCCCCCCGCCCCCTGGCAGCTGCTGACCCCCAGAGCTATGGTCTCCCTCTCAGGAGTGATGGCAGAGCAAATTCCCAAGGTCTTGCCCGCCAGGTTCGCCCGCCCCTTAAAGACCATCTCAGTCGGGTACGCGATGTGACCAGCAACCAGTGGCTCTGCGACTCTTCCCACCAAAGCTTCTGGAGCAAACTCAAATAGGTTGGCCACTTTTTTCACCTTAGCCTGACTAAGCTGCGGGCCGTTTGTGGGGGCTACTTAGAGGCTGACAGTACTAGCCAAGGAGAAACAACGAGGTAAGAACAAAGAAAGTCGAGACAAAAAAGGGAGAAGAAACCGAAGTGACATGGAGAGCAGGGAAGTAGCGACGATGAACGGTGTGTGCGGAGCACCGACAGCACTAGCTGGGGTCCCCTGGCCCAATGCCCGCCTACCCAACATCCAGCCCTTCCCCAGGCCGAAAGCTCCCTGTCCTTCAGACAGCAGCCGAGAACGCCCCCCTGGCCTAGGGGCTGCCCCGAGCACCAGAGACAGGGACATGGCTCCTCCCACGCCCTCTCAGCACTGTACTCACCTTGTCGTGGGACACAGCATCGACGCTGACTCCTCCTCCGTCCTCAGGCCTTCTTGACTGCGTCCTCCGGTGAGTGACAGGTGTGCCCGAGCTTGTGCGCACCTCAGCACTCGGGGCATCTGGGCAGCTGGAGCCCTGAGCAGCCTGCTTTGGTTGGCCGGTATGTGGCAAAACTACACTCTGTGTGCCATGGTGTAGAAGATGTTAGGAACACCATCGCAGACTGCTTGGTGAGTGACAGGAAGGAAGGGAGAAAGCAAGGGAGGGAAGGAGGCAGGCTGGCTGGCTGGCTGGTTGACCCAGGTGGGAACAGGTTTTCAGCAACTGGAGATACTTGCAAACCACCACCTACCCCCCAGGCAGTTCTGCAGCAGGGTCTGTCCAGGTCTGAATTTGTAACACATGACATTCACAGTCTCCTGGTCTTTTGGGCCAGACTGACCTGGTGGGAGCGGCATGGGCTTTGGAACCGGAAAGAGGGACGTGTGAGTGCCAGCTTGAAGGCACGATGTGTAGGAGCCCACCCGAGACATCTGACTTCTCAGTGCCTTAACCAAGGTGGGAACAGTAATGGCTTGGTTTTCAGGCTAGCACGGGAGTTAGAAGGTAAGGTTTTGCAGAACTCTCGGTGCACGGTAGACACTCAGCGCTTCCCCTGAGATGTTTACAGGCTGTTTCCAAACCCCTCCAGGAACCAGTTTTGTAGCACAAGGCGGTTAACATGGCTTAGTGCGTAAGTCTCAATAGTTGACCTCAAATCCTGGTCCCTATTTGTTAGTTCTGTGACCTCAGGCAAATTACTTAACCCTCCCCCAGCTCCCATGCGTCTGCTCTGCTGCTGCTGCTGCTGCTGCTAAATCTGTGAGATGCGGGTAACTGCACCAGCCTCACCCAGTTGTGTTCAGAGGATGAATGAGCGGACGTGGGTTACCGAGCATGCCTGCCCCTCGTAAACACTCGTGTGCATGCTCAGTCTTGCCGTGATGACCCGGTAGGGGACAGCTGAGGGTGGCCAGTGCTGACGGGTTGGTGGGAGACATAAAAAAGTTCATTTGCAGTTAATATATATTCAGCTGCACTAATTAGCACAAGCCCCGAAGCCTAAAATAATTAAACCAGCCTTAAACGTAAATGAGGCCATAGGCTCGGAAGGATGCCGAGATCGCCTTTTTCGGATGATCGTTCTAACTGCTCCAAGAGTGGAAATGCTGTACACACCAAGGTTGTCTGTGAGCCGAGGTTTGAGCACAAGACAGCAAGTGTTTACTGTTGTAATGTTCCGCTCTTCCGAGCCCATTATGTGGTAGACACTCTCCACACGTCACACATTCAGTCTTTGCAAGCCACCTGCACTCATTTCCGAGGGCTGTCATAACTCAGTCCCCAAAACTGGGCGGCCTAAAACAACAGAAGTGCATTGTCTCACAGGGCCAGCAGCCCAGAGCTCCGAGCCCGGCTGTCAGCAGGCCCGCGGGCTCTCTGACGGCGCCAGGGGAGATGTCTTCCCGGCCTCAGCTCAGTGTCTGGTGTCTGTCACCAGTTCCTGGCAGCCCTTGGTGCCCGGTGCAGCATGCAGGCCACAGGCGTCGTCTCCCCGTGCCTCGTCACACTGTCTGTCCTCTGCGCGTCTGTCTCTAGGACCTTGTTTCCTCTTTACAAGGCCACCCATCATACTGGGTTAGTGCCCACCCTAGTGACCTTAACTTCGTTACCTCTGGAAAGACTTCATTTCTAAATAAAGTCACGCTCCCAGGTACTGGGGCTCAGGACTTCAGCGTGTCTTTTGGGGAACACAGTTGAGCCCCTGCCACCACTCTTTGAGGTTTGTGTCTCCTCTTGTTTTACAGATGAGGTGCTTGACCCTCAGGGGGACAAGGAATGTGTCTGGGTCATGTAGCCGGGGTTTGGGGAAGCCCCCTGTCTGTCAGACCCAGTCTCGACCCCACACGGCCCCGCCTGTGTGTGCAGGTGCCTCTGGTGTGCGCGGTGCCCGGGTGACACCCCTCTTGACACTAGTCGAGCCTCACTTCACTCGAGCACATACGTATCTCCATCTGATCAGTCCCTTCTGTGACCTGTGCATGAACTGCTCAGTTGAAGAGGTCCCTGCTTGTTTGGGGCTCTGTGCAGGGGCTGGTACTCACTGTGCCAGCCCAGGTACAGCCAGAAGATGCACTGAGACGATGCAGGGGTGAGGGGAAGGTTTACGGCGAGAGGGCCTCTTGCTTCTGCCGGGGCTTGACGGTGCCTCCTGATCACTGAGCATCAGCTTCCATCTCTGCGGCACCTTCCCAGCTGACCACGGGCCCACCACGGCCCCCATGACCACACCACGCAATCTCACTGCGTCCTGACCTACCAGGGCCCTGGGATCAGGCCCCCACCCATCACCCTCTGCTGCTGGCTCAGCTCTCGCCTGGACCCTCCTGCTCCTGGCTGCTCTCTCAGGCCTGCTGGCTCTCAGATTGTGTCCCCTTCTGCGTTCTACTGAGGCACAGAGGATGGCCTCCATGTCCGCTAAGCCACAGTGGGGGCCAGTGGTGGGAGGTACTATGTACTCAGGAGCTCTCACTGCCTACAACTATCCTGCCATCCCTTCCGTCTGCACAACTCACCCCCACGAGGGTGGGGGCCTCTGTGCCCGTGGTCCAGGCAGGAAGCATGGCAAAGGCCCCCGCCCCGTGTGGGGGGCTCCCTACCACCCCCTCTCCCAGAGTTTCAGCCTCAAAGTGCAACGTGGAGCATGATCACCACTTGCATTGAAACTCTTCTGTATTCCTCTTCCCACCTTCCTCAGCCCCCCACCACTACCCCAAGCCCCCCAAAGTTTCTTATCTGCTCTCTGCATGATACAGGAACGCTACAGCCTTGGTGCTTCCCTCTGTCCCTGCTTTGTGGGGTAAATCCCGTGCTCGAGTCCTCTCTCTCAACGGTCCAAGCTAGGTGTTTGGTACTAAAACAACAGGGCAGCGAGGCCCCGAGCCTGACTCACACGATAGCAAGCTTGGCTTTCGAGACCTCAAGGTCAAGCACCCAGGCCTTGGCTCTCCAGTGGCGCTAGGGTGTCCTGGGGCCATTAGCCTCAGCCTGACGGTCTGGTTTCAATGGTGAAGGAGTTGTAGGGGAAACAGGAATTACCTGGAAAGGAAAATTCGTGCGGTGAGATTTTAGAATAGTGCCCCACTTTTATTTTAGTGTTGAGATTTTGCAGCCAAGAAAAGGATTTGTGAGTTTACTTGACACCACCTAGAATTTGTGAGTTTACTTGGTTGAAGCATCATTTTAATGAGTCCTAGATTCTGGCCTATAGGAGTTGATTGGTTTTGCTGCCGTTCAGGGCCAGAGAGAATATCTCTAATTCTGGCCCTCCACATCCCAGCCATGTGCTCTCTGTCCCCAGAATGTGGAAATAGATGGATGAGGACAAGCTTGTCCACGGCCACACGTGATGGAACGTAGTGAGTTGTCACTGAGTCACTAGCCTCTTCTTCCTTTATTATCAAAGGACATGCCACTTGCTGCCTGCCACCAGCACCATAGACCTGATCATCTTGCCCAGTCTCTGTAATTTTACACAGGTAGCAATGGAGCCCTAAAAAGAAAAATTGCCCCAAAGATTTCAAAGCTTCATTGTAACGAAGTCACAGCAAGGAGCCCTGCACACAGCTGAGCGCCACGGCAACCACAGCTCCCAGCTGTCATCTCCATCACCCCTGCCGCCACAAGCATTCCTTAGTCTTGCCAGCCTATGGCTTGGTTTTTGACTGCAACTACCCAGCTCGGAGATGGACAAGTGCAAATACTTGATCCCAAGAAGTCCCAACCCACCTGCTCATGGCTACCGAAGACAGGCTTTCTCATGAGCCAGGACCTCAGCAGCTCTGCTAGGAGACATCAGCCTACTTGCCCAGGAAGGGTCAGTTCTCCACTCAGATGACCTCGCCCCCCCCCCCCCCCCCCCGCCCTTTGTGAGCGTGGTGAGTACAGTGGGAGCGGGTCTTGGTGCGTCCATGGCGCACCGTCAGAAGGCCCCTGCTCCGGAGGAGGTAGCTGGCACACACAGACAGGTGGTGAGGACGAGGCTCCCTGACTTCAGTTCCAGCCAGCAGACATTGCTCCAGCAGCAGCAGGCTCGGCAAAGCCCGGGTGGGCCTTGGCACGTGCAGGCACTTCTGTGGACTTTCCGAAAACAGCTGCCAGCTGAAGCGCCCTCTCTCGAGCTTTCAGTCCCGGCGGCGGACTGGCAAGGTTCCAGTGGGTGAGCCTGGGGGCAGCTTGCCCACGGCCCGTCCGGTCGCTCAGAACTGTGCACCTTTTCACTCCATTTTTGTCCTCAAAGCAGAGACCCCTGAGGACTTGAGATGCTCTGTCCCTTGTGTAAGAATATGCAGGAGCTGCCCACCTCTCCATGGGGAGAAAACAGTAGTGAGAACTTACAATGCAACTGGGGCAAATAGACCCACATACCATAAAATGGGCAGGGGGACAACGCAAACTCTTCTTGATTTGAAAACCCTTAAATGCCCCCCCAACACACACCACTCACCTCACCCTTTGTGCAGGTAAGATCAGGTGAAAATAAGCGTCACACAGAGTCTTGAAGGTAACAGAGAGTACAGCACAGAAGGTCTTCTTTGAAAGGGGGAAGCAGAATCCCACAAACTTCCTTTTGCTAAAAGTTGCAGAAGGTGGAGGGTTTGTTCCGTGTGCACAGGGTGATTATAATGTAATAAGACTGCTATTCTTGTGTGGCTCATTAACCAGCCTTAAAGATAATTCTGAGAGAAGTTCAAAGGATATTCTGAGCTGCTGGAGAACCAGGGAAGGCCTTACTTTGAATGACAGTCCTCCCTTGGATCTCGGTGGAGTTAATTACATTTCATATGCAGATAGAGTCCCCCCTTCCCCCCCAGGTGTAGTGTTGGGCTTCCTCCATTCCTTCAGATGGCCTTTCGGAGCTATAGCTCCGTGCCAGGGCTGCTGGGCAGACAGAAAAGGCAGGCCTGGCTCTCCCGCCCCTGCTCTCTTCGGAGAGAGGTTAGACGGTGCTCTTCAGTGACATGGCATTTAACTGACAGCACAAGACAGAATTGTCGAAGTAATCAGCCACACCTCACAGGAGAGCATCAGGCTCTCCTGTGTCAGCTGCCAGGGCTGCCTCCCAGAGGCTGCTCCCCTGAATCAGTGTCTAAGAGCCAGGTGGGAGGGGTTCTTGAGGTGGACTCTGCAGGTGAAGAACTGGATGGTGGGTCCCTCTCTCCAGCTTT
This sequence comes from Desmodus rotundus, assembly GCF_022682495.2. Lineage (NCBI taxonomy): Eukaryota > Metazoa > Chordata > Mammalia > Chiroptera > Phyllostomidae > Desmodus > Desmodus rotundus. Next base: position 95,045,827 of record NC_071398.1, read on the forward strand.
CCTCTCCTTTCCTTAGGCTGTTGGGACCTCAGCATCTTTTATGGGATCTCTGATGTGTCTGAGTTGCCGTGGGGACCAGTATCCTCCCTAAATACTAAAGCTGTCTCATGGGACGAGGGGGAGGGAAAGGCACAGAATGATAAGAGGCAGGGCCCACAGGGGGACGAGGATACACATTGGGCGTTCCCAGGAGAGAGGACTCTGGAGAGAAGAGGGCTCAGGGTGCTGTTGGCAAGAAGGCAGCCCGAATGGTGTTTCTCCCAACCCTCGCCGCTGTAATTCCAGGAAGACCCGCGCCGTGGGCTCTCTGTCCCCTGCCCCATGTCCTCTGTCATTTTACCCAGCACCAACCAAAACTCTGTTTCTACTTCCTCAAAACCCTCCAGGGGTGTCACTGTGCAAAGTTCTGACCTTGACAAACCCAAACCACCTTGCCCACTCTTCCTACCCCCTGTCTCCTCTGCCACCATAGTGCACCTGCCAGGGCCCCAATGCACCCTGTGTTTCCCGGCTCCGGCCTCCCCTCTGCCTGGAGGCCTTTCTCACCTGCCGTCCTTCAAGCCCCCTAAAGCTCACCTGCCACACGCAGTAAGCTTTCCTCTCTGTCTCTGGTTCCTCATCATTCCCACACGCGGTGGCCCTCTGGCCGTGCTCACGTAAAGCCTGTGCTGTCTCACGCTGGTTGTGTGTGGGAAATCTGGGAGGGAGGGCGGGCGGGCAGGAAGAAGGAAAGGAGGAAGGGAGACAGGGAAGGCTCTCCTCGTCCTTTAGCTCTGAAGAAACAGGACTGGTGCTGGGAGGTGATGAAAGGCCCCGAGTCCATTTTGTTTGCTTAGTTGAGAGAGTTGTATGGATAAAGCTCTGAGGCAGGGCAGGGTGCTTCCTGCTGTGAGAAGGCAGAGAGCCCCTGCATGGGGTGAGCTGAGCCAGGGCCTCTGATGACAGCGGGGTCCCTGGCAGGAAGGGGGGGCGGGGGGCTTCTGCTCAGAAAGACCCACACTCTCTGGGGGTGGGCACAGTCCTACCACTTGGCTCAAGCCTCAGAGCCCTCAGAAGTCCTCCTTCCCCTCAGCCAGCCACAGGAGGACACGCTAATTGCCATGCTGGCTGTCATTTAAATTCCTCTCAATGGCAAGCGCAGAAAAGGTGACAAAATCCCTACAGCACGTTGGTTTGTTTTCATTCCAGTTTAACTCCAGGGATTCCTCATTAAGCCGCATCACCGTTGCCTCCAGGGGCCAGAGCCGGAGCAGGAGGCAGCGAGCCTGGCGCTGCACCCAGGGTCTCCCTCTGCACTCCCAAGAGGTCACCCACAGGGACCTGGCATCTCTTCCTCCCCTCTGCTCATCGGGGCATCTGTCTAGGTAACACTGACGCTCTGCCTGCCTGAGTCACTTTCATGCTCTCTTCACTGGGCTCTTTACATTGCTTGTATTTTCTGCCTGTCCTGCTCTATGGCCTCTTTCCATCCACAGCGTCTGTCTGTTCGTGGTCTGGTCTGTCTATATTCCCCTGCAGTGTTGTGGCTCTCTTCCCACTTAATCTCTTTTATCATCTCACTTACCTTCTCCACCTCTTGCTATTATCCAGATACCTATCTATTAAATGCCCCTCAGTCCTCCCCTCTGTCTCAGCTTTCACTGTGATCCTCTCCAGGTTCCATGGCTACCTACATGCCCGCTTCCCTTTGCCCCCACGTCCTGCACTTGACAAGTGAGCCAATTAAACTGCCCTAGGAGGGTGGGGCTTGCCCAGCCAGGCACCCAGGACCACGCCCCACGAGTCCTCCCCTTCTGCTAATAACCAGAGCTAACGCATATTCAGCACCCACCTTGTGTCGTGCCCTGAGCTAGGTCTTCATTTCCTGCTTCCTACAACTTTTTGAGGCGATTTCCCCGACGTTAAGGAGGAAGCCTGGGTTTCAGGAGGTGGAGTAACTCGCTCAAGGTCACACACTTCCCATGTGCAATATTGACAACTGGCTCTTAGCTATCTGCATGGGCAGCAGCGTGGATAATCTCCCCCTGCAGAAAGTGCGGACCTCATTTCTAACAGGCTCCGAATATTGCATCCAGGAAGCGGGCTCTCCTCCCGCTGCTGCTGCGCTGTGGCTGCTAGTCAGTACAGTGCAGGAGAGGCCAGTGTAGGCGATGGTGTTCTACCATAGCGTCTCCACGGAAATGGTAATGCACCCAGACAGTAGTGTCGCTGGGGCGGGGAGAGCCGGCATGATGGCTGCTGGCCTCGTCCCCAGTCTGCCCTCGTCCCCAGTCCCTCACCCCAGCCCTGTAAGGCGTGTCTGTCCCCTGGGCACCACGCCGACCCAGGCTTGTGGGGGGTGCTGAATGATGCCTGGTGAAAACCAAAGGTCAGTTATCCAGGATTCTAGGGTAGCCGCCGACAGGTGATGGAGGGTAATTGAGTGGCCGCGGGGATTTTGGCCACGGGAGAGCCCTGAAGGGACCTACCATGGGATAGCTGGAGAGAAGTGAATCCTCAAGCCTCTTGGTTAAGGGGAAAAAATGAGTCTACTCCCAGACCTGTGAACTCCTGAAACAGGAATCCCGAAGTCAGAGAAAAGCAGCAATAAAACAGAACCCCAGGCAAACTGCAGGGGGAGTTCTTGAACTCCTGAAGGCAGCGGCCTCAAATTCTTCCCTGGGGTCCCTCGTGCTCTAGAGTTGAGTGCAAGGCACCCCCTCCTCCTGTCCCCTGAGCCCACCTCTTATGCAACCATCTCCATAGATTCCTTATCCCTGTCCGATTAGCATGACACAAGGCCCCCGGTCATACCACATCTAGAGAAGTGAACTGGGGCCTCAGGGGGCTTGCTTGAGAAAGGAGGGACGTCTTTCTTTGCCTGGTGTCGAAGGCTTTTCTACTTGTCCTTAAGGATTTCACAGAGCCTGGTGGTGAAAAAACACATGAGCCTCAATGACTACATCCGAGCAGAGAGGCGACGAGCACTGAAATCAAGGGGATTGCTGTGAACTGGGAGCGCAGGGGAGAGGGGACGTCTGGTATGGAGGACCGAGAAAGGCTTCAGGAAAGGGTAGCATTTAAGCTGGGTCTTGAAAAATAGGATTTACGCAGACGTTCCAAGGGGAAAGATCATTGGCAAAGGCAGAGAAGTTCCTGGAGTATTTCCAAGCCTGGGGAGAAGGGATGGGGTGGCGATGGAGGTGGAGAAAAATGATGCTTTTCTGTGAGTATCTCACTTCACTAACTATGAATCCGTGGAGGCGGCACACGTTTCTGTAGCTGCTGTGTCTAGCACGGTCATGGCTGGTGCTTACGGAATGCTTCCAGTCATCGGTGGTGTAATGACCATGGCAATGGCGTGTGTAATGGTGATGCTGATGCTGCTCACTGGGACTCAAGCTGCCGTCACCATAAGGCTGAGGGCCAGGGGCCAGAGCCTGGGAAAACTGAGTGAATTTCTGACTGTACTTCCTCCTCTTGCTTTTTCCAAGCCCTGCTCATCTGACTTTGCATCTTTTCCAGGAAGAGCAGTTGGGGTGTTGCCAAACTGACTGGGATCCCCTGCCCAGGGTGATAGACCCTGTCACCGAAAAGTAATTTCCTTTGCAACTTCCGTCCAGGGACATCCCGCTGCTGACCACGGCAGGCTGGGCCAGGCTGTGCTGGTGAGGCCGTCCTGCCGCCACCATGCCGGGGCAAGAGGAAAATGCTCAGCATTTTATCTCATGTAAATCAGACTTTATTTGCTCTGGTGACAGGTTATTACCTTCTGCAGGAAATGAGGGGAAAAAACAGCTGCTGGCTGGAGACATGGCTCCCCAAGTGAGGATGTGTCCAAGAGCATCCCAGAGCCTCGCCCCATCCTTCTCCTGCCCCCGCGGCTCCCGCCCACTTCTCTGCCAGCACTGGCGGTCTCCTGAGTGGGTCCACTTTGTAGCACTGTCCCCATAGCTAAGCATCTGTTTACACCAACTGCCCCTCGAGCATGTGTCACACAGCCTCCCGAACAGAGTGGGTGGGCCCTCTCCCCCCCACCCCCAGAATGTTCCATATGCTTCTGTCCACCTCGCTGAACTCAATCCATCCTCCATGGCCCAACTCAAGACCAAAATTCCCAGGAAGTCTTCCTTCTCCACCCATCTGTGGCGCTCTCTCTCTTTCCTTTCAGTTGGTTTGTCCTTACCTCTGGCCTACATACAGCCTCGGCTGTCCGGACTGATGTCTACCAGCAGCCAGTACGTTTATGGAGACCCTATGTGCTTAAAGTGGCGGTTGGCTCCCGCTGTGGAATCTACCGTGTGTGGGTGGGTGCACACGTGCCTAGGCCACAGTCTGCCCTCAGCCCGCTCACAGCCTGCTTAGGGGGCTAAGTTAGGCACATGAAGAAAAAGCCAACCATCACTCTTAAGTCCATAATAGATGCTCAGTAAATGTGCTAGGTGAGGATAAGAATGTATTAGTCAGGATAGGCTAGGTTATGCTAAAGCAAGAAATGACTCCCGAATTTATTTCTTGTTCGTGCTGCCTGTCCGTTGTGGTCAGCTAGCAGACTCTGCTCACTGCAGTCATTCAGTGGCCGCCTGCCTGAACGCTACATGGGAGGAACTCACGTTGGCAAGGCAATAGAGCTCTCTCCTGGAAGTGACACAAATCATCTCCAGTCACAAGTCACGTGGCTCCACCAACCATAAGGGGGCCAGAAGGTGCAATCCTACCATGTGTCCAGAAAGCAGAGGGCTAGAAATACTCGGTGAATCCGACCAATAGCTTGTTACTAAATTTCGTGAGGCACGAGCTATGTCTGTTTTGTCCACTGCTGAATCCCTAACGCCTGGCACACAGAGACTCAATAATTACTCAGGCTGATGGCCAGTGCTGGGTCTGACCCTCTGTCTCAGTGCAGAGCTGAGCTGTGTGCTTCGTTGGCCTGGAATCGCCTTCCGTGCCTCTGTAGGCCACAAGCCCTTGGGGCAAGGCGGCCGCGCCTTCGCTGCTTGTGAGCCCTTACACACAAGGGCAGTGTGGCTTAGGCGACGTGCCCTCTGCACCACAGGAGAGGCAGGAGAGGAGGGGCTCCCTTATCTGTTGACACTGTTCTTTATGATTTGGAAAGCAGACACTTCTTGAAAAATATGTATATGTATGACGGTGTGTGAGTGTGCATGCGTGCGACAGCTAACACTGGAAGGGGGAAGGCAGACGGTAGCTCTGTATTTTCTCTCTCATATCTCCCGCTAGTTGTTCATCAGCGTCGTGTTCGATGCAGTCCTTGGTGGGGGGAGAAGACCCTGAGAGATGGGGGAGGGGTGGCCCCTCCTTGGGCAGCTTTGTCTGTTTCCCTACTGTGGTGCTTCATACTCTCATCTTTTCTTCCCCTCGGTCCTTTCTCCTCTCCTCTCTTCTCCCTCTTTTATCTCCGCACTGGTTGCCTTATCCCTTCCTCCAAGGTCACAATGCCAGGTGGAGAAGAGGATGGGGAGAAGACAGGGCCTGAGTCAGGAGTGTGGAAACGGGCCTGGGGGCTGGCTCCAGATTGGCCAGCATTTGAGGCCACGGTCATGGCTTGAGTGTCCTTGTCATGGTCACAGTGTTAGATACACCTGCTCAGGTTTGGGAGCCCTGGTAGAGGAAGTTGGGAGCAGAAACCACTTGAGGTCCTCTCCTCACACCACCGCCCCTCGTGTCAGGATCGATCCCACAGCTCATGTCCAGGGACAGGCCCCTCAGCTGCCTATCCCACAGCCAGGGAAGCGGGGGAAGGCAGGCTCTTCCGCTGATCTTGCCGCAGCCTGCCTGGGCTTTTACAGCGTCATTGATTAAGAGCTGCCACTCAGAGAAGGCAGAGCCAGCCCAGCATCTCTGCTGCCTCCACAGCCTCCATCACTGGAGGGCTGCCAGGCTTACCATCTGTACCCCATGGGTAGGGGTATGTGTTGCCAGTTTCTGCATCAGCCCCCTCCCCAGGCCCCCGCCCCCCGCCTGGGCTGGGGACCTGCCAGGGCCCCAGACTGCATCGTTCAATTGGAGAAGCTTTGCCAGGTTTGTGGCTGGTAATTTATGACCTTCTTTAGCAACATCTATCACGCTGTACAGTCGTTAATCCCAGAGTCTTTGCCCACTTTGCAGAAAATAGCTTGCAATTCCTTACAGTGTAGCATTGGCTGACTCACCTGTAGGGCTGTCAGGCTGGGTGGGAGTGACAGGCTGCTCTCTCCATACTTCTTTCTGTCCTACTTAGCTTTGGTGAGCCAGGCCTTCTCCTTCTAGAAATGGCAGCGGGGACCTTCATTGCCAGCGACTGTCCTGCTCTCTCCTGCTACCGCTGAGGTGACAGCTCTACCCTCTGTGCCTCCTGGGACAGCTGTGGGGGGCCGTGGGACAGTGGGCTCACAGCTCCAGCAAGGGCAGAGCCTTCCAGTGCTGTGAAAGGCAGAGCAGGTCCAGCCCACACAAACCCCTCCCTTCTCATTCAGTGCTGGAGGGGGTGGGGTGGCCTGAGGGTGCACATTCCCACTCAAACAAGTCCATGCTGTGCGGAATACTTCTGTGCTCAACCCTGGCTTAGGCACCCTAATCAGGGGGTTGGTCTGGACCTCTGAAAACTTCCAGGAAGGCAGACAAAATGATACATAAATAATATGTAAATGCATTTGACTCCTGGATGAATCACACTGTATTTTGTAGCCAACTCTTTTAACTTGAGCTATTCCAGCATTAAAATTAAGTCTCCTTCTCTCAAGGCATATGTCTGAACGAGGCGGTAGCTTGGGAAATTCTAAATCGTGGAGAGGAAGCTTGACAAGATTTGGATTGTGATCATATGGTACCTAGAGTATATGTGAATGAATTAAAAAAAATTTTTTTTTAATCCTGGAGAAAGATGGAGTGAGTCCTATTGCAAGGGAAAACACCAAAATGATAAAAAGGTTAAATTCAGTTATTGGGACCTGTGTGTGTGTGTGTAATTTATTATATACTGTATGTACATATAATACATATGTGTCATAAATTGTCCCAATTTATTGTTTTCCCCAAATGTATTATTTTCCTGTGTTTTCTACATCTCCTACGATAAACATGCCTTTTCACACTGGGAGTGAACCCGCACACCACCAATGAACGGCAGTGCGTGTTGTGCTTGCTGGGTTGACTGATGGGACGGACGCCCAAGGGGTCCGACCCTCCCCTGCACGCTCCGAGGACCAGGGGGATATCAAGAGGCAGGCTATCTGTCCATTTCTTCTCCTTGGCCCGTTCTCTCCTCAAGTACCCGAACCTCTCTGGTGTCGTATTCGACCTTCTGACTGTAAATACAGGAAGAAAGTCTCTACTGCTGAGGAACCGGAAGCCTCCCCAGGGCAGATGTTGTATTCTCGGTGGCATCCCCCGCGCTCGGCTCCGGCTGCCCCAGAAACATCTGTCGAACAGATGAATGAGTGAATAAAGTGACCGTGGCTGCTTTTCAATTCGAACAAGACAACAGAGGAAGTAAGTTCAGGCTGACGGCACTTTGCTGTCCCTGCTGTGAACTTCATCGGTGTCAGTGCCGTGGGTCCGGGCACGTGGCACTTGTTCTTGTCCAGGCTGGGTGTGGGCGGGAAGGGCATGTCTGCATTAGGACCACCGGCACAGTCAGGTCCCCCCGTCAGTACGTGGCTCACCTTAGGGCATGTGTTTGCTTGTTTGTCACAGTCGTCACTCTTCAGTGGAAGGCGAGTGTGTCCCATTGGCTTTAGAGCTGACGTGCTGCTGTCTCTGGGGCCCCTGGTGCTGCGCCAGGGCGTCTCTGATGGTTCATCCGTACTCGCTGATCCCTTTGTAACGTGGCCTCTGTGGACACGTGACTGGAGTGGTGCTGACGCTAGACTCCCTGACGCCAGGGTGGGGAGGGGTCTTCAAGAGTCTTCGCAGCCCAGTCCTCTCGGGTATAGTCAGCCGGAACATAGAGCAAGGTCATCAAACGCATGTGCACGCACACATGCTCTAAACAGTAAGGAAAGCAGCTCCCTCCTTCAGCCGCCTCCCCCTCCGACCCCAGCTGCAGGCAGTCGGCCCTTTAATCAGAGTTGGTTGGGTGAGAGGGATGGGAAAACTGTGCAAGCAGCCCTACCCTCAGCCTGAAAGCTGAGGTGAGTTTGAAAGGTTTATCCTGGGCCTCAGGGGACATTCACAAAGATCACACATCAGCAGTTCGGTCGTCTCCCACCGAAGGGTCAGCGATGAAAGACACTGAGTCGAAGGGCCAGTAGAGTGTGTGCGCACCGATCTATGCAAAACTTAGAAAAGGACTCCTAAGACTCCTATTTTTCGTATTTGCAGCCTTTTTATCCACCACTGAGTGCAAGGCAGAGGTGTGTAGGATGCTTAAGGTCAGAGACGGCACCCTTGCCCTGGGCTAATCATATCGACTCAAACTTGTATCTTTTGTCTATGGCTAAGCTTCAAGGGCGGGCTGGCCAACGGCACACAGATGATGAGAGGAAGCTACAGACTTAATAACCCAGTGACCTTGGGAAACCACTTAACCTTCCAGCGCCGTATTGTCCGTCTCCTATAAACCTACCCGCCTAACAAGAATTCAGTGAGTCAGTGTTTGCGAGAGTGTTTTGTAAACTCTGAAGTTCTTCACAAATGCAACACTTGATTAGAGTAAGTGCATAATAAGTACTTGTTGAATGACAATAAATGGAGCTTGGTCATAGTGCGCTATTAATTTTGATGACACATTGGTATCGCCAGCAAGCATTTTATTGATCGAGGACAATTCTATGAGTAGCGGTCAAAACGAAACTGCAAAAACCACAGATTTCGTCACTGAGTGATAGATGGCTTTGTACTAGTTTTTTGGGGTTTCATTTGTCTTTGTCTTGTCCCCATTTGTTTTGTAAGCTGCTTGGAAGTAGAGATCTTGTCATCTGCGCGGCTCGCCCGACATCAGCACAGGCACGCTCGTTGACCTCGGTGGATGTTTGGAGACCGAGCCTCGGGTGTCTCTTGAACACAGTCTGGGCTGCTCTGAGCAGGCACCTGCATGGGACAGCCATCGGCTGGTTGGGCCTCGGGGGTCAGGAGGAAGCAGAGTCGTGGAGGGCACTCTCGCAGACTTGCTTGCAGACCCTTCATTGCCTAGCATCGAATAAGAATAAAACGTGATGTCCACAGCAGATGAAATGTGCCACAACTTACTTCCCAGCCGTTTGGCGGATGTTTCACCATCTCCTGAGAGGGTTTCTAAGTGGCTGGCTCTGCTTTCTCCCCTCCCCCCTGTGAGAACTGGGCTTTCTCTCTTTCCTGGCCAGTGGAGGGCCCTTCCTTGGCAGTCCTTGGCTAGGAAGTAGAATAAAAACACTAAGACTGGGGGGGGGAAGGCTTTCATTTAAGGGGTGGTAAATACACAAAACAATAAGCAGGTGATGCATTACAGAACTGTACACCTGAACCATAATTTTATTAACCAATGTCACCCCAATAAATTCAACCCCATAAGGGCACCAGATTAAAAAAAAAAATAGGGGAACAGCCAGGCAAAGGGACCTTTAAAGGAAATGTTTATTTAGTCCCACATCAACATGAAGGCGAGGTCTGCCTCCTCGAGGCTGCCCTGAGGAAAGTGAAATTGCTCTCCTTCCTCCATGATTCTCAAGTCCCCAAGGACGGTGTCGTCCTGAACTTCAGCCCCTGCACACGGCTCTTCTCTGCACTGTGCCTCGATGTGGAAGCTGTGAACAGGAATGAGGGAGTAACTTCCAGGGACTCCAGCCATCGATCCGGGATGGGACAGGAGGCAGAGGACCAGCCACATCGGACTGCCAGCTCCCGACTCCCAGATAGTGACATTAAAGCAAAGCGCCAATGGGAAGGGGGTGCGGGAGTGTGTTAAGTACCAAGAACAGGCAGAGATAAAGCATATAAACGAGGCTGATGGATGGAGGGAGTCGGAGACCATTTCCAACCTCAGCACCTTTTGTAACACGGAGAAAGAGAAATCGTCTCTGCGGGAAGGGATGGAGCTACTCTTAAAAGAATGAATTGATTGCCGAGCGGTGCTCACCAAGCTTGTTCCGTGGACCCAAAGCTCTTGAAAACAATTACGTGAAACAGGTAGAAACTATTAACAAGGAAAAGAAAGCCCAGAGGTCAGTCTTGTTTGTTTAAAGAGAGAGCTGCACTGATTCATCATCATACTTCACACGGCTACATAAATATTTACTATCAAGGGCAACAGTTGGCCGAGGGAGCCTGCAAAGCAGGCCCTGACAAGGGGTCCTGCTGGGCTCCGGTGGGACTCAGCTCTGGGGCCGCAGGGGCTCGGCCTTGAAAGGACAGGTCAGGTACTGGTTCTAGAGTCACGTTTACCAAGCTCACATAAGAAGCTTGAAAGGTTTCTGGCAAGTTCATTATTATAAATATTCCCGCTAACTTATCCTTGCTTTGGGGGCACAAGGGGGCTGGGGAACATCGAAACATAAGGGGGAAGGAGATACCCAAACTTCATTTAAATCATTAATTTCTCCAGTCACTGTTTCTTTGATGATTCTTTTAGTGATGCCATAGGAAGTATGGGGCTGGAAGAAAGCCAATGAGAACATCCGTCCCATTCTGCTGAGGGAGAGGGACACGAGCCCTAGAATAATCACCTAGGGAGGGCCTCAGAAGTCCCTCAGTCCAGTGCCATTTACAGCAGAGTCAGATGGGTCCCCGAGGGCGGAGGGGCTGGTCCCCACACCCTGCTGCTCACAGCCACGCTCCCACCGCACTTACCCCACTTAGATGGAGGCCTTCTTGATGTTGCTTAAACTTCCTTCCAAGATGTTTTCCCAGGCAGTCCTAGACCATGGCTGCTCCAACCGTTGTCTCCTCCTTGCAGTGGTTCAGAGGCGCTGTCTCCATAGGCCAGGACCTGCCAGGGATGGCCCAGGTCCCCTTGTCAGTAAACCGTAGGAAGAGCTCCCGGGCGGGACCTCCGAGAGGTGTGTTCTTGTCTGTCGGGACCTTGGTTACTCCCACCCAAGCACACCCTCCAGCAGTGCGGTTGTCTGTCTCCGACTCCCCCGGCGGACTGTGTCTCCGACCCCCCCAGCGGACTGTGCTGCGGGCACGTCTCAGCCTCACACACCTTCCCCTTTCCAGCCTACCCACCCCAGCCCCTTCTTTCCTTGCTGGGAATTTAAACTTAAACATCATCCTAAACATAATCACACCCACACCCACCTCTGGGGGACGTGAGGTTTAAAATCTGTCACGCTGGTGCTTGACTAGAAGAGCAGCACGAGGCTCGCGACTGTAGGGGTCCTGCCGATCTTGAAAGATCTTAGGAGAGCGCGGTTTCAGCTGAGGGAACGGGGGACAGAGAATAAAAACGTCCATGATGGTTCTGTGGAAAAGGAAATAAGACCAGAGGTAGCGCGTTTCAAACAGGGCCAATCGCTGCACATACGGTTTCCTGGTGGGATGAGTGAGTGGTGTTTTCTTTGGTATTTTTGTTCTCTAATGAGTACTTGGCAGTAACAGACCACAGTTATCAGCCTGGCTTTCTCCTCGCAGATGAAAAAGAAGCGCAGGTTTGTGATATTCAGGTGGGTGCGGGATGACTGCCTGGGGTGCCCGGCAGGCGCGCGGGTGACGGCGTCTGGGGGTTTGGGTGCGAGAATGCTTCATCCATCTGCTGTCTAACCTACCAGCAGGCCATGGATGGGAGCCTTAATGTCACCCAGAGACCCCACAGGGACAGTAGGAGTCACGTTTCTGAAGACTGTGGGGAGTCAGGGCCTGTAGAACTACAACCCCTTCTGGCTGAATCCTCTTTCTTATAGGAAATTTGCAGAGTAGAGCATATGGTTTGGGGGTCTGTGGCTCCGAGGTGTCAGATCAAATTCCCTCACTTGGGATCTATGCGGTGCCCCTCTGAGGACCTACTGTGTGCCAGATGCTGTTCTACCAGCATGACCTCTACTCAAAGCCACCGGAGCAGCACCGTGTTGTCAGCACTGCCCCCTGCAGGCACCACCACCCTGGTTCACTGTTGTGAACAAGTAACAAACTTGATTCATTTGGATTTTATCTCCTTTTCATTGCCCCTTCTCCATTTGGGGTTGCTAATAAACCACATAATAGGGTAAAAGGCTGGCTGCCAGCGGGGGTGTGGGGTATAGAAGGAAAATACAAGTGCCAAGCTAATGAATTAATTGGATTTTGATGTACTAAGAGTCTGTAATGAACTCTCGATTCTTCAGCAATAGCTCACTGTCGTCATTTCCCCCCTGCTCTGCTCGAGGCTGAGTGATTTGGGACTCGTCTAACACAACAAGGACTCTCGCAGAACCAAAATCACCAACCGTGGTCTCATTTTCTTTACTTTACTTTTCTTTTAAAAGCCTTTTTTATAGATTCTGCTTATTGTCCATTCCCTATAGAACACAAGCTTTCTGGGGTCCAGGGTCCAATTTACATTCACAGCTTTCCTTCCCCAACCCCCACCCCAACCTCACTCATCACCAGCTCATGGACATTTTTAATGTCAACAGTTAGAATTCACGTTTCGTGGTTTCATAGCGCTGTGGGCTCTACCATAATTTATTGAAGCAGACGTATTGGGCGATGAGATCATTTTTTTATTTTCCAGTGTCTCCAGCGGTACTTTGGTGAGACGAGCATCCTCATACCTGTGTAGTGTCCTAGTTGCTTCGTGAAGGTCGAGTCCTAGGAGGAAATGCTGGGTCAAAGTGAATGTGTTTTTAAGGATTCGGACCCACGTTGCCAAATTCCACTCCAGAAATGTTGTGCCGGCAGTGTAGGAGAGGTATTTCTGTGTGCCCTCTCTCAGCGGTTTCCGGGAGGAAGTTTCCCGGCATCAGATATCAGTGAAAAATTACTCCCTCCTGTGAAGTTGCTCCCCGTGGGTGGCATTATTATTCAATGCCTTTACCCTCAGCTACTGGTGTCCAAGTCCAAGCCCTTTCAAATCCAATACTGTATATTTATAAAGGTCAATCTATTGTTTTCATCCCCCACTGCTTTGTCTGACCTCATTTGTAGAGGTCATCCCACCTCTGGTGGGGGTGGGGGTGGCGGAGTGAGGAGAGGAAGACCAAGAAGACAAGGGCTCCAAAAAAGAAGCAGCAGGGCCCCGCTGGGTCTTAGAGAGGTGGAACGCCCAGAGACACAGTGCCCGGCCCTGCAGGGTGGCCCCGTCTCTTCCTGTTTGTAAAAAGGATAAAGAAACAAGGCATGCTGTGATTCTCTTAAGATCCAGAATTTTCTTGGGGCAGAACCATCGAGAACAGTTGTTCTCAACCGAGAAAAGTGATCTCAGCTGTTAGCCTCGGATGTTACATCATAATTCTGGCTCGATGACAGTCCCCTGGGCTTTGCAGTCTTCCAGACAGCTGTAACGAGATGGAGCTAAAGGGAAGCCAGATTCTGAGACAAAGTTAGTGATAAGGGGCAGGGCAAGGGGGAGGAGCAGGGAGGCAGGGGGCTCAGTGCACAGGGAAGTGTGGCAGTTGCGCCCATCCCCCTCCCACCCCCTCCCACCCCCTCCCAGACACCCACCCAGATAGACATTCAATCTCAGTTATGTCCCGAAGCCTGCCCTTCAAACCAAACTGCACCCTTAGGCTCCGCCTAAAGGGAAACTGTGCCACCGGGAGTGTCTAGGTTCACCATCAAAATATGCAGTTAATACAAAATATTTTTAAATATTCTAAACCTGCGGGTACCATTTATTAGATTAATTATGGAATTTACTGATTAAGAGGACTAATAAAACAAAAACACTACTCATGAGATTTTCTAAAGCTCCTAACAGGACATTTCTCTCCTGTCCAGCTGAATGCTAAAACAGCCTCTGGTGCCGGGGCTGCATTTGGCGTGCACCTCCCAGCTGCCCCCTCCTACCTGCAGGTGAGCCATGAACAGGTAGACAGGGCAGGAGGGAGGACACAGGGCCCCTGGTGGGGAAGTCACAGGTACATTTCAAGCATGAAACGCCACTGATGCCTTGGAGAAGTCAGGACCTTGGAGAGCAGTTGAATGCTACTGCTGGACTTGTTGATGCTGACGGTCCTGTCGAGACTTTTAATGGGAATAATCGTGCTTTTGCTAATCTCTATTTAAATCAACATCTGGTGCTCTAGTTAGAAAGACTTACTCTGACTCCAGTCGAAAGAATGAGACTCGCCTCCGAAGTGCCAGAGAAAAAGCAAGCAAGCCAAGTTGTTTCAGAAGGTTTTGTGAGCTTTTCCCAGGGTGACGTGAGCCTTAGAGAAAAAGCACTTTGCTGAAGTACAGGGCTGCCAGAGAAAGCCCTTGGTCACCTAGCCAAAGGGTCAGGGGAGACCCACTTGCCCATCGTTGATTAGAAAATAACAGACCCCTTCCTGGGACCTGGCAGGGGGGCACCCTTGTGGACAGCGCCAGCTTTCCCGGCTCCTCTTTCTTACGTGTTCGCATTCGTGTTCAGGGGGCCATGCGCTTTCCCAGCAGAGGCCTCCTTGTGGTTTCCTGCCAAAGCCGAGCGATGAATTTGGAACTCAAGCCAAAAGAGCTGAGTATATATGTCAGCACCGTGTGGAGCTTTGTACGGCTGCCCTCCTTTAACTAGTAGATGTGCTCTTCATTAGGGACTAGGGGCTCTCAAAGTAAACTCCAAGGAGACTGGCAAAGGGGGAAATTATGCCCCGGTCACCCCTTTTGTGCTCAAGGCAGGTGTCTGGTATGTCTTTAGTGCCCTTTGATAGGTTACTGAGGAACCTTAACTAGTCAAATGCTAGGTAAGAGCTCAAGTAGTGACATGGGAGGCTGCTCGTGTGCTAAGTATTAATGTCTTGGGCTAGAAAATAGAGCAAGTGATTTCTGTATCCCGAGAAATTTTTGGACCAGTGTGAAAACCTGTTCAATCCCAGCAGATGTTCATCTGCGCCGTTTTACTGGCTTCTCCCCTTCCATCTTTCTTTGCCTGCTGGGCTCAGGCTCAGAGACAGTGGGTCCCCACCCATTTGTGAGTTCTGCGGAAACATACTTTACAGGAAAGACAAGGAGAGCCACGGTGGATGCATTGGAGGGTCATGCCGATGCTGTGGGCTCTTTGCAGGCAAATTCCCAGACACCCAGTGGGGCCCCAGTGCGCTCACACAGCACTTCGTGTGGCCGGCGCTCTGGGGGCATGGGATTGATCCGCTGTGCTCTCGGTTCTGGTCTGTCCACTTAGTCAAACACCTGATTCTACCGATTGCTTCATGGAACTTGGCCAGGCATTTGATGGAATTGACCAACTGGCATGGTGGTATCTTTTCCTAGTAGTCACAAACAATGCCTCAGCTTGTCATTAGGAATTTCAGGGCCTGTGTCTGGGGCCCGGCAGAGAATAAGCGATATTGACTCTTCACGATGAGAGCGGCAAACTGGCCTGTTTACATCAGCAGCCCGATGCCCCTGTCCCTTGACAGCCAGCCTGCACCGGTGGCGGCAGAACTCCTCAGCCATGCAGTTCGGCAGCCTCCCATCCCTTCTGTGCGGGCCCCACCAGGGACCTGTGTTTCTGCAAGAATTTCTTGGGTGTGTTGTGTGTTCTCTCCTGCTTAGTCATTCAGCCATAACCTTTCCATTTAGACTCCCACCCTGTGGACGGTTCAGCTCCCTAGTTCAATATTTTACATTTATCTCTATTGAATTCCAGTTGCCTCCTGTTACGAGAGGCACTTAAATTACCCTAGCCGCGCTCCACAGGCTCAGGCTCCAGATCCAGGACAAGCCTGTTTGGCACTTAGCATCCATGGCTGTGCGAGGGGCCTGGCCATATAAATGGGTCTCATTTGGGCATGTCTTCACGATGGTGAAGGCAGCAGACTTGGGTGGAGAGCACAGGAGCCACTGAATTTGTAAAATCTCAGTCAGGTTCCCATAGTGCTGGGCATAAATAGACCAGAAACATTATTTGGAGAGTGAGAAAATAAATATAACAATATAGCCTTGTAGTAAAGGAGCTGCTAGCATATTGCCAGTGCCTACTAGATATGAACACCATTATGCACATAAAAATATAATGTAGCCTTTCCTTTAGAGGAGATTTATGGCGTATTATGTCACTATTGCCGTGCCGCTGATGATGACAGGAAGTGGTGCGATTTTTCTTGTATTTCAGGGTGGGAAGAGTGGTTCGGGAAGGGAGAGAGAAGGGGACCAGGAGTAGTCCCCAGCTTAGCTGGTCTTACTCTCTTGCCAATGGCCTGTGGCCACTGGAAAACAGAGAAATGAGATGCTGAGGATGAGGGTCTGTAGGTGGAGGGACTTGAGGCTGTGCCAGCCTACAGACCAAGCCAGTATAGAAAATCCCAGCTCTGATGAGGGAGGACATGTGTGCCATGCAGCCCCAACCAGCTTCTCTCCCTAGATGTACTCCCCGCATTTGGGGATCCAGATTTTATTGATTCTCCAAGGCCTGAATATGGTATTTTGATGGCCACTATGGTTTCCCCACCTGAGACACAGTGAACACCTTTAGTACTGTCAAGTATTGATTCTGTAACACCCTGCAGATCATGGGGCCAAAGGGCTGTGGATGGTTGAAAAGTCATCTGCATCCATGAATCCATGGTTGCTTTCTGATCCTTTGATGTCTTTTGCTCCCTGTGGGTGAAGGGACTAGAAAGGAAGAGGCAGCCACCAACTGTAGGAGGTGGGGTGGGCATGGAGGGAGATTTATGGAGGGCGATGACTATGTTGCTCTCTGTTTGTCTGTGGGCCCCCTCCTTCCTCTTTAGAAGTAGACAAGCGATAGCATTGTCTTAGGAGGGACAGGGGAAATGAGGGGGTATCCTGAGGGACTGTTGTCACTGCCCAGAAAGCTCTTTGATTAACTCATCTATTTAAAGGTCAGGTATGGAAGCAGAAAGAAAAAACACGTAAGGGAAGACAGACACAAAAGAATGTCAAGAGCCTGGAAGAATGGTGCCAGGAAGGCTCAAAGCTCAGAAGGAGCAGAGGCTTCAGGAAAAAGCAGGGACAATACAGAAGCTCTTAGCAGCTAAGTTCAGGATTAAAAGGGATGGCTCGCTGCATGGGGAACTTGATGTAAGGTTAAAGATGAGTAAAGAAAGAAGCACCACTGAAGTATTTTGTTTCTTTACTGAAAGGCAAGCTCTTTCAGCAGAAGAGAATCAATATTGTTAAAATAATCTTGAAACTCAAGCCAGATAAACAAAAAGTGAGTGGTTACCTGGAGGCTTTGAAAGGGTCCAGACCCAACATATTTCATGCCAGGATTCTAAAGAAACTGTTATAAATGCTCATAATAAAACCACAAGCTGGAGATGGCCGAGGGAAGAGACCAGAAGACTAGAGATGAGAAAAATAGGGCGTTTCATAGAAAGAAAGTGGGTTCCAGATTTTACTACCTGGTGAATTTGATGCTGAGCACCCTAGAAACTCTGAGATTTATTGCTCTTCAAATTGTCTGTGGGATCTTAGAGGGGAGGGGAGGAAAAATCACTAGAAGCTAAAATCTATCACTAATAGCATAGGTCCACTGAGAAGAGGCATAATAAGTAGAATCCTGTTTTCTCATTTGACCACATCGCTAGATTTGTAAATCAGCCGAATACTCCAGATGTGACAAGGTCCCTGACAAAGTTTGCCTTGATGTTCTTGGGGATTAGATGGACAATGAGGACTGTTAGCTAGCATCGCGGTGAGTCGGCCATGGGCCATGCCCAGGCAATGGGTTCCATCAGCATCGTGGGGACACCTTGTTGAATATTGGAGGGGTTCTTTGGCTCTGGCCTCTCCATTTTGTTATGGATTTAGATAGAATACTGAAAGCAGACTTACCGAGTTTGTGGTAGAAGAGCAGAACCAGGATTCAGAACATCTCTACAGAGATAGGGAAAGGCTGAAGCTAACAAGGTGAAGTTCAATAGGGATAGGGTTAAAGTCCTGTTCTTAGGTGTAAAAAATTCAGCTGTCCAGGTGCAGACTGGGGATACCTGGTTTGAGTAATTCATATAAAAAAGTACTAGGGATCACTACCTGACTAAAACATCAATATCAGATTGAAGTTTATAAGTCTTCTGAACCATTTCCTGTACTCTCAGACCACTGTAGAGAGAGGTATTCTGTCCAGGACAAAGGAGGCGACTGTCTCATTGTCCTCAGAAGTGTCCCTGACAAACCAGGCTCCTCCAGGGAGGGCCGACTCAATGGGGGGTGCACCTCAAGACCTCATTGTGAGAGCAAAATGGAATAACTGCTGGAGCGAGCTGCTCCCAGATGTATAACCGGCAGACGTTCTCGCTCCTGCACACAACAAGACATCTGTAAGAGTGTTTCTAGCAGCACCGATTGTGATGGCTAAGAAGAGAAATAACGAAGTGTCTGTCCATAGGAGAATGACTATGAGAATATGATATATATTCATAAACCTCACAAACAGAAGTAGAATGGAGAAAGGATGTTGAATAAGAATACCTACAGTGTGAGAGCATTTATTTACATTTTAAAATGTGCACAGTAATTCTGTGTATCATTCAGAGTATGTATGTAGGAAGTAAAACAGTAAACAAGCCCGGGGGAGTGAGGCCTGAGAAGCCCTGGGCAGCATTCGCTCCCGGGGGGGGGGGGGGGGCAGCGGGGCAAGGAAGAACGTCGTGGAAAAGCAAGACTGACTTCTGTTCATAGTTCATTTTTAAGCTGAGTGTTGGGTATGTGGGCCTATGTTATTTTAATCTTTATATCATTTTCTATGTTTAAAATATCCAAAATAAACTTTTTTGGATATGAAACATTTATTGAAGTGAAATTCCTATAACATAAAATGAACCATTTTCAGTGGAACAGTTCAGTGGTATTTAGCATCGTCATAACCCTGAGTGCCTCTGTCACTTCTATCAAATTCCAAAATGCTGCCATCACTCCAAATAAAATGCCATGTCCAGTGAGCACTTCACACCCGTTCCCCACTAAAGAGGTTTTTTGGGGGGTGTTTGTTTTGTTTTGGAGTATGAGAACTTTATAAAAATAGGCTTTATTTTTTTAGAGCAGTTTCAGGTTCCAGCACAGCAGAGAGGGGTTCAGATGTCTCCCGTACCCCGACTGCTCTCACACGCACACCCCCCAACCATCACCACCGCCATCACCACCCCAACCAGATGGTGCGTTTGTTACTACTGGTGGGCCCGCACCGACACCTCACTGCCACCCTCGGTCCGGAGTTCACGCAGCACTCACTCTTGGTGCTGCGCATTCTGCGGGTTTGGACAAATGGATAATGACATGTATTCACCATTTTGGTATCACATAGAGTCATTTCACTGCCCCGTAAAAGTCCTCTCTGTTCCACCCATTCATCCTTCTCCATAACACATTATCAAGGAGTGTGCTGAAACCAAACAACCAAACCCAAGTGAACAAACTCATAAGAAAGAAGCAAAGGGGAATATATGATAACTATCTTCACTGACCTGATAGAGTTACTGTGGGGAATAATTGAAATGAAGTCTATAGACCATAGCATAGGGGCTAGCACAGAAGAAGTGCTTGCATAATTATAAAATAAATATTAAAGGTAAAGGAAGAACTGTCCCTAAATAGAATGACTAGCTTGTGTTGGGTTGACCAAAAAGTCCGTTTAGTTTTTTCCATAAAATAAGAGACACATTTTTTATTTTCACCAATAACTTTATTGATGTGGATATTTTGAGTATACCAGCTACCTCCCACTATCAGCTTCTAGTGGGTGCCCTGGGTGCTGCTAAACATCTTCCAGGGCATAAGACCGCCCTGCAGCAAAGAGTTATTTGGCCAAAATGTTAATAGTACCAAGAAACTTCGCAAACCACTTTCGACATGTTTGATCAGTCACAGCACCTTCTCCATACACTACACAAATCTTCTTTTGCATTTCAGTTGCATTTTTACTTTTCTGGAAATAATAAAGTATAATGCACCAAAAATGTGTATTTTCTTCCATCCTTAATATTAAAACGGCTGCACAAAAATTCACCAATTTTGATTTTTTTTAAAAAATGCACACTGATATCACAGCTGTCACAATACAGTCCAACAAAACTATTTCAAATGAAGTTCAAACAATGAAGCATGACTAGAGCCATCGACGGGAAACACTGAAGGAAGTTTTTGGCCAGCCCAGCGAGCTCCTGAACTATCGGAGTTCTAGCTGAGGCTGAGTGGTGAGCTGTCCATGGTGCTGGACAGAGGGCTTCTGCATCAAAGGGAAGGTGCAGATTTCGCTTGCACATCGTGCGACCTAAAAGTCTGCTTCAGATACTGAAGAGTCATACTGTGAGGTTCTTCTAAGAGCAAAATGTACTAGCTCTCTCTTTCTGTAATCGTACCACAAGCTTAGGGGTTTAAAACACATACATGTGTTATCTCACAGTTTCTGTAGATCAGGCTTAGCTGGGTTCTCTTGCTCAGGGTCTCCTCTGAAAGCTGCAGCCAAGGTGTTGGCCAAGGCTGTGATCTCTCCTCTGGGCTCCATCTGCTCCCAGTCACCCATGGTGGTTAGCAGAATTCAGCTCCTTCTGGACTGCCGGACCCAGTGTCTCAGTTTCCTGCCAGCTGTCTGCTAGGAACCGCCCTCAATTCTGGTGACTGTTGGTGGGGGGTGGGCTATCTCAGTTCCTGGCCCTGTGAGCCTCCCCAGCACAGCTGCTTTCTCCATCAAAACCAGGAAGGGATGGAGTCTGCCAGCAAAATGCTACACTCTTACGTAATGTAATCGTGGAAGTGACACCGTATGACTTGGCCATATTCTGTTAGTTAGAAGCAAGTCACAGATTCTGCCCATGCTCAAGGCAAGGAGATTACACAGAGGCATGACCCTGGAGGTGGTGAGGGCTATGGGGGACCATTTTCAAGGCTGTCTGCCACAGGCAGGGAAACATGGGAGGAATCTGGAGCGCAAATGCCTCCCTCATACTGTGGGGGGTGGGGGTGGGTAATATAGGAGACTAATGCGTTGAACACAAGAAGGAGCAGGAGGAGGAAAGTTAGGGATGCTTATGGGCTGAAAAGACCACAAGGCAGAGCATGGGGAAGGTGAGTGGTTGTGGGGACCCCAGACTGACAGAGCAACTGGCATGACTAACGGGGCCCTCTGGTGGGAGGCTGTGCCAGGAAGTCTTGCCAGAAGAGGCCCTGTGCCGCAGAGCGCAGAGAGACAGTGTGGGCCAGAATGTGCTGAGGTGCGTGGCGGATTGAGAAGAAGACAAAGGGTCTGTGTTGGGATCAGACCCGGCTCTGCCCCAGGTGGCCCATCTGTCACCGGCCCAGTTACACACACTCCATTCTCCACCGGAATTAGTTATCTCATGCTGCACGTGGCTAAGGCTGCCTGCCCGCCCATCAGGGCATGTCCAGCTTGGTGCTGCAGGTCGCTGGCCCTCTGGTGAGGAGGTGGAAAAGAATCAGAGGGCAAGGGGCTGAGGCTAAAGGTCCAGGATGGTGGCCCCAGTGTCCAGGGAGCCTCGGTTCAGAATGTCCTGGCATCTTATCGCGTGCCAGCCGGGGTGGGTCTTTTTATCTGTAGATATATTTGCAAAGTGGCCTAGAAACTCTACTTGCAGCTCTAGCTGGCCCCCAACTAGAGACCTACATTTATCTCATGTTTTACATCTTTCTACATCACTATTCTATTGTAGGTGGCGGAGGGTCAGGGTCCATATAGCTCACCTTGAATAGGGTCTGGAGAAGCCTCAAATGAATGCGTAACAGACACATGTAAAGCTGGCAGCATGGCGGTTGCGATGGTCTTCGATTCACACAATCTCAGGTCAGAAGGAACCTTTTAGGTGAGTCCTCCCCTTCAAGGCTGAAATCAGGAATGACTTGGCCTAGCTATTTCAGATGCTTCATGGTTTTATGCCTGTGGTGTTTTGGATAAGAGTAAAGCAAGCAGACTTTAAGTCTCTGGAAAATGAGAGTCTTGTTACAAGGTCGGGAAATGGATAGAGCAGCTTGGGTTTCAAGCCGAACGGCCTTGAAGACATTTTTCCCAGCCACCCAGCCCATAGTGTGTCCCCTTGGGGGAGCTGAAATTTGCTTCTTGACTGTCTCTGTCTCTGGCCAAACCCTGAGAAGGTGGCTTTGCTGTCCTGTGGCCATCGGCGAGTCAGCACCAATGTGCCTATGAGTCAGGCCAGTGTGAGTAAAATATGCTTTCACCCAACACCCTGGAAAAGAGGGGCTGTATGAGGCACCACACCTTTACAGAATACCTGGGAGTTCTTCCAGGTTGCCCCTGGGCCTGGGGGTTATCGTGGCTCTAGAACATGTGCTTTGGAAGGAGGGACAGGAGTTGTCCCTCAGCTCCCCTCCTGACACCTGTAAGAACTTGACTAGTTCAAATATATGATATCCTCTCCCCTTGCAGATGTATTGGTCAGGAAGGGGGAGGGGACAGGGAAAGGTTGCTGGGACTCAAGGGACACCTCTTCTGGGCCAGGCACTGTGTGAGGTTCCTTCCAAATGTCGTCTCCTTTGATGTCTACTGAGCACTCACCTTCGTGGCTCATTCAAACCTGCAGCATCTGACATGATCCTTAATCCATCCTGGAAAGTCAGTAGTTGTTGCTTCATTGAAAAGAATTAAATCTCTACGTGGAGGAGGATGAAGCCCTGGCTGGAGGGTCAGGAGACCTGCGTTCTAGCCCTGCTGCTGAATGACCTGGGACCAACATTCCCTCTCCTCCTCAGCTGAGATAAAAGGAGAAGCTTGAATAGTATAATCCCGAAGTCTCAACCAACTCACTCCCCATGGCTTTACGATTTGACAAGCATGGGGATGGGAGATCCAGGATTTCACAGCGCAAGAGAGGAACCAATACGCGAGAAGGGTCCTGCTCAGTGACTCAGCCTGCCCAAATATGGACATGATCCAGGTGGGGGCCAGAGGCCTCCTGGAGCCAGGAGCAGGGCCTCATCAGGGCCACGCCCATGGCCTTGGCCACCAAACAATGCACAGCTATTGGCAAGCACAGGTCAGCCTGAGGAGGCACAAAGTAATCCACTACAAGAGAAATAATTACAAATTGCCTGAAATAATTGTAATTTCCAAACAAATAAAACCCTATCCTATCTGTCAATTCCCTGAAACACGCGCACACACACACACACAATTACTAGAGATCTTTGCCTAAACTCTGGTGAACACCAGCCTCCCAGTTTGCACCTATCTGCTAACCCACAGGAGCGTATATAAGCACCTGTCCATGTGTACACACACGCCCCAGGGTTTAGAGACAAGAGTAGCATCTCTGAATGGGAAACCGTGGCACCTCGAACTCTCTGGGCTCAGCCTCCAGCTTTGGGCTTTGCCAGGGCGACTCAGAGCTCTGGCTCCCTGCCCCACAAAGTAGGAGTAAAAGCCAATGCAGAGTGAACATGGCCAGTGGAGCCCGGAGAAGGATCTTGAAAATGCCGAGTCTCTGGCCGCCTGACCAGAGAGACCACATGCCCATTCCAGCCACCGGTGATGGGAGGAAGGCAGCTTCTCCCAGCCACCTTCCATCAGCACGCAGCTCACTGAGAAGCTTCCCTCCGTGGGCTGCCCAGGGTTTCAGCTGGTGCATTTGCTCTGCCCACAGAGCGACAGCATTTCCATGAGTACCTTTTGGACCCTGTTCATCTCAGAAATGAGTGAGTGACTATTCTTAACCCTGTGTGTACACATGAGTGTGTCTGTGTGCACGAACATGTATGTGCATGTATGCATACGTGTATGTTTGCACCAAGGCACTAAAATTAAAATACTGCCAAGTCAGCAAACGGTTAGTCTCAGCCCCACTTTACATTATTGTTGTATTTTTTTTTTTGTTCTCTCTGAATTGAAAATGCTGCAGAAGCGAGGAGCTGCTCTCGTCTTAATTACCGCAGAAATATTGCTAATTAGAAACAAGGGAAGAAGTGTTAGGGATTTGACTCAGAATCAAAGGCAGCATTATTTTCCAATGGATATTAAAAGACTTGCCAAAGAGGCTAAGATGATGAGACAGATGAGTTGTGAAGTATGTTTCAGGCCCCAGTGGTAAAGCGGCTGGAAGGGGAAATTAAATCTCTGGGAGGAAAATGTTCTCACGTGTTGGAGTTATGCCTTGCAGCCATAACGGGGGATGCTGTCTCCATCACCGAGGGGGCCAAGGGGCCTCCGAGAAACCTGAGGCTGGCAGAAGCGTTGGTGGCCGA
Source organism: Desmodus rotundus (assembly GCF_022682495.2). Lineage (NCBI taxonomy): Eukaryota > Metazoa > Chordata > Mammalia > Chiroptera > Phyllostomidae > Desmodus > Desmodus rotundus. The sequence continues at coordinate 95,070,007 of NC_071398.1, forward strand.
AACCAGGGCTGTGCCTGGGCAGACACTGGTAGTGGTCACTGCTGCCAATGACTTGCATGCATCTTCTTTCTCCTCCTGCATCCGCTCTCATTTCGTTTTTTCCCACTATTTTTTTAGCCTTAAACTGAGTATGTGCCTGAGGGGTAGATTGAAAGATGGAAAGACCAAGAGGAGCCAATCTTTGGGGACCTATGTCCCACAGCCAGAGCCCTGTGTTTGTGGAAGACTGGACTTCCACGTGAGCAGGGAGCTGAGAAGATAGGATGCGACAGGCCGGGTGCCTCGTGGTTTTGATTGCTTGGTCTCCAGGTCTAATTCAGATTCCAGTGGGGCAGACTCCCATGCTGAGCCTAAACCACCAAAGCAGCACCATGAGATGATTTAGCTGACGGTTCTCAGTGTTTTGAATGTGTTCATTCCCGACGCTGAGAATTAAGTTTGGAGGTATGAGG